>NC_084998.1:22849271-23159271 GCF_963854185.1 Sardina pilchardus
TCTCCACTGGCTTTCTTTATGTTTCGCTCTCATTCAGGCTGGCTTTGTGGTGCATGCGGATTGTCAATTGGTGTCTTGAGGATTAAGGATATTACAGTAATGCCTAGTTTGACACAGTGCCCCCCCCCCCCCCCCCCCATCAAAACAGACCTGATTGAGAGGCTGTACCAGCATTCCTTTGGATTTGGGTTTACCTTGTCTCTCTATTTCTTCCTGTTCATTTGCCTGTCTGTTTTGTCAATTAATTAAAAACACAAAGTCAACCAAGCAAATCCTGAGATGGATGCTGGATACATAATCAACAAACTCTTCATTAAGATTAGAAGGCAAATCACACAGTTGTAGTAAGATGTAACTGAGAGTCATGTTCAGCAACATCACGTATCAGCAAAAGATAGTCAACAACTAATGTGTAGCTAGCCTAGGATATTTTTTTTCTAAATGTAAAATTTGATTGCTTTTTTATCTTTACAATTGATAGGTATAATATTTCTTAATATTTGATATGTCAGTGAATCCCCATGTATATTGAATTAAAAAAAAACATTTAGCTGGGAAGATCATGCATTTATTGTGATAAACATTTCAAAATGTCATGAATAAATCACTTCATAGAAATACGTAAGTGAATGAATGAAAGTGCTTGTTAAATACTTGGACTCGAACTTGGACTTAAATACTTGGACTCAAACTTCATCCTTTTTTTGGAAGTCTAATCAGCACCTGGTAAACCCTTGCTGGCGTTCAGTCTTTTGAAGGCAAAGGCACACTCGGAGTGCAGATATATACGAGGCAAATAGAATGTGATCTGTGCCCAAATGGTCCCTCTGGTGTCAGCAGCAGGTCTGCGAGCAAAGTAAAGTTGCAGGCCGTCTGCTGTAAGCCACTCAGCTGTAAGGGCGCGGGTCAGGTGGCGGCGGAGAGAGCACCTTGTGTGGATCTGCGCCGGGGCTGCGGGGATGAAAGTGTTGATCCCGCCACAGATGGAGGTGAGGGAGGTACCGCGGCCTGTCACGGAGGCGCACACCACACACTGAAGGACGGGTAAACAGCGGGAGAAGGGGGGTGGGGGTGGAGGGGAGTGGGCGGAGGGGGGGGCGGAGGGTGTGTGTGCGCGCGGGGGTGGGGGTGGTGGAACTGTAATTAGCGGGTGGCATATGCCATGGCTGTCAGGAAGGATTTCAGAGGCGCGCTGACGTGGCTCTGCCTTCTGCTGTCCCTGCAGTGGTGGCGGAGGTGGTGGTGGAGGTGGTGGGGTGAGGGCTCGGAGATCCTCGCCCATCCACACACCCACCCAGCGAGAGACACCCACAAACAAGGTGAGATACGCAGAGGAGGACAGAGTGGAGGACAGTAAGTCCAGTCAAAGAGGCCAGGCACAGTTTCACTTCAGCACACTTTTTAAAAAAGCACTATTGGAGGTGTTCTGTTGATTTCATGTAAGGTATGTGCAGCAATGTTTTATTGGTGAAGTATTTTTGGTACATAAAGGTGCCACCATAAAGTGTAAATGGGTACAAATGTACAAAAAGGTCTACTTAGGATGAATCTTCCAAGTGACTAGTAAGGACATCAAGACACACAGTAAAGTATATTTAAAATGCCCTTCTGGATTTTAACAAAGTATTTCTTATGAGCCTTTATCATTTTAATACAATCAAGGAAGCAAACGTGTTTTATAATCAACACAGTAACTCAAAATCGTATATTTTTTGTACTTTTATGGTCATGTGCAACCAAATAGAATGGTATGCACATTAAAATCAGCATGGCTGGAAAAAATACATACTTTCCTGAAAATAGTAATACCAAAATATAATTTAAACAGGAGATTACAGCCCACAAAGGAAATTAAGACAGGAACTGTACAATATCTACGCAAAATGCAAACAATATCTCACTGACAAGTTTGTATAGCAAAGTATGGAGTACGAGCAAAGAGAGTATTGTATTGCACTGCATTTCAGTACATAATAAGCTTCCATTTGAGTCATATTTAGTCTTTTCCTTCCTTATTATCCAGCGCTTTGGGAAAAGCCTGTCAATCAATTTAGCATTGATATATTCTGTTTAAAGACTTACACTCGGCAGAGCAGCCATGGGACTGAGGGGAAAGCCAGTGATCCCGCCTGTAATGGAATAATCATTGGCTTAAGTGAGCAGAGATGGCTTGTAATAGGGCAGGGATTGGAAGAGGGTTAGGAGTCGTTTTGGGAACAGCTGTCTGGCAAACGCCATACAGTAAGACCAGAGCTGCCGGAGTGTAACTGAATCAAGTGAGCGCACAACTTTTGCCAGATGTGTGCGTTTGTCAGGAAGGTGGGAAGGAGCTCGCACAGAAGCACAGGCCATCTCACTATCACAAGTTGTGCAGGTGGAAGGCGTTAGGCTGCTTGTGTCGCGCACAGACCTCCTTGTAATAAATACAGCTACAGTTAGCGCACAGAGCCTTTGTCGTGCTCATTGCGAAAAAAAAAGAAAATACACTACACTTTTAAAAACAAATTTGTTTTGCGGTTTTGTGGGTGTATCCATTACTATGCGATGTAAACTGGGACACTGACTTTTTGTGTAACAATGTGTTTTATGTCACTGCTGACAACAATGTCACTCCTGGATGCAGTTTTTTTGTTTTGCTTTGTGGTTTGTCAGTTTGGCATTGTGCCTTTGAGCTTTGAGAATGAGAATTTTCTGTCTGGAAATTTCTGTCTGTCTTTGGCTTATTGATTACATCTATTGCATGAACCACAACACAGCCCATTGGCCACCACATTACTTGACGTGTAAACCCTCCAACAATATTCCTTACATACATTCCCTGAGGATGTCCTAATATGTACACCGTATATGTAAGTTACAGTACCTGACAGAAAAAAAATGCTTTTGATTAAGTCAAAAATATAAAGACTCCTGACCTTATAATCCATAATGACAAAATAATGTATAAAAACGTTTCAGGAATAAGATGATTGAGTTACACATGCAGACATTCTTTATGTTATAATATTTTTCTTTTAAACCAAATCACAGAGAATGAGTGTGTTGAAAACCATAAAAAAAAAAAAAAAAAACATTTCTTGATTGCTTTATAAAACGAACCCTTCAGGCTTTTTGGAGGGTGATTGAGACACTCTTGGCTGTGCTTCACTGTGGAGGAAACAGACATTGGGAGATGAAGATAACACAAAACAAACACTTCTCCGGTTCAAACTAAAAGGCATGGTCTGCTGGCCGCCTATCAAGAAGCTTTGTAAGACCTTCCCTTTTCCACTGCTGTGAGCCAGTGCTTCTTGTTCGCTAGATATACTCCACAGCCTAATCATCTCAGTAATAGAGTCCGGTATCCAAATGCATAACTATTTCCAAGAGACTTTTCCTGTCATCGACCTAATCGTGGAAAAGGCATTACCAGCCCCTGAGGCTTTCTCACGAGATGGTATTAAAAGACATGTTCGCTGGTCCAGGCGGGGGTGAGGTCAGTCCTATTTGGTCCTAAGCAAACTTCCTCCTGCGAGTAGGCGTGTGATACAATTTCAAGTGCAGTCGATTCCAAAAATGTAAATATAGATTTGGGAATGTCATTTGCAGCTGGAAAAAGCACAGAAAAAGTGTGCAGGGAAAGCGGGTGGTGTCCTGGAATATTCAGACAACAATGGTAACTTTTTTTGGTGTGTCCTTTGCTTTTAAAACCTCTGTTTGGTGTGTTGTCTATCTCTGTGAAAAGCATCGATTGATATGTAAAACAATACTGCCCTCCCTGCACCCAGAGTCATAACAAACTGATCAGAGGTCAGTGACAGCTAGAACTACCTACAGTATGCCAAGTTATAGTTATGACACCCCGAGACTGCTGCTAAGGTGTCCGCACATTAGATCAGCACAGAGGAGAGGACTGAAAAGGTAAAGCGTCGATGAAATGACTTTGTAGGCGAAAACCTTGATCCTTGATGTGAACTACCTTTCCGGGTCTGGATCCATGTATCGTTTCAAGACTAAAAATCAACTCAGTTCCTATACAGTACATACACATGTGAAGGCTAGTCTGGTTCTGTCACTCCAAATAATGTTGAAGTTAAGGATAAGTAGTTCTTGGCAATCTATTACAAGGCTGACACCCTCAGAGAATGACCCTTGGCATTTATTGCAAGACAACACCCCAAGCATACTGTTTCTATGAATCAAAACACAACGTTTACCTAAAATGTATGTTGCATTCAGATGTAGTCTACAAACATACAATTAGACAATAATATAGCCTCATATAATTGGACTTGTTGAAGATTATGCCTACCATAGGAACCTAGTCTGTACCTGGCTCGTGCTCACTGAAACCTGCCAATAATAATAATAATTCCATGTAGAATCTGCACAAATAATAAATAACAATCAAATGACTTTTTCTGAGCTGAGTAAAGGGGAGTTTCCAATCTCCTTTTTATTCCCTTCAGTTCTAGACGACACCCACATGCTGCTGTCAAACTGAGTTCGGTCCCTGAAAGCAAACATTCAACATCTGCAACCATGCTTTCCGTGTATACATACGATGACACACAAAAGCAACACAATTAAATGTTATCTTTGGTCAGCGAAAGAGCTCAGATACAGCTATGTTAAAATGGTGTACTACTCCTATCACCATGTTTATACATTCTCCCTCCCACCACATTCACAAGGACACTTCAATTCATGTAAGAATAACACAAACACACAAATGCATGTCTATTTACAGTCCAGACGGTCGCAAGGTTTTTAGTGATGGTTGGTTTAACTGATGATTCAGAGACCAATAATACACTGCAAACATACTGTTGAAAGTGATAATCAGATATAGTACAATGCAGGTAGGAAGCCTTAAAAAACATCTACTTATTCATCTTCTGCACATCAGATACAAGATGCATTTTGCAAGATGCATTTCCAGTTTGTATTACTGACCTATAGTTCATGAATAAAATATTAGAATCTACAACATTTTGTAAACTTGGAAAAATGTGTAATGAAGCCATCACTCCAGGTTGAGGGGGTTCACTGAATAAAAAGTATTAGTGGGGGAAAGCAAGGAGGTTGTGATAACTCTAAACTTCATCCAAAACTTTTTTGGATTGTAAGATACTTACAGGGACAACAGATAGCTTGCAAGATTCTCCCTGACAAGACACACAAGAACCAGTCAGACTCACATACTTACGTCCCTTATCAAAGAGGCTGCATGGGGAGAAACAGAGAGAGAGAGAGAGAGAGAGAGAGAGAGAGAGTGGGGAGAGAGAAAGGATTTATGAAAGGAGAGCAGAGAGATCAATTCTTGCTTGGCTTTTTATTTAAAACCTCTATGTAAATATTACTGTATATTTTATAAACACTGGGGATGTGAAAAGATGCAAAAAAAGAGAAAAAGAGGGGATAACATCAAGAAAGTAGGAAAAGAGAGAGAAGAAGAAAGAGAAAAGTAAGAACAGAGTGAACAAGAGAGAGAGAGAGAGAGAGAGAGAGAGAGAGAACTTAAATGTGCTGTGTATTTAATGAAAATTTTCCCGTCCATAACTGGAGACCAGACATGCAGAGCGGTAAACCCAGCGGGCATCACACAAAGAGTTATTTTAACAAGTTTTCTGACGAGATTACACTTAAGATGTTGGTTTGTTTGGCTCTTTTTTTAATCACCAAACTAATTAGGGTTTAGTGAGGTGCGCTGAGGCTTAATAACCCAGAGCCAGGCAACGAAACCCGGAACAATCCGACTGCTTTCAAGACAGTCAGCAACGCTGTCCCTTTGAAGTGCTCATTTTACTGTACGCACTTATTTAACAAGGCTCTATAGGAGACCGTGTGGAGTTGAACTCTGTTTTTTTTCCTCGTTTCCTTTTTCTCTTCCCCCCCCCCCCCCCCCCTTCTTTTTGAGTGCCTTTGAAGTGGAAGCGGGTGAGTTTCGTCTGGCTGCTGGTCGAGGGGGTCCTGCGTCGGCCGGGCAACTGCGGATGATAAGTTGTTTATGCTTCCTGACCGCATCATAAAGAGCATCATTATCATCAAGATCCCCACAACAATAACAACAACGGTAAAAAAAAAGGGAGCGGTCGCTAGGCACACGGGACACACAGGACGGTGCGTCTCTTAGCAGCAGGCAGAAATCAACAGAGGACAGGGAGGAAGGGAAGGAGACAGCACTGAGGAGGGCTTGGTTTCGTTCAGGGCATTAAAAAAAAGTCTCTCCTTTCCCTTTCTTCTCGTGTGTTTGTTTGTTGGTTGGCTGCAAGGAGGGCTTACTCTCTCTCTCTCTCTCTACTACTCACATCCAGTTTTCATAATCAACAAGACAAAGAAGAAAGGGGAAAAATGTAGGGGCAATGATACTTCAATGTTACAATTAATTTAAAGGTGGTGCAACTACACACATACACAGAGAGAGAGAGAGAGAGAGAGAGAGAGAGAGAGAGAGAGAGAGAGAGAGAGAAAGTGAGGGGAAAAAGGATGGAAAGAGCCAGAGAGAGAAAGAGAAAAAAAAATGTCATCTTGAGTATTATAGAGGAAGTGACAGCAACAAATGAGCAGGGGAACGTTAATTCTGCCCGGCAACCCATTTAAACCAGCAAAGGTCATTCATTAATAATAGGAAAGCAGTGGGGTTGTGGGGCACATGCCTGTCCCAGACTAGAACAATGCATTACAGCATGGCTCAGCAAGACTCTCCTATGCCAACAGTACTAATTACCCATGATGCTCCAGGTCCCACTCCCATCTACACACACACTTGACTTGCTTAGTTGTCTGAAATGCACTTGCTACGACTATGAGACTCGCTATTGTTCTCTATTGAAATCGAAAAAGGTTGAAATGAAAACCGAAGCTGAACAATCACACACTATTTTAAAGTTGGGTTATTTGTGGTCTGCTAAAACTCAACCTGACAAGAAGCCTCTTGTTTTTTTGTGGAAATCTTTCTTTCACTGACTTTGTTTCACCTGTTCATTTAAGTGCCCCCCTCACCTCTCCACCCCTCCACCCCAACTGAACAAAATAATGCAAGTGAACACAAACAAATAGAAGTTCCACTTTAAGCACACACCGGTACACTTGCTCATGCTTGTCAGAGGCGACATCTCAGCTCATGCTGCCTGTTGAAAAATTCACCTGGCAGTGGCGGGAAAAAGTGTGTGCTCAGCGAAGGACCGCGGATGAGATAAAAGCAACATGAACGACATGTCACAGAAGAGGCCACTCACGCCGCTCACTGGAGTGTGTCTGTGTGTGTGTGTGTGTGTGTGTGCGTATGCGCGCACTTTGTGTGTGAGAAGAGGGGAAGCACTGAATCGCGACGGCAAGGGTGCATTTGCCTTAAATAACTTATTTTGTTCGGTCTGGAAAAGGGGGGACCGAGGCCAGTACAGCTTCCGGAGGAGATTCGTATTAAAAACAAAAAAACAAAAAAAAAGGTCAGTGCAGCTGCTGCTGGATGCCAGAGCTATTACTGTGAAAACAGTGCATGGGTCAGGAGGTAACGCGAGGAGCGAGAGCTGGGAACACTGTGAGAAGTCTGGGGGCTTCTGAGGGGCTTCTGGCAGCAGTGATATTGTGGGTGGGGAGATTTAAATATTCTGTGTGTGTAGGATGTGGCTAAAGATGATGTTTTGGAATGCACTACTACTGTGTGTGACTCTTTATCAGTCACCCACCCCCATACACACACACACACACACACACACACACACACACTTCCATGAGTTCTTCCCATATTTATAGTGATAACAAGTCACTACTAGTTAACAGCAATTGCATCTGATATATTTAGATTGATGTTTCTACTCTACAACTTCCAGCAAATCAATTGCTGTGAATATTTGTATTATACATACAATCTCATGACCTAGTAGTAGTTGCTAATTTCTCCTCATCTTGTACAGAACCGTCTGTATGGCAGTGTTAGAGGGAAATGTCTGTCTATGTCCTGAATGATGGGCTTTGCTAATAGATGTGACTGAAGATAACTACAACGCCATAAAACAAGACAGAGAGCTTGTTCCTATTGCGCCCTATCATGTTCGGCCTAAAATCAGTCATGCCGATTGATCAGTGTATCAGCACTATCTGATAGGGATCAAATTATGCTGGCACCTTACTCCCTCAACTACAAAGTGATGAGTGCACAGGATGCCAGAGTGTTGCTCCATGACAACAAACAATGTGTTCTGTGTCCATGATGCTACGTCCATCCTCAGTGATCACACTCATTTACACTCTCAACATGGAGGACGCTGATACCACTGCTTCACATGGGAGAAATAAAGTGAAAGAAATGTCTGGCCTGTGTGCATAATACTGTATGCTCGATTTGTATTATATATGCCTGAAATTCACATAGGCCTTAGAAACTGCTGGGTTATGCAGAACTTTGGTTGCCACAAGGAGAATGTTTCGAGAGTCGATATTAAATGTTTAGTGGACATTTCAATAGCCATAATAGAAAAGACAGTACAAAGGGGACCGCTGCTATAGGAGACATTACTCCCCTACTCCTTACAATTGTGGGCTACGAGAAAGGTTGTAGTCTGAAGCCTTTACACATGCAAAACGGACCCTTGGAAGGATGGAGATGACTAAATATGGGCATGCGCTGTCCGGTGCGTATCAATTTACATGCCACGTGCATTTATGTAAAACCTGAATACTTTATTCAAATAAAGGGAAGGCTTTTAATGCCCCGCGCCTGACAAACGGCATTCAATAAAAGAAGCTGTCGGCCGAGCGGGAGAGATGGGCCGCTGCCAAATATTTTTGAAATGGCTTGTTGTGCGGGACCATCTGAAGATTAAAAACATCTCTTGAATTACAATGACACATCACGAAATAAAATTAATGCAGTATTTTCATTAGAAGGATTGAGTCCCCGAGTGTTTCACTATCCATTATAGGTATCGGGGGGAAGGGCAACACGGTAAAGTAGCCTACAATGATTTGCGCTTTTAGGGAAATACACATCACACACACGTGGATGTCACGGTTTAACCTATAGCTCCTTTGAGTGGCAAGCAGCATGCGAAGACCGAAATCATTAAAGGGGCGCGTCTGTCGTGAAAGTTATCTTATAGGCTAACTGGTTACACTTATATAAGCTAATGTATTTACATGAAAATTGCCATAATGCAGCATAGGCTTGTGCTGGAGCTGTAGGCACATGTAGGCCTGTAAGAGATTGAACTTGATGAAATAATACACTATTAAACAACAGGAATATCCAACAAAATATAATTGTTTTAGTTTTGCAAGCAAGATCAGCGTGAAAATGGTTGAATTGAGTGTGTTAGTAGGCCTAATACCTTCATTCGGTCGGACATAATCATGGAGAAATTGATAGCAGGATTCCTCGGGGAATTTTAAAGTTGAATAGGCCTGGATTATTGTGATCACTAGTTCAAATTGTTTCCAAAAAGGTTAAATGTTTTCGGTTTACTATTGCTCACAAAGCTACATTAAAACTCATGTCATAGCTATAAACAATAATGATCGACAATAGGAGGAAACATCCTTATTTTGAGCAGTCTTCAAGATGAAGTTGCGATCAGTAGCAATACAAACTCTTCTATAGGGCATATTTATTCGCGTGTGTGGGCTACTTGATATTTTTTATAAGTTATCTACTTGTAGGATATAATCTGTGTTTGCAAAAATATATATTAATCAAGTGTAGTAATAATATAGGCCTATAAAGTATATTTTACACTCATGTTTTTGCTCGTTTGTTTACGTGTAACTGGTATAGGCCTACTCAACACTATTTCATTTGAGCTCTTATGATTAATATAGGCCGATTTCCCCTTGATTTCTTGACTTTAAGTGAGGAGGTAAGTCTGTAAAGCAGATTATTCGATGCAGGCAAATACGTGCTCCTTTGCCTTTGCTTCCATCTAGTGGAAAAGATTGTGAAGGACGCATAGTCAAAGGTGCGTGTAGGCCTACCTTTCGGTTGATGTTGAGAAAACTGCACCGGAAAGCTGTTGGATGCATATGAGAGAGATGAAGACCTACCAAAGATCGTATGGGTGCGTTTCATGCAGCGTTTATACGTCCTCCCTCGCTCCTCGATGCCTCGATCCTCACTGATCTACATAAAGAATGATGGGGGGGAAACAATGGGATCTATCCAGTGTTAGTTATAGATCAGTGGGAACGCCCCTCGAGGATCGAGCATCGAGGATCGAGGAGGCATGATGAGAGGCACTAGGAAGATGAATCATAAAGGGGGTTTTCAATGGAATGAAATGGTGCCCACTTCCGCCTCCTATCTGGGCGTGATCAGTGACGAGTAATCGGTTTAGACCAGTGTAGAAGCAGCAGAAGCAGTGTGCCGTTGATAACAGGTGGCCTGCGCAATTAGCGGAGACAGGTCAGGTCAGGAGGGACAGGTCGTGAACAAAGTTATTTTTTTATGTAGGCTATTTATCACGCTGGAAAATACGATTTCAATGTGGGAATGTTAGAAAGACGTGTGCCTTGTAGAATATGGGTTCGTTACTTGCATTGCTGAATGTAGGGCTAAGGGAATGGTCATAATCCGAGATAAGGTTTATTTCTCCCGTTTGCCTCCCGTTTGCCTCCTAAATGGGAGTGGCACTACGTCACAGGGACACCAGGATTGACCCTCATATGACTCGTCTCGCTTTATAAACCGTCTCTGGACCTACTTTCCATCAAACTAAAAAAATCCAAAGTGACAGGTGAGGTCATGATCAAGGTCATGACGAGGCGGGACTTCCGGTGAGGGAGGGAGTTCCGTTACATTCTGGAACATTCCATTCCAATCCTGCTAATAATCAGTGATGCCAGTAACGCGTTACTACTTTTTTCGGTAACGAGTCGGATTAAAGTTACTCATCCACGTCTCCGTGCGTTACTATTTTTGTCAATTTCAGTTTGCTTTCTTCTTGTCGTGTAGACTATGCTCACGTTTTCAGCATGAAGACAACTCATGTGTAGGCATAGGCTCCACGCAGCGACACAAACGTAAACAACAATGCAGGGAGGAGAGGCGCGTTTCCTAGATGAAAATACAGTCAGTCGGCATATTTTGAGTTTGAGTCATCTACACATGACAACATTAAGGTAGGCTACGCTGTACACTCTGTGTTGGCGACAAAGTGCAAGGCCTTTCTAGCTAAACATCCCGAGTTCGTATAGCAGCTCCCTGACGCACGCAACGGAGAGAGGGAGAGAGAGGTGATGTGTGTGCCCGACGCGCATCCAAAACAGAGCACCCTGACTGGGCCGATACGTTTTCAGTGTAGGCGGGCTTTTATCTCTTTTCTCCCGAACTAAATTAATAAGTTCAATATGGTACAGTCGCGTCAGTCAGTGCCCCCAAAAAGTAACATTTAAGACCGCATCTACGAAAGTGTATGTCTCACGAAATAATCTTGCACACTGCACTGTTAGTAACAGTGATTTTAGCATCGCCCATGGTGGATTAAATGATTGCAAAAGACTTGTCGAGGTGAGTTTAACAAGTGTAATTTCACTGGCATATTCTAAATGGCTACGGTAGAAGGATAGGCCTACACGAAAAGCCCAAATTACCAAAATCTTCATATTTTATTACCACAGTTTCTATCTATAGGCCTTCCTTATTTAGTATATAGACATTATTGAACAAACATTCATCTGTAGGCTATTTCAGTATCTCAGTGGGTTAAAGTTTTTTTTAGATACCTCCCTGAAATAACTTTTTGCAGGTTGTGATGTCTATATTGTTGATGTTACTGTTAAAATGCACTTCCAATAAAGTGAGTATTGGCAAAACCGGTTACCATTTTTATGTTGAGGCGGCGGGGGGCTTAGTTTAAAAAGTAACTAAGTAATCTAACTTAGTTACTTTTAAAATCGAGTAATCAGTAAAGTAACTAAGTTACTTTTAAAAGGAGTAGTCAGAAATCAGTAATCAGATTACTTGTTCAAAGTAACTGTGGCAACACTGCTAATAATAATACTAATAATAAAGGTATCCTACGGTATGATGCTCTGTGGCTCAGGCTGATGATCTGCGGATGATAGGGGAGGGCTGTGTGAGACAGAGTCTGGAACTGTGTTGGAGGTAGAGTCTGGAACTGGGTTGGATGTAGAGTTGGCTGTAGAGTCTGGAGCGCAAAGTGTGGATGAGAGAGAGCGAGCGAGGTACGTCTTCTCCCTCCGGCTGCTAGTTGGAAAGTGAGTGGAAAGGAGGAGGAGATGGACGCGTGACTTGTGTGAGCGCTTTCATTCAAAGACATACATTGTGTATTGTAAAGTCAGGTGTTGATCCCTCTAGGATTAAAGTCTTAGATGAGGTAATGATGAGGTAATGTGAGTTGTGTGACAGTACTTTCATTCACACACCTGAATCACCATTGTCTATTGTAGAATGTGTGTGTGTGTCAGGCCCAGAGTCTGGGTATATAAGTAGCAGAGCTTGAGCGTTAGAATATTGAGAGGCGGAGCATCCCCACCGTGCGTGAAAAAATGACTGACCAGGGAGTTGTTACCCCCGCGCAACGTGTCCCATTACAGCCGGCAAAGCTGTACTTCCATGGGGAAAATGCTATTGATGGATCCGTGGCTGGCCCTACGACATTTGAGATGAAGCTTCGACCTGAAGTGCCGTGGAATGCTGCTATACTCAGAGAGGGCCGGAGTTTAATGTGGAGATGCCTCGAATACTCGGGAGGTGGTCAAGAAATAGAGTTAGGAATGGGTCAGTTTCATCCTCTATAAGACAAGCGTCATAACCCTGACTGAACCCTCACACGAATCAACGTTTTCCATTTCAGAAGAATGAATGGGAAGAAGCTGGATATTGTTGTACCGAGAAAAATGACCATTCATGTAAAAGACCTGCCTATCTTGTTTCAAACTTTACAAGAGATTTCCCTACATTTAAAAAATCCAGGCCAAGAGCAATGCACTCCTTTAATAGATTTTAGCAATGATGTTGAAATGAACTCACTCTCCTCTGATCTATCAATGATGGAACTCGGGACACCTCCAGAAGATTCAACAGTTGTACCAGAGCAGAAATTTACCATATCCCCTCCTAGACATCTAATGTATCATTATGTGTAAAAAAAAAACAAAATAAATGTGAGAGAGAATGAAGGGTGACTATATCTCAAACTCAAAAATTCCAAAGTGACAGGTGGGCGGGACTTCCGGTAAGGCCGGGACTTCCGGCAATAATAATAATAATAATCTTTATTTATAGAGCGCTTTTCTAAACATAGTTTCAAAGTGCTTTACATATGAAATAATAAACAGAACAAAAAATAACACAAAAATGAAGTGACTAAAAACAATACAAATAATACCATAACAACATTGGCAAGAATAAAGAAAAGATAAAAAGATTTTGAATGAACAACAGAAAAAAACCCCTGCAATAATCAAAACACTACACAAGGCAAAACAAAACAAAACCAAACCAAGACATAAACAAAAATTAAACTTAAATAAACTCCTTAAAAGCTTTACGGTACAGGTGAGTTTTAATGAGGGACTTAAAAGATGGAACAGTATCAGCTAACCTTATTTGCTCAGGCAGTGCATTCCAAAGCTTTGGGGCTAACACAGAAAAAGATCTGTCCCCTTTAGTTGCAAGCCGTGACTCAGGAATGGTCAATAAACCTTTGCCAGCAGACCTCAATGCTCGTGTAGGGCTATAGGGCACTAGCATATCAGAAATGTAACCAGGGGAAAGGCCATGAAGAGCTTTAAATGTAACAAGCAACAATTTAAAATCAATTCTCCAGCATATTGGGAGCCAGTGAAGTGATGCTAGAACAGGAGTGATGTGTTCATACCGACTAGTTTTATTTAGGAGCCTGGCAGCAGAGTTTTGGACTATTTGAAGCCTGTGTAAGGACTTTTGAGTGAGGCATTTGAAAAGACTGTTACAATAATCCAGGCGTGAGGAGATAAAAGCATGTATGATGGTTTCTGCGTCTCTGAAAGATAAGATATGTCTTATTTTGGAGATATTTCTAAGTTGGTAAAAACAAGATTGCACAAGTTTTCTAATATGATGTTCAAAATTTAGATTGCCATCAAACCAGATACCAAGATTTTTTGCAACAGGCTTGACTCTATCCTGTAGAGGACCTAAAAATGGCAAAATTTGATTCGCCATGTGCTGGGACCCAATGACTAGGATCTCTGTTTTGTTAGAATTTAGCTGGAGAAAGTTATTTGACATCCAGTTTTTGACATCACTAAGGCAGTCATTCAGTGAGCTAAGCCTACTAGGATCTGAGGGTTTAAGTGGAAGGTAAATCTGTGTATCGTCTGCATAGAAGTGGAAAGATACACCATGTTTCAGAAACCAAGGGGGAGCATGTATAAGCTAAATAAAATAGGTCCCAAGACTGACCCCTGCGGTACACCATATTTAACACAAGAATAAGAAGATTCATAGTTGTTCACAGAGACACAGAACCTTCTATTTGACAAATAGGATGTGCCAACCATTGTAAAGCAGTACCAGATAATCCCACCCAATGCCTCAGCCTGTCTAACAGTATGCAGTGATCAATTGTGTCAAAGGCTGCACTAAGGTCCAGAAGTATTAGAACAGAGCCCAAGCCATCATCAGCTATTCTTAAAAGGTCATTGGTAACTTTCAGTAGTGCAGTCTCAGTGCTATGATGTTTTCGGAAGCCAGATTGAAACCTCTCAAAAATGTTGTTGTTATGAAGAGCAGACAGAAGTTGATTAGACACTATTTTTTCAAGGATTTTTGATATGAAAGGTAATTTGGATATAGGTCTGTAGTTTTGAGGAAGAGAGGGATCAAGCCCAGACTTTTTTAGCAAGGGGTTCACACAGGCAGTCTTAAAATAATCAGGAACACTACCATTACACAGGGAACTGTTAAAGATGGAAAGCAGGCAAGGCCCAACAGATTCCATTACCTCCAATAGGAACTTAGTTGGAATAATATCAAGAGGGCTGGAAGACACTTTCATGTGAGACACAGTTTCTAAAAGTTCAGTTAAAGTGATGGGATTGAACTTGTTTAAAATATCTTGGTAAGGGTGGGACTTCCGGTGAGGAGGTGATGGTGGGCGGGAGGGGGCCTTCTGGAACCTTCTGGAACCTTCTGGAACCTTATGGAGCCTTCCATTCCAATTCTGAATTCTGAATGATGATGCTCTGTGGAATTCTGAATGATGATGATCTGTGTGAGAGAGTACTTTAATTCCTGGAACTGTGCTTTAATTCCTGGTTGTGTGAGAGAGACAGAGTCTGGATGAGAGAGAGCGATCGAGGTAGGTCTTCTCCCTCCGGCTGCTAGTTGGAAAGTGAGTGGAAAGGAGGAGGAGACGTGAGGAGATGGGAGGAGATGGAGGCGTGACTTGTGTGTGTTTTTTTAAATCAAAGGTAGGTGTTGATCCCAGTTGATCCTGAGGATTAAGAGGGATTAAAGTCTGGGATCAGCATGGTCTATTATTAGATACATACACATCTGAATCAGCATTGTAAAATCTGTGGGTGTGTCAGGCCCAGAGTCTGGGTATATAAGTAGTAGAGCTTGAGCGTTAGAATATTGAGAGGCGGAGCATCCCCAACGTGAGTGCGTGAAAAAATGACTGAGCAGGGAGCTGTTACCCCCGCGCGACATGTCCCATTGCAGCCGGCAAAGCTGTACTTCCATGGGGAAAATGCTATTGATGGATCCGTGGCTGGCCCTACGACATTTGAGATGAAGCTTTGACGCTTATTCAAAGAGCATCTTTGTTGATGGACTGTCCAAAGAGAGTTTAGTGTGTGTGTGTGTGTGTGTGTGTGTGTGTGTGTGTGTGTGTGTGTGTGTGTGTGTGTGTGTGTGTGTGTGTGTGTGTGTGTGTGTGTGTGTGTGTGTGTGTGTGTGTGTGTGTGTTTATGAATGCAGATTGGGAAGGAGTAGGAGTTGTAGGAGTGAAAGGGAGCTATTGATGAACCTAATTATCAAGCCAAGGATCTATAGGCTGGTTACTGGAATTCATTTAACACCCATATCATAAGTTAAAACGGGACTTTGCAACCAGAGACACTCCTTTTCAAGTTTGGGATCATTAGTTTTGCAGATGAAAGAGAGATTTATTGTTTTAATAAATAATGAGTGAGAGGGGTTATACAAAATTAGTAAGTGAATTATAACAACAAAAGACTCACCAAATCCAAGTAACTTGAGGGTTTGTCAGAGAAATGTATGTTTGATGGCATCAAAGGCCTTATAGAAATCAAGACAAAGGATAAGATCCTGAGTATGTGCTGGATCAGCTATATATTACTGTTAAATGCAGATTAGTGTTTCTAATATGATATCCTCAGTTTAGGAATGAGTGAAAATTTAAAACATATATTAAAAATATATTATAATATATTCCCCAACAAAATGAACATAGAATTTTACAGTTATATCAGTTGCTGTTATATCAAAATCAAAAGTATTCAACTTAGGAGCAAAACATCAGCACAGATTTGCACAACTATAAGGACACTATTAGCTTCACTATTAGAACAAAGGAGCTATGCTGTGGGGGCAGAGACAAGGCATCACCTCTGTTCCAGCCACTTAACATCCAGGGTCAGCTAGTGGAACAAGTGCAGGTATTCAGGTACCTGGGCACAGAAATAGACACTTCCCTGTCCTTTTCACAACACACCAATACAATATTCAAGAAAGCCCAACAACGTCTTCATCTGCTCAGAAAACTCAGGACATTTCAGGTCAGCAAGGACATGCTAACTTTGGTCTACCGCTCCCTCATTGAATCAGTTCTCACTTTCAACATATCTTCCTGGTACAACCAACTCACCATCAAGCACAAAACAAGACTCTCCCGGATAGTAAACCATGCTTCCAAAATAACTGGTTCCCCCCACACCCCCCTATCTGAGCTGTACAGTCGCTCAGTGATCAGGAAAGCCAACCTGATCACAGCGGACCACTCTCACCCCCTCCATCACTCCTTCCAGCTACTACCATCAGGCAGGCGTTTCAATGTACCACTGGCCCGGAAGAATATTTACAAGAAATCCTTCATCCCTTCTGCAATAACCATACTGAACAACACAAAATGATTACCACAGCTGATACCTCAACACCCCATGTCTTGTCCTTATATGTCTGTGTGAATGTTTTTCTGTGATTGGAGCCTTGTCAAAGGAAATTTTCTGTAACCCTTGTGTAACAGACAATAAAGTATTATCTAATCTAATCTAATCTAATCTTCTCTAACAAAATGGCCCACGGGATTTACTTCATTGTACAGTAGTATGTACATCGCTTACACATACATTAAATATCTTTCAGTTCACAAAATTGTTGCTTGCCATGCACGTCTAATGAGGGAATAGTTTCAAGGGAATTGATTAAGTTTATTTATGTGTTATACAGGCTGAGACATGTATAGGCCTACTGGGGATGGACATCCATATGTACAGCACTTAGTATTGTAACATTTATGTTAAAGCAGCGCTATGCAAGTTTTTACCTTAAAATAACAGCTCTGAAGTAGCCTGGGTTTTCCCATACTGCCTTGCGCGGTGATTTCAATCCCGCTGCTAAGCCAGTCTGGAAACTAACGCCCTAATGTTCGCCTGATGTTGGCGAACCAATCACAGAACATCCGAGAAGTTTCCGTTGCCCTCTTGCGTCTACATTCGACGCCAAAGGATTTACGGCAGCCCTTAGCGTTGCATACGAACGAGTTGGGTGAGCTATGCGCATTTGATAGACATCCGTGGCGCCCAATGAACGGATCTGGGCATTTTTTCAAATACGAGAAAATGAACGTCTGGTTGCCAGACCACGTCTCATTTGAGAAGTGGGAGGCGTTAGCCAGGCTAGCTCTGAAGCCCTTTTGATGGTAAAACAATAATATGCGTGAGTAGTTTCAGGAAATTGACTAGGTTTATATAGGTGTTATAGAGGCGGATAAAGTAGGCCTACTGAGAATGGACATCCATATGTATAGTTCTCAGTATTGTAACATTAATGTTAAAGCAGCGCTATGCAAGTTTTTACCTGACTATAACAGCTCCAAAGCCCTTTTGATGGTAAACAAAGTTATAATAGAGAATATTCCCTCAGGCAGAAAACCAGCCTTGCAGTTGGGCTGATGGCGAGCTGGAGACATGTCGAGAGAATCGTAAAACATTGAAAAGTATTTAGCCTACTTCGGCTAGGTAAAAGGTTTTTTTTAAAACTAGGTAAAAAGTTTTTTCGAGACAAAATACTCTAAACCTCTAAAGATTAAAGACTGTCTTGAAGCCTTGGCACACCGCATGAATATGTCAGGCTGCAGTATTCACAAGTACTCATTGTGGCGGGCAATATGCACCACTGATATGACCTTCTCTACGGAGGCTATGCTCAACACCAAATTCTACTGGTCTCTTAGCAAAATTTGTTCTCATAAAAATGAGAGATGTGAGAACTTTTGGTAACACTGACAACTGTGTGATAATAGATAGATGGATAGATAGATAGACAGATAGATAGATAGATAGTACATTATTCATCCCCAACAATGAAAATTCAGGTGTCCAGCAGCCTATACACTGTGTTGTCCAAACAAGCATTCACTAAGCAATACACTCATAAAAACACAAGTAAAGACACAGACAATAACAGTTGTTAAAGGAAAAGTAAAGAAAGGCTACTATCATTTAAAATAGATTAAAATAAAATGAACGTGCATCAACAGGCCCATTATGCAGCCTTATGACGAATGGAACAAAATATCTCATATACCTCTCGGGCCTGCGGCGCACAGAGAGGAGTCTGTCACTACGGCTGCTTTGCTGGGCAACCACAGTATCATGTAGTGGGTGGCCCCTGTTTTCTGATTATTGCAGTATTCTTGCAAAGGCTCACGGGAACACAATGAAATGGCGACACCAAGACTTCCCATATGATAATTTCCTTTCCTGGTTCAGTACTTAGCCGCGCTTACATGAGAACTAGCATGATTGTCCACAGTAATTTCACAGTAAACACACTTACATTATGTGATTCAATTAGGTAAATGTAATGCTCAACGAGGATGACTATTTTTATTCAAAATAGACACCTAGCGGCGTAAACTCAACAAACAGGTCTAAACACCGGGCATCAGGTGAACCCTAGTCAGCAACAACAATAAAAGGCAATATAGCATTGTGAGGAAGAGGAGGAGGAAGAGTGGTGGTGAGAGGGGAAGCCTGTAGAGGAGGAGGAATAGATAACGGTAGGTGCATGTGAAGAAAGACAAGGACCGAATGTATTTATCAGATGGGATGTGAGCAACATTGTGAAGACTGGGTCAAGCCAAGTGACATATGTCGGTGTTTATGTAGGGTCTATGAAAGAATATCTAGGCTTTTTCTATCATTATTGTTTGACCTTTGTGTATTTTTGTTTGATCCAAATATTTCACTGTTCTTTTTAGAAATGATGTAAATGCTCTCCTTTGAATATACAGAGCAAAATGAATTTGGAGATGGATTGATGTATTTGGTGTACTTGGCAGTGTGGAGAGAAAAAACAAATCTGTAATGTACAGGTTGGGTCTTATGGGACATGTTAGGTCTATATATTCATGCACTCTAAATTACCCTCTAATCCTACGTGAAAAACAGACACAGAGATGGGAAATGGATATAAGGTTAAAATGGCACAAGGTGGTATAGGCAAACCATGGTGATCAGGTTCAATACAGAGGAAACCGAAGCAAAAATACAAATAAACCACAATCCAATGAGGCAAAGAGAAAATACAGACTTGACTCGGCAGGACAGGGCGGAAACACTCTGTAGACACACTCTTAAAGCAACAGTAAAGAGTTTTTGTACTTTAAAAATAATGTTTCCAAAACCATTTCAGTGGTTCATCAACTCGTAACAGGGTGAACGGCACTTCAGCATTCACTGAGCGGCCCTCTAGCGACTATATCCACTATGTATGTTTACCAGATCGGGTAGCGGACCTGTAGTTCGATGGAATGAGACTTAAGAAACTACAAATTTGGCTGGCTTCGATACTTTCATAAAATCATGCAACATACTCCACCTTGTTTGTGGACATCATTATTTGCTGGATAAACAAATAGTGTGTGTGTGACAGAGGAAAAGTTGCAACATATTCGCTGGAAAAATCAGAAAAAGTACCCGACAGGGTTTTTCAAAGCCATACAATTATTGATCAAAACTCTATGTTCTTGTCTTCACATCCATCCATCCATCATATAATCTGATATTGGCCCTTGGTCACAATCCAGGCCGGGATTCCGAGGATCCAGGTTACGTTTCCTGTTCCTTGTCATGCAGTGTTCATCATGTGTATAGGCCCCCTCTGTCCACTCCATGTTTTGTCCTGTTACCGCACTTCCTGGCTTTCTGTTGATTGAGTCCTGTACCCCTGTTCTAAGGTACTCAATCACCCTCACTATTTAAACACTGTCTTGTTTCTGTATCTTTTCTGACCAATTTTCTAAAGCAACGCAAGCACTTTTCCTCTGTCACACACACACTATTTGTTTATCCAGCAAATAATGATGTCCACAAACAAGGTGGAGTATGTTGCATGATTTTATGAAAGTATCGAAGCCAGCCAAATTTGTAGTTTCTTAAGTCTCATTCCATCGAACTACAGGTCCGCTACCCGATCTGGTAAACATACATAGTGGATATAGTCGCTAGAGGGCCGCTCAGTGAATGCTGAAGTGCCGTTCACCCTGTTACGAGTTGATGAACCACTGAAATGGTTTTGGAAACATTATTTTTAAAGTACAAAAACTCTTTACTGTTGCTTTAAGAGTGTGTCTACAGAGTGTTTCCGCCCTGTCCTGCCGAGTCAAGTCTGTATTTTCTCTTTGCCTCATTGGATTGTGGTTTATTTGTATTTTTGCTTCGGTTTCCTCTGTATTGAACCTGATCACCATGGTTTGCCTATACCACCTTGTGCCATTTTAACCTTATATCCATTTCCCATCTCTGTGTCTGTTTTTCACGTAGGATTAGAGGGTAATTTAGAGTGCATGAATATATAGACCTAACATGTCCCATAAGACCCAACCTGTACATTACAGATTTGTTTTTTCTCTCCACACTGCCAAGTACACCAAATACATCAATCCATCTCCAAATTCATTTTGCTCTGTATATTCAAAGGAGAGCATTTACATCATTTCTAAAAAGAACAGTGAAATATTTGGATCAAACAAAAATACACAAAGGTCAAACAATAATGATAGAAAAAGCCTAGATATTCTTTCATAGACCCTACATAAACACCGACATATGTCACTTGGCTTGACCCAGTCTTCACAATGTTGCTCACATCCCATCTGATAAATACATTCGGTCCTTGTCTTTCTTCACATGCACCTACCGTTATCTATTCCTCCTCCTCTACAGGCTTCCCCTCTCACCACCACTCTTCCTCCTCCTCTTCCTCACAATGCTATATTGCCTTTTATTGTTGTTGCTGACTAGGGTTCACCTGATGCCCGGTGTTTAGACCTGTTTGTTGAGTTTACGCCGCTAGGTGTCTATTTTGAATAAAAATAGTCATCCTCGTTGAGCATTACATTTACCTAATTGAATCACATAATGTAAGTGTGTTTACTGTGAAATTACTGTGGACAATCATGCTAGTTCTCATGTAAGCGCGGCTAAGTACTGAACCAGGAAAGGAAATTATCATGTGGGAAGTCTTGGTGTCGCCATTTCATTGTGTTCCCGTGAGCCTTTGCAAGAATACTGCAATAATCAGAAAACAGGGGCCACCCACTACATGATACTGTGGTTGCCCAGCAAAGCAGCCGTAGTGACAGACTCCTCTCTGTGCGCCGCAGGCCCGAGAGGTATATGAGATATTTTGTTCCATTCGTCATAAGGCTGCATAATGGGCCTGTTGATGCACATTCATTTTAATTTAATCTATTTTAAATGATAGTAGCCTTTCTTTACTTTTCCTTTAACAACTGTTATTGTCTGTGTCTTTACTTGTGTTTTTATGAGTGTATTGCTTAGTGAATGCTTGTTTGGACAACACAGTGTATAGGCTGCTGGACACCTGAATTTTCATTGTTGGGGATGAATAAAGTACTATCTATCTATCTATCTGTCTATCTATCTATTCATCTATCTATTATCACACAGTTGTCAGTGTTACCAGAAGTTCTCACATCTCTCATTTTTATGAGAACAAGTTTTGCTAAGAGACCAGTAGAATTTGGTGTTGAGCATAGCCTCCGTAGAGAAGGTCATATCAGTGGTGCATAATGCCCGCCACAATGAGTACTTGTGAATACTGCAGCCTGACATATTCATGCGGTGTGCCAAGGCTTCAAGACAGTCTTTAATGTTTAGTCTAAAGGTTTAGAGTATTTTGTCTCGAAAAAACTTTTTACCTAGTTTTAAAAAAAACCTTTTACCTAGCCGAAGTAGGCTAAATACTTTTCAATGTTTTACGATTCTCTCGACATGTCTCCAGCTCGCCATCAGCCCAACTGCAAGGCTGGTTTTCTGCCTGAGGGAATATTCTCTATTATAACTTTGTTTACCATCAAAAGGGCTTTGGAGCTGTTATAGTCAGGTAAAAACTTGCATAGCGCTGCTTTAACATTGATGTTACAATACTGAGAACTATACATATGGATGTCCATTCTCAGTAGGCTTACTTTATCCGCCTCTATAACACCTATATAAACCTAGTCAATTTCCTGAAACTACTCACGCATATTATTGTTTTACCATCAAAAGGGCTTCAGAGCTGTTATTTTAAGGTAAAAACTTGCATAGCGCTGCTTTAACATAAATGTTACAATACTAAGTGCTGTACATATGGATGTCCATCCCCAGTAGGCCTATACATGTCTCAGCCTGTATAACACATAAATAAACTTAATCAATTCCCTTGAAACTATTCCCTCATTAGACGCGCATGGCAAGCAACAATTTTGTGAACTAAAAGATATTTAATGTATGTGTAAGCGATGTACATACTACTGTACAATGAAGTAAATCCCGCGGGCCATTTTGTTAGAGAAGATTAGATTAGATTAGATTAGATAATACTTTATTGTCTGTTACACAAGGGTTACAGAAAATTTCCTTTGACAAGGCTCCAATCACAGAAAAACATTCACACAGACATATAAGGACAAGACATGGGGTGTTGAGGTATCAGCTGTGGTAATCATTTTGTGTTGTTCAGTATGGTTATTGCAGAAGGGATGAAGGATTTCTTGTAAATATTCTTCCGGGCCAGTGGTACATTGAAACGCCTGCCTGATGGTAGTAGCTGGAAGGAGTGATGGAGGGGGTGAGAGTGGTCCGCTGTGATCAGGTTGGCTTTCCTGATCACTGAGCGACTGTACAGCTCAGATAGGGGGGTGTGGGGGGAACCAGTTATTTTGGAAGCATGGTTTACTATCCGGGAGAGTCTTGTTTTGTGCTTGATGGTGAGTTGGTTGTACCAGGAAGATATGTTGAAAGTGAGAACTGATTCAATGAGGGAGCGGTAGACCAAAGTTAGCATGTCCTTGCTGACCTGAAATGTCCTGAGTTTTCTGAGCAGATGAAGACGTTGTTGGGCTTTCTTGAATATTGTATTGGTGTGTTGTGAAAAGGACAGGGAAGTGTCTATTTCTGTGCCCAGGTACCTGAATACCTGCACTTGTTCCACTAGCTGACCCTGGATGTTAAGTGGCTGGAACAGAGGTGATGCCTTGTCTCTGCCCCCACAGCATAGCTCCTTTGTTCTAATAGTGAAGCTAATAGTGTCCTTATAGTTGTGCAAATCTGTGCTGATGTTTTGCTCCTAAGTTGAATACTTTTGATTTTGATATAACAGCAACTGATATAACTGTAAAATTCTATGTTCATTTTGTTGGGGAATATATTATAATATATTTTTAATATATGTTTTAAATTTTCACTCATTCCTAAACTGAAGATATCATATTAGAAACACTAATCTGCATTTAACAGTAATATATAGCTGATCCAGCACAGTCTCAGGATCTTATCCTTTGTCTTGATTTCTTTGTCTTGATTTCTAAGGCCTTTGATGCCATCAAACATACATTTCACTGACAAACCCTCAAGTTACTTGGATTTGGTGAGTCTTTTGTTGTTATAATTCACTTACTAATTTTGTATAACCCCTCTCACTCATTATTTATTAAAACAATAAATCTCTCTTTCATCTGCAAAACTAATGATCCCAAACTTGAAAAGGAGTGTCTCTGGTTGCAAAGTCCCGTTTTAACTTATGATATGGGTGTTAAATTAATTCCAGTAACCAGCCTATAGATCCTTGGCTTGATAATTAGGTTTATCAATAGCTCCCTTTCACTCCTACAACTCCTACTCCTTCCCAATCTGCATTCATAAACACACACACACACACACACACACACACACACACACACACACACACACACACACACACACACACACACACACACACACACACACACACACACACACACACACACACACACACACACACACACTAAACTCTCTTTGGACAGTCCATCAACATAGATGCTCTTTGAATAAGCGTCGAAGCAAATGTCGTAGGGCCAGCCACGGATCCATCAATAGCATTTTCCCCATGGAAGTACAGCTTTGCCGGCTGCAATGGGACACGTCGCGCGGGGGTAACAGCTCCCTGCTCAGTCATTTTTTCACGCACTCACGTTGGGGATGCTCCGCCTCTCAATATTCTAACGCTCAAGCTCTACTACTTATATACCCAGACTCTGGGCCTGACACACCCACAGATTTTACAATGTTGATTCAGATGTGTATGTATCTAATAATAGACCATGCTGATTCAAATGTGTGTGTATCTATTAATAGTGCTCACCTGTCACTTTGGAATTTTTGAGTTGAGCACACATACATTTCGAGAGACATAAGCACACACACATCCACACACGCACACACACACACATACACATACATATCAGCTGTCTCACCCAAGCACACATACATTTCGAGAGACATAAGCACACACACATCCACACACACACACACACACACAAACACACATACACATACACATACATATCAGCTGTCTCACCCAAGCACACATACATTTTGAGACATAAGCACACACACATCCACACACACACACACACACACACACACATACACACACACACACACACACACACACACACACACACACACACACACACACACACACACACACACACACACACACACACACACACACACACACACACACACACACACATCAGATGTCTCATCCAAGCACACATACATTTCGAGAGACATAAGCACACACACATCCACACACACAGACATATGGAGAGGTATAAACACAAATACATATCGAGAGGCATAAGCACACACACATCCACACACACACACATCCACACACACTCACATCCACACACACACATCCACACACACACACACACACACACACACATCCACACACACACACACACACACACACACACACACATACACACACACACACACACACACACACACACACACATACATATTGAGAGGTATAAGTATACAAACTTTTCCTATGTCTCTCACACCAATAATAAAAAAAATCATTCTCTCTCTCTCTATGCCTCACATACGCACGCGCAGGCTTACAGGAGGCCCTCAATGCCACCATTCTCAATTCTGGAATGAATCGCTTTTGAGCTTTATCTAATATATCCGCTTCTCTCTCGAAACGGAATGAAAGTACTTTCATTCACACACCTGAATCACCATTGTCTATTGTAAAATGTTACAAAATGAGATGTGTGTGTGTGTGTGTGGATGTGTGTGTGTGCTTATGCCTTTCGATATGTGTGTGTGGATGTGTGTGTGCTTATGCCTTTCGATGTGTGTGTGTGGATGTGTGTGTGCTTATGCCTTTCGATATGTGTGTGTGGATGTGTGTGTGCTTATGCCTTTCGACGTGTGTGTGTGGATGTGTGTGTGCTTATGCCTTTCGACGTGTGTGTGTGGATGTGTGTGTGCTTATGCCTTTCGACGTGTGTGTGTGGATGTGTGTGTGCTTATGCCTTTCGATGTGTGTGTGTGGATGTGTGTGTGCTTATGCCTTTCGATGTGTGTGTGTGGATGTGTGTGTGCTTATGCCTTTCGATGTGTGTGTGTGGATGTGTGTGTGCTTATGCCTTTCGATGTGTGTGTGTGGATGTGTGTGTGCTTATGCCTTTCTATATGTGTGTCTGGATGTGTGTGTGTGTGTGTGACAGTACTTTCATTCCGTTTCGAGAGAGAAGTTTGGAGAGTTAACTCAGAACCAAGGAGTCCATTATTTCCAAATAATTAAAAATGTTGATTGACCTAAGGTAAGTGTTTCACTTTACCTTAGTCCAGTGAGCTCAGACAGATAAGTATTCTGATAAGATTCTGTATCATGTCTAATTACAATTTCTTCTTTTGCATGGTAGAGTTTACACTAACATTTGTAAACTGAGTATCAAACTGCTCATGTTATCGGAATGGTCCATTATTTGCATACATACTGTAGGTTTACAAAGATGAATACCTCCACATTTTTACTTCTGAGAGACTGCCCTCTGGCATGTTCTTTTTTATACCCAATCAGTTGGCAGTTTACGTAATACTCAATCAGGTGGCAGTTAACCTGATGCGAGATGTGAAAAATTTGTGTCATTTTCAACATCTTGTCTAGGTAATTTTTACAGCTAAATATGGGTTTACGCATTTGCAGCTAATCACATTCTTTTTTAATTTGAGTTTTACATAACTTCGTGATTTTTTTGGAATGGGGTTATACATTATTTGATTTTTATTAAAGGCCTTTTTAATGCATTTTTTACATTCATATAACAGTTTCAAAGTTATTTTGGTTATGGTTATGGTTTTGGGATTTGAGATGTTTTTCTCCAAGGGACTTACAATTAAACAATATAATATTTCAATGAACAGTGAACAGTTTTAGAGAATAGCAATAATAACAAAGCAATCAATAGCCCAATGAAAACAAACATGCATGCTGAACAGATATGCCTTTAGACCCCTCTTGACGGAACCACTGAGGAAAAGAGTCCTGAATTTAACCTATGGCTGAGAATGGTGTACCAGCCTGACAGCTTTACTCTCCCCAGACTAGGAGAATTTTGTAGAACATTGTAGATGGTTAAACTCATGACTGTAACGCCATGCATTCATAAAATGGCACAAATGATTCTTTGCATGGTTGTTTGAAAGACAATATATGAAGGTCTTTAGCATGCTGTTAAAGAAGCAACTGGATAAAAAACAAGAAAACCTCTTTACTGGTGAACTGCATATACACTTGCTACACTGTATACAGTAGTAACAAAAAGAGATCCTCACTTAAAAAGGCCTAACCTATGCCAAAAATACCCATAACCAATTGTCAAAAAACATCCTGCAGTATTTCTGAAAGCTTGTTGAAGCATAATCAAAGAAATTCTGCAATGTACAGTCCTCCTGGCATCATGGAAATGTGCACTCTTGACCTCATACAAGTCCATTCATTTTGCTATTGATTGTAGTAGTGTGTTGTCCAGCATGTCCTCTGTCACACCTTTCATTGCAACTCTATTTCCCTATCAACAGCGAAACTTGAGACCAACAGATATTATCATATATTATCATATTTTTCTCTCATGGACATGGCACAAGGGAAATCTTTAAAAAGTCATGGCCAAGTTCATTTGTTTAGCCAGAAGGGGGCACTATATCACTATGTCGTGGATAGTGTAAATGCAGGTGTGAAATGCATCATAAGTGGTTTTGTGATTACAGTTTTTTCCTATTGCTAACACACTAAAATGACATTCATAGCACAATTATTCAAACTGACACACAGAGCAACACATCCTCTCAAGTATCCAAATGTCTAAACACATTTTCAGCTTTACACACATTTTGCAATTCAAAATGGCCCTTTTTGCAGGCACTGAACACGGTTCTTGGCGTAAGACACAAAAGTCTGGCTTAAAGTAACATGTTTGCAGTTTCAAAACAATGCCATCCAAGATAACACACATGAGCTAATTGACCAATACGTGTGCCACCTAGCCAAACACCTCAATGCTTAATTTATACCACTTCCATCAGGAAGTAAACACTATGAACTGAGCTGTAACTGAGCTGTAACTTTACTCCTGTCTGTAGCCTATGAGGCTGGTTTCCGTGGCATGTTCGTTTCGTCCAGGTGTATAGGCCTATGTATCTCGTCCAATGAGAGACTGGATGGCTTGTTTCGCCTACAACAAAATAACGAGGGACGTTGAGGAGATATTTCAGCATGTAGCCTCTTGACACCATGCCAGAGCCCATGTGGAGTTTGTCAATGCCGTCACAGTGTCTTAATTCAATGTAGGGGAGACTGAAAGATTCGGGGCCATGGACGTAAATACTGTAAAGTAAATGCGTGATTTCAGCACACTTTATGTCAGAGAATAGGGCCTACACTATGCCTAAAACACGCATGCATGTACCTCACCCAGACAACTTGAAAACACTCAAGGGAAATGGAAATGGCCAGTGGCGTAACTATAGTGGGTGCAGCAAGTGCAGTCGCTACCCCCGCCGTGCCTCCTTTGTGTGTGTTTTTTTTTTTTTAGAACTTCACCACTAACAATCAAACTATCAAATAAAAACAGCTAAATCAATTGACCATCATTTGACCATCATGTTTCGCCAGAGTATCTTTCTCTCTACTGATATACAGCAAGGATTTCTTGAGAACACACACACAGCAAAGCACAGGGTGAGGTCGCCAATGGCTCCTGAAAAAGTCAACTACTGTAGGCCTATTGCAAGTGCTAATGAGCTATTCCAGCTACTGTATCACTGTCACTGTAAAATGCGATAGCTTTCCTCACTTAGAATGTTCTATAAGTAGAATTCACTTTCTCAGTAGTGTGTTCAATGTGTTCAATAAGTAAGCATTTGTTTGCACAACTTGTCATTCCTATTCAAGATTAGTCTGTAATATCAAGGCTATAGGTTTGCATGTTTTTTTAAACTAAGGTTAACTACTGTAACAGGTTAAAAGTAAGAACTAACTTTAACTACTGTAACAGGTTAAAAGTAAGAACTAACTTCACAGTGTGGCAACACTTCAGCAATCCAAGTATAGTTACTTGATTTTAATGATCATGTTTACTTTTCCACTTCAACATAAAATGACACTCATTTTAAACAAGTAATTTCAAAAGGCAAAATCAGAGTAATCAGCAAAAAACAAAAGCTGAGTTACAGTATAACTAACTGAAAAGTAAGAAAGCTATAGTGTAGGGCTATTTTCGTCATGGCTAGACAGACATACATGTAAACAAAGCATTTTAAAAGGAAATTCACAAAAAAAAAAAAAAAAAGAATATACATATCCTTAATATAGACAACATAAAGTGAATCAATAAGCAATCTTATGGATGACAATGTTTAACACAAATATTTAAGATTGTTTACTGCAATCACTCAACATACTTCTCTCCATAAATATTTTAGACAGGAAAGGGGGAGACAGGAGGGTTAAGACAAAGGTGGAGAGGAGGGGCTACCTGCTTCCCAGTGGGCATTTGATATCAATTTGACATCAATATGACATCGAACATTGATGTCAAAATTACGTCACGAAATAGGTCTAGAATGAAAGTCATATTGACGTCAATGTACTGATGTCAATTTGATGTCAAGATTTTGACCTCTGCTGATGTCATTTTGATGTTATTTTGATGTCATGTTTTGTCGGGATTTGATGTCAATTCAACATGTATTTGATGTCATGATGGTTGATTACGTTTTGATGCTATTTTGATATCATTCAATATCAGGCTTTGATGTCAATTCAACATTTATTTGACATCAAGATGTCATGATGTTGATGTCATTTCCATGTCAAGTTTTGTTGGCATTTGATGTCAATTCAACATTTATTTGATGTCAAGATGTCATGATGTTGATGCATAGGAAGACAATGTTTTAATGCTATTTTGCTATCATTCAATATCAAGCTTCGCTGTCAATTCAACATAAATCCGAAATCAAACATTAATGACAAAAGTATGAACATTTATTGACAAATTTTGATATAATTTCAATGTCAAGAATCACTCAGGACAGGATGAGAAAGCGTAGACCCCCAAACCAGACTGGAGCCACTTGTGAATAACCTGTAACACAGATACATAAATGTACATTTCATTAGAGAGCTTTTCGGTAGAGGGTAGGTTTTATTACAGCAGACAAAGGCATTTAAGCATGTTGACATTTACCTTCACTTCGTCCTGAACTAGTAACACCAGTTACAGAGGCATATGGTTATTTTTATTATTAATGTTTAGACCAAAAGTCAAATAAATCAAATGTAAAACTGTATAGCTTACTTCACTTAGGTGGCAGGACAGGATGAGAAAGCGTAGACCCCCAAACCAAACTGGAGCCACTTGTGAATAACCTGTAACGCAGATACATAAATGTACATTTCATTAGAGAGCTTTGAGGTAGAGGGTAGGTTTTATTACAGCAGACAAAGGAATTTAAGCATGTTGACATTTACCTTCACTTCGTCCTGAACTAGTAACACCAGTTACAGAGGCATATGGTTATTTTTTATTATTAATGTTTAGACCAAAAGTCAAATAAATCAAATGTAAAACTGTATAGCTTACTTCACTTGGGTGGCAGGACAGGATGAGAAAGCGTAGACCCCCAAACCAGACTGGAGCCACTTGTGAATAACCTGTAACGCAGATACATAAATGTACATTTCATTAGAGAGCTTTTGAGGTAGAGGGTAGGTTTTATTACAGCAGACAAAGGCATTTAAGCATGTTGACATTTACCTTCACTTCGTCCTGAACTAGTAACACCAGTTACAGAGGCATATGGTTATTTTTATTATCAATGTTTAGACCAAAAGTCAAATAAATCAAATGTAAAACTGTATAGCTTACTTCACTTGGGTGGTAGGACAGGATGAGAAAGCGTAGACCCCCAAACCAGACTGGAGCCACTTGTGAATAACCTGTAACGCAGATACATAAATGTACATTTCATTAGAGAGCTTTTGAGGTAGAGGGTAGGTTTTATTACAGCAGACAAAGGCATTTAAGCATGTTGACATTTACCTTCACTTCGTCCTGAACTAGTAACACCAGTTACAGAGGCATATGGTTATTTTTATTATTAATGTTTAGACCAAAAGTCAAATAAATCAAATGTAAAACTGTATAGCTTACTTCACTTGGGTGGCAGGACAGGATGAGAAAGTGTAGACCCCAAACCAGACTGGAGCCACTTGTGAATAACCTGTAACACAGATACATAAATGTACATGTCATTAGAGAGCTTTTCGGTAGAGGGTAGGTTTTATTACAGCAGACAAAGGCATTTAAGCATGTTGACATTTACCTTCACTTCGTCCTGAACTAGTAACACCAGTTACAGAGGCATATGGTTATTTTTATTATTAATGTTTAGACCAAAAGTCAAATAAATCAAATGTAAAACTGTATAGCTTACTTCACTTAGGTGGCAGGACAGGATGAGAAAGCGTAGACCCCCAAACCAAACTGGAGCCACTTGTGAATAACCTGTAACGCAGATACATAAATGTACATTTCATTAGAGAGCTTTTGAGGTAGAGGGTAGGTTTTATTACAGCAGACAAAGGCATTTAAGCATGTTGACATTTACCTTCACTTCGTCCTGAACTAGTAACACCAGTTACAGAGGCATATGGTTATTTTTATTATTAATGTTTAGACCAAAAGTCAAATAAATCAAATGTAAAACTGTATAGCTTACTTCACTTGGGTGGCAGGACAGGATGAGAAAGCGTAGACCCCTAAACCAGACTGGAGCCACTTGTGAATAACCTGGAACGCAGATACTGTAAATGTACATTTCATTAGAGAGCTTTTGAGGTAGAGGGTAGGTTTTATTACAGCAGACAAAGGCATTTAAGCATGTTGACATTTACCTTCACTTTGTGCTGAACTAGTAACACCAGTTACAGAGGCATATGGTTATTTTTATTATTGATGTTTAGACCAAAAGTCAAATAAATCAAATGTAAAACTGTATAGCTTACTTCACTTGGGTGGCAGGACAGGATGAGAAAGCGTAGACCCCCAAACCAGACTGGAGCCACTTGTGAATAACCTGTAACGCAGATATATAAATATACATTTCATTAGAGAGCTTTTGAGGTAGAGGGTGGGTTTTATTACAGCAGACAAAGGCATTTAAGCATGTTGACATTTACCTTCACTTCGTCCTGAACTAGTAACACCAGTTACAGAGGCATATGGTTATTTTTTATTATTAATGTTTAGACCAAAAGTCAAATAAATCAAATGTAAAACTGTAAAGCTTACTTTACTTGGATGGCAGAACCCCCAAACCAGACTGGAGCCACTTGTGAATGACCTGCAACACAGATACATAAATATGCATTACTTTTATCATCAGAAAGAAATGGCCAAATATTTATCATAACCAATAATACACCCCATTAAAAATGCATTATATTGGGATCCACAGAATATGGTGCTGATCATTTTAGCTCCTCTTCCCATATATTCTAAACATTCACAACAAAGTGTCTGGTCTGTGCCAAGGCAAAGCAAGGACATACATGAAGTCAACAACTGCCTCTTCTATTTTGCCTCTGCTCAGTTAAATCTTACTCCAAGGAACGTTCAATGTCATTAAATGAACTCGTAGACGACAGTATTTCTACATGAAAATTTAAAACAAATAGCCTCGTGCCCTTTGTGCATTTATATTTCGTAAAAGTTAGAGAGTAATCTCTAGCAGCTACAGTTCAATCTAAAAAGTCACCAGGAAACACGTCTGGAAACCGGACTTTTTAGATTGAATAGTAGGCCTGTTTGCTGATTTCTAACGTGTACAAAATATAAGCACGAGTCCCAAAGCTATTTGTTGCTGCCAGCAGAGAATGTCGAGCTATGACGTATGTGTTTGAGCATGCGGCAGCTGGTTAGCGCTACCTTATTAGAACTAGCAGGCTACTGCTAACGTCATTCATAATTTAAAACCATTAGCTAGCAGCTATCGTTATCCCGAACTGGTGAACAATGTGAAATCAGCCTCCCTCCCAGAAAGAAATGATGTTTAGACACATCCGAATTGGCCTACGTTTTCTTAAAGACTCCCGAGTCCAACATCTAAGCTTTCATAACGTTAACAAAAACTAGTTTTCCTGTTGCTAACTTTAATGCTATCGTTAGCTAACAAGCTAACGCTAGCTAACGCAAGCCAACTTTTGTTGTTCACAAACACAAAGTTAGCGTTAAACCAAATTAAACGTTTCTCATTTTAAACTCAGTTCTGAGTTTAGCTTTCATTAAAAGGGTAACAAAGCCCTAGTTGGACAGGATTTAGCCCTGTCTAAAGTGGGCTAAATTAGCTTGCGAAAGCTAGCAGCTAGACCGTAGCTGCTAGCTGGTGTGTAAATATGAGCAATATCTGCAGACCAGCAAATCTTCGGATAATATCAGCAAATAAAGCTAGATAAGTAGGTTACTTGTGTTATGGAAGTACTTTTTCAGTGGATAGACTCGGTAGCTGCATAAATAAAGCATATAGGAGCATACTTACAGTGAGCCTTCAGACGCCGCTGTTTCGTCTTCCACTTCATCAACGAGAAATTTGAAAACTGAAGGAGCCGTTAGGGCTGGAAAGGGCGCGTTCGATGTGCGAATCCGCACGGAGTCCGCCGCAGAGGGTCCGTTTTGGAACCCTCTGCTGTGTGGGTCAGGATGTTGAAAAACTCGCGTCGATTTACAATGAGTCGGCTAATAATATACCTTTTCAGACATTTTAACAGACGTTGTTTTGACATAAATTTCACATCAATTTGACGTCTTATTTCTTGACATCAAATCAACGTTGATTTAATGTCAATAATATAGACCTGAGATGTAGGGACCAGAAAAAACATGTTAGATTGATACCTTTGTTGGGCCTCTTTACAACCACAAGGACATCATTACAAAATATAATGAAATTATGCATATTTATGCACGTCATACATGTTGGTCAAAATCTTGACTACTTGTTGATGTCAAATTGACGTCAGGATGCCAGCTGGGTTACCTTAACATCAGTAATCAGGTGAAAAAGAGATAAAAAGAGAAAGTATATGACTGCTTAAGCTCCGATCAATCTCCCTCTCTAATCAAATTCTAAGGTGCCCATGCAGATCCTCTGATGCAATCTAATATTTATGAATTCCTTTGGTCTTTCTTTGCCTTAATCTTGAATGACTCATTTTCAGATTGCCTTCTATGAACGGTTATCCAATGGAGCTTCTGCAGCAGTGCCAAAATGTTCTGCTGTATGTGATTAACTGGGTGCAATCACATGTGCCACTGTCAGGACTACAGAATGTGGCTTTAGAGGCAACCTACAGCGCCGGGATGCTTGTGATGAAGTTGGGCTGGTGCAGAGGCACTGGGGATCCCAGTTCAGTGTCAATTTTCTGGATATTTCATATCACATACCACAGAGGTAAGATCAAAGACAGTATTTCCTCTTTGAATAAAAAAACAGATATGCCTTATTGCAGGGGTCGGCAACCTATGGCACGGGTGCCACTGCTGGCACGCCGAGGCATAATCACTGGCACGCGCCTTCAGCATCGGCAAAAAAAAAATAATCTCAGACTGACAGCAGGATCTTCCAATCGAACGCACTCCCGCCCACTTTCCCACAGACCGTTGTTGTGTAAAATTAGCATAGATAGGGCCTAATCAAAGTTACCGATAGCATACAAATGATGACAGAGCCGCTTGCTAAAAAAACGAAAGTTAGGGCATTTCAGCCCTCCTGGACCGATGAATATGGTTTTGTGTGTGTCAAAGACCGTGCTGTGTGTACCCTGTGCTGTGAAAATGTTGTGTGCCGAACCTCCAGCATTAAGAGACATTTCGAGACAAAGCATGACAAGACGTATAAAGACCCCGCCGATAGAGCCGAAGCCATTAAACGTGCCGTGACCAGGTATGGCAAACAGTCTAGCTCTCTTCAAGTGTTTGCGAACAGCCAAGGCCATGTCACAGAAGCCAGTTATAATCTCGCTAGTTGCATTGCTAAGCATGGGAAGCCATTTACTGATGGGGAATATATAAAGGAGGCCTTTCTCAGCTGCGCAGAGACTCTTTTTCACAACTTTCCCAACAGAGACACCATCAAAGCACGAATAAAGGACATGCCCACGTCAGCTCGTACTGTTCAGCGACGCATCCATGAAATGGCAGGTGATGTTAGGGCCCAGCAAACAAAGGGACTGACAGATGCTAGTGTTTTTAGCCTAGCCCTAGATGAGAGTGTGGACGTCAATGACATCCCGCGATTGGCTGTCATGGCAAGATACTGTGACACAACCGTGAGAGAGGAACTCTGCTGTTTACAGCCCATGCCAGACACAACTAAAGGCGAGGACGTAGCCACTGCGATTATGCAACATTTTGAGGAGAGGGGAGTTGATATGAGGAAGGTGTTTGCTGTAACTACAGACGGCGCCCCTTCAATGGTTGGCAAGCAGAAGGGAGCCGTCAAACTAATTGAAGAAAAAGTTGGCCATCCCGTCATGAAGTTCCACTGCATTATTCACCAGGAAAACCTGTGTGCAAAAATGTCCAAAACGGATTTCAATGATGTCATGGCTACAGTAGCAAAGGTGATCAACTTCCTCGTCAAACGATCTGCGCTAACACACCGACAGTTTCGATCCCTGCTCGAGGAAATGGACAGTGCATACCCAGATCTCCCTCTCCACTCGGCAGTGAGATGGCTGAGCTGCGGAAAAGTTCTGGAGCGCTTTGTCAGCTGCCTCGATGCTATCAAGGTGTTTCTGGCTGAGAAGGGGCAACATTATCCGCAACTGGAGGACGAGACGTGGATTGTGAAACTTTTGTTTCTTGCAGACATCACCGGGCACCTCAACGAGCTAAATCTCAGACTGCAAGGTGCAGGACAAACTGTTCTGGACATGTTTGAAACGTGGACTGCTTTTGTCACCAAGCTTGCAGTGTTCTCAGGTGACATTGCCTCCTCCACCTTCCGTTACTTCCGACACTTGAGGGAGTTGTCCTCACATCGCAGCATCAGCACCGCTGAAATAGCCGAATACATGCGTGCGCTGGAAGACGAGTTCACGACCCGCTTTGTGGATTTTAAACGCTACGGTCCGATGTTCTCCTACTTGATCAAGCCTGACAGCTTTGATGGACATGACCTGGACGTAGCTCTGTTCGACTGGATGGATGTAGGCCTACAGGACGTGGAGATGCAGCTGATAGAGCTGAAGAGCTCATCGCTGTGGGTGACGAAGTTTGCAGAGCTCCGAAAGCAGTTGGAATCCACCCCTGTTAGGGGGAGGGGATAAATGGCCTAAAAATTAAAAAATTGGAAAATGATTACGCCCACTTCAGGGATGGTGCATTGGGTCATTTGGGAGATATTTCGTATTGGAAGTTGGTACCTATCATGAAATAAACCCCCCACCCCACCCAAAAAACTAAATCGGACATGGGTTTTTCCCCCTTTTCCCACCCTTTGATCATTAAAAATAAAATAAAATGCTCTCATGGCCTACTTAGGCAAGAGGAGTGACCGAACCACACTGGAGTATGCCAAATTCCAAGAAAGTCTTGAGAGACTAAGAAAAATATGAAGTGCTACTTAAGACCAACAAGTTCAAGTTCTTTCCAGGCCAATGTCACTGAATAAAAATTAATTAACTGTTTTGTATTTGAAATAAAAAGCAAATTTCCTAATGAGTTTCCTAATGAGTCTTTTAGTATTGAATAGTGACTGTAAGAATAGTGAATGCATACAAAGGGTGGAACAGCCCCCCAAAAATGCTCTTTTTGTGTTCTTTTTTCAATTTTAAAGAGGAATGGGGGATTATTTTCAAGATAGAGTCACTTTGAGGTGTAACAGTTCTTCTTTTGATAGTGTTCATTACAGTAAATATCAAATGGGTTTGAAAGCATTTATTTAACAGTATATAAGCAAACAGTAAGAATAGCTCATACATACCAGGCGGAATGTGCAGAAAATGCCACTTTTTGGGTTCTTATTTTCATTTTCATGGGGTGGGGGGTCATTTTCAAGATAAAGAGTTACTTTTGGTGTCAAAGTTCTTGTATTGATAGTGTTAATCAAGTCCCAAATGGGTGTGTTGAGATTTTGAACTTGATGATTATCCCCTCCCCCTACCCTGTGCAACAACACGGAGCCTGCATCCTCGCATGCTGGACGTCTGCACCAGAAAAGTTTGGCTGTCTCAAGAGCATTGCGTTGGCGCTTTTGTCAGTGTTTGGCTCAACATACCTGTGTGAGCAGGTATTTTCGCACATGAAAAGTGTGCTCAGCCCTATCCGCAGCCGTTTGTCCACGGACAATTCCGAGTCGTGCTTACAATTAAAAGTGACAAATTACGAACCCCAAATAAAAAAACTCTCCCAAGATAAGCAAGGACAGGGATCACACTGAAGATACTTTTAATTGAGACATAGCCTATAATTCATTTTAGCCTCAGCCCACAGTTCTGTTAAATAGGCCTGCTATTGCCTAAAAATGTTGTGGCCGTTTTGTTATGCATGGCTATACTAATGATTAAAAAAAAAAAAAAAAAAAAAAATTAAAGCACATTTTCAATGAAAAATAAATTTCCAATTTTGTAGAAGTATATTTGTGTGTGTTTTTTTTTAACCATTGTTGCTAGTGGCACACTCATTGACTAGAAATGTTTAAGTTGGCACTGGATGTCTCAAAGGTTGCCGACCCCTGCCTTATTGTATCACAAATAGCCTTAACTTGGACTTGAACTGCAATTCTACTGTATCTAGCCTAAACTATATTTATGTGAAACAAGTAGACCTATGTCTGAAAGTCTGAGGGCCAGATGTAGGCTACTAAGACAGCGCTAATACTGAGTTTTCATATGGGCAGAATGCGAACGCTGTGCTTTACTATAGACCTATTGCGTGGTGGCATCATGCCCATTGAAGTAAAGGGGGCACGTGCCCCCTCTGATTTTTCGTCCCTGATATTTTTTTTTTATCATAACTTTCCGATTATGCTCCATAATAATCCATTACAGAGCCTATAACGACTCAGATGTATTCTTCTGGATGTGTAATAAACCAATAGCTAAAGACCGGCCATCAGCCCTTTTCCTAAAATTGGTGTCTGTATACATACAGACGGCATCTCGTCATACTCATGGTTCCCGCCCCCAGTTACCGTGGTTACCATCGCTGAAACATCCCCGTGGGGGAAAACATTCGTTTCCACTGCATGCAATCTAATGGAGGTGGACGGTGTGAGTAGGCTACAGAAAACACCTTTAAAAAGATTAAGTATTTTAACAAAGATCAATAAACGGCTGAACCACGTTTGGACTGATAGTTATCTCTGTATCACCGAGGTTAAGAGTAACATTAAGTTCCCTCATTTTGGTAATTCCAGTTAAATAGCCAGAACTGTCTCGAGTACACCCCCGTAGAACTGGTGTCAATGGCCGGACTGAGTAGCTCGGTTTAGCAAGCTAAGTCTTATGGCATAACACCACATAGACATAAGTTGCATCTAAATGTATTCTCACATTAATGTACATTTCCTACAATGTCCGTGGGAATAGTTTTAATACGTAATGTGTACGTTGGTTATGTTACACTGATGATATTAAAGTTAGCTAGTTAGCAACCTAATGAAGCTACCATCGAATATTAGCTTCCAGCGAAGCTTGTCATCAAAATTGGGAAACTGAGAGTGAGTTAAGTTGTTAGCATACACTGGACAGTTAGGTAAACACAATTCCTTCACATCATTGTGTTCAGAAACAAGCAGAGCTGCATTTGAAAGTAAAACGAATATATAAAGTGTAACTGTTAGCGAGTTCGCCCATTCACTTTCACTGTGCGATGTTAGCATGTTTTCCCCCACAGAGGGGGCGGCAACCATAGATGGGCGGCAACCTTCTAACCGTCTGTATCTATAGCCTACTGTGTAGGCCTATGTTCCCGTAGAAACGCACACGCACGTTGAGCGCGCATTGTTTGCTTATGTTGAACTGTTAGCCTACTGTGCGTTCACACCAAAAGTGGCAAAAGCTTCAAGAGCGCCGGAAATCATTAATTTCCTATGGAGAGTCGGCGTTACCAGCTTCAAATGCGTTCCGGGCGTGAGCGTGGCTTCATGAGCTTCACGGGTGTCAAAAAAAAGTTGAGCCTCAGTTAAATTTATGGTAATTTGCTGTGACACGGTTCGGCGTCAACCAATTAGAATGTCAAACTCGCAGGATTGCTGCTTGTGGTTGGTTCGAATGTTTCACGTCTTGGCTTTTGACGCTTTCAGCGCTGAACTGGGTTGAGCGTCGGGCTATGAGCTTCACCAGCGATTTTTGACTCTCTTGACGGTTTCGGTCTGAATGCACAGTTACAGTTAACGTTAGGCTACAGTTGAACAGTTACAGTTAACAGTTGAACTGCACAGTTTGGACAGCTACAGTCAATGGTGTTGAAGTGGTAAGTAGGCTATGCAATAATCAACATTAGATTCGGATGATATTAAAAAGTAGCGGAATTATTTGTGGACCTGGAAATGTTGAGTGATGATCACAAAGTTCACCAAACGCTCCAAAAGCCGGCTTCTCAGGGAGTGAATTAGCCTGGCACGCCCTCGAAAGTCGATGGTAATCAGGCTAGGGATGAATGGGCAGTGGGATGTGGCCCGCCAGGACAAACTGTTGTATCTACCACTCTGAACGTGGCTAGAACTCGTTGTGATTGAAAGCATAGGCTATATGTCGCGATTGGAGAAGAGTTTCAAGTTCAGGGATGCGTTGACGTTAGTGTTGGCAGGTGAAGTCAAAGCCAAGGCAAGTTGCAGCTCAAATTCTCGTAGGCTACAGTATATTTGTGAGCAATAGGCTACAGCTCGCTAAATAGGCTAACGCCTGACAATGCTATGTGTACTTGAATTTTAAAAGCCATTTGATAGATCTTACCCACCGGGGGAGATTCAAAATGGAACAGCAAGGCAGATGAACGTACGGAATAGCCACAGAGAAATAACTACTAGGGCCTAAATAGCCTATTTAAACTTCCTCCAAAGTGAACTGGTATAATGTAGCCAAGCCAGGTGACAGAATTCTAAGGTAGCCTACTGTTTGGTCTATTCTGGGATTTTGGGATCTTTATAGCAATACTAACAGCACCCTTAATATTTATCTAATAATTGAAAATTATTGCAACGTCGCTGATTGTGCCACCTAAGAATTTTGGCTTGCATGACGCCCCTAAGCTGTCACCTCATTAGGCCTACTTATAGGGAGGGAAAGTGAAAACCAGCGCCCCAAGTGGTTGCGTTCCTATCGAAGAGCAGCTACAATGTTAAAGGTACATTATGTAGGATTTTAAGTGTTTTAGTACCTCAAATCAACGTCTTCATTCATAAATAGATCCTCTTTGGTGTAAAATAACATATGCCAATGATCTGACTTGTCCTCCTGGCCGATGAATCACTTCCCGGCATTTACATTGAAAGGGACGTTACCGGAAGACTTCCATGTCTTTCCGGTGTATGAACGGCCGAGAGGGACACACTACCTGTTAATACCGCTGGGGAAAACGCGTTTCACGTTGCACAGAGAAGCAGCGTGAAGACGGCCATTTCTATACAAATTAAGACTGCAGATTCGTAAAGAAACGCAAGCACCCACATCATAAGTGTATCTAAATTAGCTATGTATCAAACATGACATTTTACCGTGACTCGAGGAGCTGTAACCAACTTGTAAGGTGTGTACAAAACCGCTATCTTAGCTAGCGAACATCCCTACCCATTAGCTGCTAACGCCTTTGGTGCAAACGTTAGCTAGCTAGCTCGGTTAACAGGCTAAATAAAATGGTTTATTGTGTCTGAAAGTGTGTTTTATTGGTATCACACACAAGTAACGACAATGGGGAAGTTTCGATTTTATGTTATTTCAGGTTAGTTTGCAACAACAAGTTTAACCACAGTCCTTAGCTACCTAGCTAGCCAGCCTGACTAGCCCTTCACATTAACTTTCTATGTACTGTGCTACTGCTAGCTAGCTATTGTGCTTAGCTCGGTTAGCAACAGGCAAAGTGAAATAATTTACGTGTCCGAAAGTGTGCTTTATTGGCATCACACACAAGCAACGACAATAGAGAAAAGTAGGAGAAAACTAGGAGACTGGAACTAGGGCCATTGATAGATAGATACTTTATTGATCCCCAAGGGGAAATTGTCTTGGTAGATTCACGAGATGAACCTTATGCTACAACAACCTGAATGCTTTGCAACGGCTTGCAAATGCTGGCAACGATGTGCAACGTTTAATCATAGACAGTAAAAGATAATTTCATTTAATTCACACCTCTGCAACAGTTTTGTCTCGTCGCAGATCTTTGAGTTATGTGTTTGACTTGAGATGGCTACCGTAGTCTCTATAGACTGCGATATAATCCCTAACCGCTAGATGGGAGAATTTCACAATGAAATTTCCTCAGGCTTACACAGTGTCCGTTTAAGTCCCATAGACGGACTTTTCAAAAAAATACTACGCAGCTATACCAGCGATCTTATCCAGCAAAAATATTTTTCAGTCGGCATACTGTAATAATCTACTAACTGTGAAAATATCAGACCCTATTTCGCCTTATTTAAAAAAAAAAAACGTAATTGCTCGTTTCATTTCATAAATGGACTACAACTTCAAGTGACGTGACACCCTTCGACGACGTTACTCACCTAGCATGGTTTGTTTATTAGCCTGTTAGCTAGTTGGTTAGTTAGTAGACAATCACACTTACTGCCAGCTCTTGTGTGAGTAGGAGCACAACACAAGTTATCCCAACATAAAGGTAATTACCACGCGGTTTACATCGCTCTCTGTTACAAAAATATGATAAGCAAGTTAAGCAAATTGCCGTTTTGATCAGTTGGAGATGGAGCGCCCAAACTGGTGACGTCAAATGCTACTGTAGCTAGCTACTGTAGTTCGTTATCACCATGTTATAAACAAACTCAAAACAATTAAACTGATCCTAAAAAATAAAGTATTACCACTAGAAGCAATAGAGCTGACCTACATGCATAGCATATTGAAGGCATTTAACTAACTTCCGATCGTGGGCCGAGAAATATTTTTTCTAAAAGAAAATCCCATCCACTCCCGTTAGCCTCTAGGAACGCAACCACCAGATGGCGATGAGATTACTTTCCCTCCCTATAACTGCGTCCAACAACGCCCGTCCCCGCCCCCTGTACAACGCCAATAGAGATTGAGAACGTGACGTAAAACGCAACGCATTTTGGGAATCGGTGGCCCAAAACTTAAGTTGTTTTACTGACGTGCGGGAACAACGAAGTGCAGTTGTCGAAATGCTGTTTACCTGCTGTGTTATAAAATTCAATAGGGTAACATGAAGCTTATCTTTTATCGTTTTCCAGCCTGGAAAAATAATAGTACACGCCATGTTTCAGAGGTGACAAAAAGGCGAGGAATGGCATGAGGCGTGTTCAAGTTCAACTCCAAATGACCTTTTGCAGCAACGAGAGCTGCCGGTGGCAGCAGGGGCGGGGATACAAACGCTGCTATGATCTACTTCCCGTAGTCTAGACTTGGCTAGACTTGACCATGTGACGAATCACGAGGCACGGACCCGCACGGACCCTTGTGGATATGAGGAGGCATCTAAACACCTGCACATACGTCAGGGATGTAAAAGCCAATTGGGGCAAAGACCTGACGTCATGAAGGCAGGGTCTAGGCTCCGCTGCGCTCCGCAGTACCTCCAGAGCGGCTGCTCCGCTGCTCCGCAGCTGCCTGGCCACGCCTTGCTCTCGCGATAAGTTGAGGCCATGTGATACCGACTGCCGAGTCAAAAACACACCCATCTAGACCATCGTGGACAGATTTTTAACCACGTGCATCTTGTGCTGCGCAGTTTTTGTGCTGCGCAGCCATCTTGAATGCGCCTATGGATAGCATCAATAAGGAAGCGCAAGATTATGTTCTGTTTTTCACACATTTTTTTCACGCTTAGTTTTCATTATTATCATGCCAGATATAGACCCAGAACACTAGTTTACATGGGCTGCCATCAGGCGAGCCAAACATACCCATAATTCTTTGTGTTTTGATGAAGTTGGTCACATGTCTTAGCGATCTCTATAGACCTTTGAAGTTCGCCTACAAAAAAGCCACCATCTTTGCCCAAACAAGGAGATCCGGTATCTTGAGATTTTTTCTATGGGAAAATAACATGGGGATTTTCAATAATCGCACCTGTTAAACTCTCGCGGGGATGATGACATTTGAAATGCAGACGTTTTTCACTACACAGTTTTGTCCACTGCCTTCTAATGGATACTGTGCTCTTCGGCAGGTGAAGACAGCACACTTTTATATTTGCTACCCCAAAGCTAACTTACAATGCAACTTGCCATAGGCCGTTAGCTTCAATTAACTCCCGGATCTCCTTATATGGGCAAAGATGGCAGCTTTGGATCCTTTTTGTAGGCGAACTTCAGAGGTCTATTGCGTGCTGAACCACAAGCACAGTTGAATATTGCAACATTAAAAAGAATCAAAGTTTAGCGATCATACATGATACAAAGAGATGTCAACGAGCAGCAACAGACAGAGTAGGCCTAGTAGTTCTAATCCACTTAAAACAATATTTGAACTATTTACTACACGTAGATAGGGCTATGACTTAATACAGTCTAACAGATTGAGAAGGGCTATGTCCTGAAAGAGACAATACGATATTAGAGAGCAAACGAAAGTTAAGGTTGCTTTTGACATAGTACAATGAAGAAAACTGATGCTCTGAATACTGATTCAGCTGTCTTTAAACGTTTTTCTAAGAGACGCAGTCAACCGCAATTTGGATTACACCTGCTTTTAGCAGGCTGAAGTTTTTCAACGCAAAATAGACGTGCGCTGTTTTCATACATACGTCAATGTCGATATATGTAATCAATACGCGTTACACCCATTTTCAGCTGATCCGCCCAGGAATTAATATGCATGACACAGAAAAGCGCAAATATAGCCATTCTCAGCTCCCACGGCAGGCAGTCTGCGCATTTCTCTCATTGCGGCCTGTTAATACATATTCTCCCCATGTTTTTACGCGCACGCTACACCTGAAATGGGCGCAAAACGTTAGTACATCTGTGTTTCAAAAGTTATATTAGATCCCAATACATCTGTGTTCATACTCATGCTATATTTACAACATGCTATAAGAAGACAAAGACTCGAAATTGAGTATGCATTGCACATTTGTCTTGTTGGAGTATGTCAAGTTATGATGAACAAATACTACTTTTAGTAGTGCTTTTGTTTTGTAAAATGTGCTGGTCTTTGTTGTGAGTTTTGACAAAGAGGGCTAGCCTACTTTCAGAGACATCATGTGTGCATTACTAATGACTAAAGAACTGTAATACAAGTCCAGTCAATCTCAAGAAGGTTAATGTATATCTTCAACTCTTATTACAGGTGGTGGCTGGATGATAAGCATAATGTGGACTGAAGGCCAGCTGCTGGATGTCTGAGATCTCCAGGACAATTCCAAGGCTACAGTGAAGATGAATATATTGTCCATGGGTTTTGTTATGTGTTTTCTATGGAGTGAGTGTTCCTAATGCCATGCGACGGTGTAGATGTTATTGGGTGCCTCTCATCATGCCTCCTCGATCCTCGATGCTCGATCCTCGATGGGCGTTCCCACTGATCTATAACTAACACTGGATAGACTATCCCATTGTTTCCCCCCCATCATTCTTTATGTAGATCAGTGAGGATCGAGGCATCGAGGAGCGAGGGAGGACGTATAAACGCTGCATGAAATGCACCCTATGTGTGATTAGTTGTGTCCACCAAACGCGTTTTTAACAGCCAGAGCGCCCTCAACCTCCTTCTCTCGGCGCTTCGATAAGTGTTTATTGTTGCTAAGTTACCAAAACCAGAGACGGAGTGCCATTGACGAGCCCGGCGCTGTTCTAAAAGTTGGGTGCTGTGTCCACCAAACGCGTTTTTTGCGCTGACGGCGACAATTTTCAATGTAAAGTCTATGTAGCCCAGCCCTCATAGCGCTGAGCGCCCTCGGCGGAAAAAAACGCCGGCGCCGACCGTTTTTTGTCGCAGCGCTCAGAGCGCTCAAAGTTGAAATCTGTTCAACTTTTAGAACAGCGCCGGGCTCGTCAATGGCACTTCTCGTTATAAACCGTCTCTGGTTTTGGTAACTTAGCAACAATAAACACTTATCGAAGCGCCGAGAGGAGGAGGTTGTGGGCGCTCTGGCTGTAAAAAACGCATTTGGTGGACACAGTACCTTGAACAGATTTCAACTTTGAGCGCTCTGAGTGCTGCGACAAAAAACGGTCAGTGCCGACAGCTTTTTTCCGCCGAGGGCGCTCAGCGCTGTGAGCGCTGAGCTACATAGACTTTACATTGAAAATTGTCGCCGTCGGCGCAAAAAACGCGTTTGGTGGACACAGCACCTTATACCACTGCTTGGTCAAATTTCCTATTGTGATGCGCTGTTTGGAACGTGCATTATTCACGGCTATGAAGTAGTTCCCTACTTTTGGGCTTATTACACTTGAATATTAATTCGCCAATGTCAATGTAACGGTAAAAACAACAACGTTGTATCTAAGACAGCGGCAATATAAACGAAAGTGATAGTAGCAGTAAGCGGGATAATCTACTCAGCGCCGTGCGTTTATAGGAAAATAATGCACTTATCGAAGTGTAAAGTCCCCTCCGCCTGCGGCGTCGGGTCCTTATTACCACTTCGAACGTGCATTATTTTCCTATAAACGCACGGCGCGTCGTTGATTATCCCTTACGTACAGTATTCACGTTTTCCATGCAATGTGTCATTTTCCACACAATGTGTTTCCATGCAGCATATTCATGGAGTGTATTCTGCTTCACATGAATGTGTTTACCTGTGTATTGCATCAATAGTGTTCCAAGTGTTCCAATCAAAAGTTTGACACACCCTCACATGTGCAACCGCGGGAATTATACTTGTGTAGTATAGCACACCCTGCCAAGTAATGCAGTGAGCGTGCAATAACAACCCAGCGATGTTGGGACAGTATCTGCTTGTCATGTGATAGTTATTCTTGTTTATGATTCAGCTGAATGAGTGTCATTTGCTTGTTGAAGACCTTCAAAAATAAATGAATTTTTCACAGAATCTATCAACACACATATGAATTTATCTGACTATTTTATTTGGTATGCCTTTCAGTGCTATTATTTCTTTGTAAAGGTAACAGCACTGAAAGTAACAGCAATGAGTTTTTGGCATAAAATATGCAAATACAATAAGTATGGCCACCTGATGTCTACTCTAACTTCATGAAGACATTGAACACATACTAATGCTTTAATATTACTCAATATTTTTTGATGTTATTGGTTTCTTTAAAAAATAATTTAGGTAACAGGAAAGAAATTTTAGAATGACCGAGTCTGTCACAATTTCATAAGATATTCAAGACATAAAAATGAGACAACTTATTTTGGCCTCCCTTTGGCCTTCAGAAGGCTTAATAATCTAACTAAATATGTGATTTGTTGAATGTTTTTGGGAGGGAAAATATGTTGGGGTAACAGGAATGAGTCAAAACCTGGGGAAGCACCTATAATTAGTATTTTAAATAACAAAATATACGTTTTTTTATGAAAAATACATGTTAGACACTTGGGACATGGACGTAGAGTACATAAGAATAAAAAGACGATTTCAGAGTGATTTTAGGAATAACATTTCATGGTGAAATTTTAATTTTAGCATCAGGGACAGCACAAGATTTTCGGCGTTTTTGTCCTATGTTCTGAACCATGTACCTGGAATTTGCACCTAAGTATGCAGTGAGCATTAGTTAACAATAAAAATCTTTGGCTTTGGGGTTAAAATTCTGTGTTAAATGTACATAATCCCCTTGGGACAGAAATGGCATTCATTCGTCTGAACATACAGCGCCCTCCACAATTATTGGCACCCCTGGTTAAGATGCGTTAAAAGCCTTAAAATAAATACAATTTCTATTGTAGAAGCATACTCTCACACTGAAAATTGTAGAAAAATGTAACCTTCAACTCAAGTGAATTTTAAGGTGGGGAAAAAAATCCCTGACTGAGAAATAATTATTCTTCGTAAAATCACCTGTTCCACAATTATTGGCACCCCTAACAATTCCTAGGAAATTAATGTAATTGTAATGTAAGTATTTCTGTAATTTCTTGTTCTGTTTTACAAAGTTGATCAGAGTATGTAGGAACATTTAATTAGTAATTCTTAACATCCTGTTCCCCTGGGCTATAAATATGGCGTGACACAGAGGCCATTTCTCTTCAACATGGGAAAGACAAAGGAACACACCATTCCAGTAAGGCAGATGTGTGTCGACCTTCACAAGTCAGGCCCATATCTACGGTCAGGGGAATCGTTAAGAAGTTTAAAGCAACTGGAACAGTGGTAAACAAGCCTGGAAGAGGACGCAAGTTTATTTTGCCACCACGCACAGTGAGGAGGATGGTAAGAGAAATAAAAAATTCTCCAAAGCTCACTGTTACAGATTTGCATTAAATGGTTGCATCTTGGGGTCACAAAGTCTCCAAAACAACCATCAGGCGCTATTTGCATGCCAACAAGTTGTTTGGGAGGCATGCACGGAAAAAACCTTTCCTGACTAAAAATCATAAGCGCTAACGTCTGGAGTTTGCTAAGCGGTACTGGGCCTTCAACTGGGGCCGTGTGCTTTGGTCAGATGAGACAAAGTTAGAGCTTTTTGGCAACAAACACTCTACGTGGTTCTGGCGTAACAAAAAGGAAGAGTATGCAGAAAAGCACCTCATGCCCACTGTGAAGTATGGGGGAGGATCGGTGATGCTGTGGGCCCGTTTCTCTTCCAAAGGCCTTTGGAACCTTGTTAGGGTGCATGGCATTATGAATGCTTTGAAATACCAGGACATTTTAAATCAAAATCTGGTGGCCTCTGACCGAAAGCTGAAGATGGGTCGTCACTGGGTCTTTCAGCAAGATAATGACCCGAAACATATGGCCAAATCTACCCAGAAATGGTTCACCAGACACCGCATCAAGCTCCTACCATGGCCATCTCAGTCCCCAGACCTCAACCCCATTGAAAACCTCTGGGGTGAGCTGAAGAGGAGAGTGCAGAGGAGAGGACCCAGGTCGCTGGATGATGCAAGCCTACCTTACATTGGCAGACTTTGACAAGATTTGGGAAAGATTCTTGAAAGATTGTAGTCTTTTCACTAATGCACATCATTCAAGCTTTACTCAAAAGACTACAATCTTTCAAGAATCTTTCTCAAATCTTGTCAAAGTCTGTCAGTGTAAGGTAGGCTTTAGAGAGATTGTGCAACGAATGGTCGAAGATTCCTCTTGCTGTTTTCTCCAATCTTGTGAAACACTACAGGAGAAGATTAGGTGCTGGTTTGTTGGCAAAAGGGGGTTGTACAAAATATTAAAATCAGGGGTGCCAATAATTGTGGCACACATGATTTGATGTAAAATAATTATTTTTTGGCCCCAGCCGGGCGCAACTGGCTGGGGCACCTGCACCGCACGCCGGCGACCCGGGTTCGATTCCCGCCCCGTGGTCCTTTCCGGATCCCACCCCCACTCTCTCTCCCATTCACTTCCTGTCTTTCTCCACTGTCACTGTCAATAAAGGCATAAAATGGCCAAAAAATATACTTAAAAAAAAAAAATAATAATTATTATTTCTTAATGTGGGATTTTTTTCCTTCTGAATAAATGCACTTGAATTAAGATCAATTGTCAAAAGATGATTCTATATTCCTATTTTTAGTCAACTTTAGCATGTGGTCAAATACTTAGTCTTCCCACTGTAGTCTGTCTCACAATATCCTCCCACATTGTCCATCATGACTCCTATGTGTATGTGTTAGTGTCAATGCAGCTTGTCTGCCCTTTGTGAACACAGGAATTTTACTTGGATAAACACACAACATTTTTTCCTTGCATAAAGAGGCCAGGTTATTTCCCCAAATGAGGAAATAAAGACTAAGTCCTCTTACATTTGTCAGTGCTTTCCCTCTCTGGCCACAAGATGGCACTGTAGGCATACAAAAGGCTGAGCCGTATATAGATTTATCTAAATGGCTCTGCTGACAAAAGTGCCATCGTGTTTCCTAGTGTCACTGTAATGTTGCTGTGCTTTTTCTTCATCTTTTAAAACATCCAAACAGAGTGATATCACTGACCAAACCTCCTCTTTAATATTGCATTTTAACCACTGTTAAAGGGATCACACAAAAGCATGCAGAATGGCTCGAGAGCAGTCCTTTTTTTTGTTTCAGCTGAGGAGAACAATGTTTACGTAACCATGATTCAGTGATTGGTTGAACCAGACTGCCAGATAATGTTTTATCTACGTTTTTGGAAAATATGTCTATTTGTGTCTGTCCTCTGGGAGACTGAACTTCAAAGCTGTTCCCTCTTACCCCACAAATAGTTATGGATTGAGTACATAGCCCACTCTACATCATATAGTATCTTGTTTCAGTCCGAAGGAGGCAACTAATTTTTTTTTGTTTCTTTGTTTGTTTGTTTTAGGGCATACTACCTGTGCATACCACTCCTGTATGGACTGAGGGGTAAAAAAAAACAAGGTTCAGTTGAACAAAGGTACTGTACTGTACACCATTGTGTGTCTGTGATGCCAAATGCCAAATCTGAGACATCTCTTACTGTATTCATTTTTTGTTAATATCTCTCAACCCAGCTCTCTATTTTAACCCCATTTTACATCCCACAGTGCAAACATTAAGTTCTCTTTTTGCTTTGAACCTTCATCTCATCCATGTCTCATCCTCTTCCTCGTTCAACCTCTCACTGGAAGACGACCCCTGGGGTCAGGGACACACAGGCAAGTCTTCCACGAGTCTCATTTGGCTCTACAACCACCCAACACACTGACCAGCCAGTACCCCCACCTGTGTCACACAGCATTACAGTAATAAAATAACGACACCATGCACCTTGCTCTTTCTGAAGAGATACATAATTGAAGACTTAACCTTTATTCAATATTATCAGTAGTAATTGGTGGTTTTAAATATGTATGCCTTCATCTAAAAAATAAAATAAAAACATGAATGGTTTCATTTTTTGGTCTCTGGGAAATGTACACCAGAAGGGAAGGACTCTTGATAAAGTAGATACTATCAGATTCTCTACAATATGATACTGATTTATTATTTAATTCAAGAGACAAATGTCACATTGATCTGAAACAAAATGGATGCCATAGAAATTTAAATTTCAGTCTCAAGCCAAAACAAGGTATAAAATTCCCAACTCATTCATATACTGAGGAATACCATGCTTCTTGGTGTATAACAAAAATCATGGTCATCATCCCAGGAAAAAATATAGAAAAATAAAATTTTATTATAAAACATAATGATAATTTCTTCACTTTCTAAAATAAATTAGTAAACCCTAATTATTTATAATGGTAAACATGTTAATTCAATGATAGTTTGTATAGGGAAGAGTTTAGATGCTATTTTAAGGGTAGAAATTTTGTTGTTTTCATTCAGGTCTTTCTAACACAATGCAAGACAAGATATAATGAATGCTTATGAGGATATTATTATAATCACCTGCATTGTCTGATGACAGTACAACTAAAAACATCTCGATCTAATCTTCCCTGAGGCAGCTTTCTTCACACAGCCTCAGTGGTCATTTTTACCCACAGCATCCAAAAACGGAATATTCTAGCTGTCTAAGCTGTACTTCAATCCTCACCTAGTCAACACTGTTGCCATAGTTAGCCACAAGCTTATCAGTTCAAATGAAAAGAAAAGCAGACATTGCACAAACGCATGGATGTGATAGCTTTATGAATTGTGCCATGCTGGATTAGACATTACATGTGAAGCTTTGGCACAGTCAGAGGGAGAATGCACGTCCAGACTCATTCACTCTCTGACACTCGACATCTCAATCAGCTGAAGCTGGACATGACAGAATTTGCACTGAAGTGATACAAATATAAACAAAAATAATAATTAAAAAAAATGCAATGAGGGCAGAATATGCCCCAATATTGCCATAAACTAAGCTTGCTTTTTTCCAATAAATACAGTATGTTAAGTCTAATTATTTGCCAGTAATATCTTGCAGGTAGAGTAAATGTGTTTCTCTCAGTTTCTCCCATTCACAACCAGTTTGTTTTTTTACCGGGCTACTGAACACCTCTTATAGGAGTATAGTGATGTCCCTGTTGTGTCGCCGTGGCTAGCCAAGCCAAGAGTTTCTCTGTTTTCATCCTGGACTTAAGAGTGCATGCCCATGCTTTTTTTTATGCAGTAAAAAAAAATGGTCAGAAGTCACTCTGCCAAAAGCAAGGCCTCAGAGCTGAGTGGTGACCGACTCCTCCTGATCTCCTGTCCAGCTGATGGACCCCAGGCTGTCGCAGGGCCCCACCCAGCCCTCGCACATCATGTCCTCGCTGGAGCTGAGCAGGCGCGAGCTGGACGCCGTGATGCTGGAAGCACAGTGCAGGGGCCCCAGGGCCGGGGGCTGCCCCGTCGAGGGCGGCCGCAGGAGCAGGACGCCGTCCCGCCCGTTGGACTGCCGCTGCTGCTGCTCCAGCTGCTGCCGGTGGTGGTGGTGCTGATGCCGCTGCTGGTGGTGCTGCTGCTGCTGGTGGTGGTGGTGGTGGTGGTGGGACGCCCCCGCCACCATCTCGTCCAGCCCGAGCCCCCCCAGCCGGTGGAGGTGCATCTCGCTGCGGGTGACCTGCGGCGGGGGCTCGGCGGCGGCCATGCGGAGGTCCACGCCGTCCGAGATGCTGTAGGCGGAGCGCGAGGCGCCGGCGGGCTCGGGCAGGTGGCCGTTCATGCGGGAGAAGAGCAGGCCCAGCCGCCGCAGCGAGTCCTTCTTGGAGCGCGAGAAGCGCTGCAGGCGCCCGCCGTTGCGGATGAACGCCGACGAGCACGTGAACTTGCGCAGGCCGTTGCTCTTTGGTTTCTTGTCGTTGGCCGGCGCGCCGCCGTCGCCGTCGGCATCGCCGGCCTCGTCGTCGTCGTCCTCCTCCTCCGGCGCCGGACCCTCCGCGGGCGAGTCGTCCGCCGCGCCCGACATGGAGTGGAAGAGCGCCGACACGCCGTACTCGGAGTCCCGCGAGCGCTTGTCGGACGACGAGGAGAGGCTGAAGGACACGCCCTTGGGGCTTTTGGCTTTGAGGTCGTCGGCGGGGTCCTCGTCCTGCTGCGTGGCGTCGCTGCTGGACGAGTAGGTGCGGCGGGGCGGCTTGCGGTTGCCCAGCAGGTCCAGCACCTCGTAGCGAAAGCTGGAGATGTCCTGCTTCAGCTCCTGCACGGAGAACAGAGAGGAAGAGATCTCAGTGATCAACATTTCACTGTAAATACTACCTGTACATACAGAGAATCCCATTCTTTCCTATCACTGGTCCTAAATAATTAAGAGGAAATGAAATATCATAATACTATAATATTTTCTCTTGGATTTATATGTCGATAGGACTTATGAGTGTCACATTTAGTCGTGAAAACATTTAGAAGTGAAGAAATAAAAAGAATGTAAGTAATGAGCGTCAGATTTTGGACAGGCCATCATCTGTAACTCACTTTGAAGTTTTCCTCTGTCAGGCCTTCATCAGTCTTTGCACTGCGGATCATTGCAGCAACATACCTCTTCACCAGGTTCCTAATTACTTCCTGTATTTCAAAGAGAAAGAAGGGTTATTTTTATATTTCAACTACCCCAAAACCCTTGTAAAAACATGTGATGATAATAATAATATTATTATTATTATTATTATTATTATTATTAACACTGTATTGACTATTTTATTGACATAAGGAGAAAGCATTTTTGAGACATCCATGAGGGACCAGGCTCTTGTTTACATGAGCATATTTTCTGTTTTAATTCGATCACGGAGAACAGGCATATTTATGACATATGTGATTGCTAGAGGTGGAAATCTGGACATGCATATATTTGCATTTATTTACATGTTTAGCACAGCATAAGCTACAGTGCCACTGCTGCGGTGCAGTACATATAAGACATCCTGAAGAATGGAGGAGAAGTGGTCTGTGCGCTCAGGTTCGGAGAGGCGAGCAGCTTTGACACGCTCGCAACTCGATTCCCTGCACTTCCCTGTTCAGCGTGTAGTGTTGTACTGCTCAATAAATGAATGGTCCTGCATCTATCGACCCATCGCTAAAGCTGTCATACTCTCCCCAGGCCGTCATACATTGTCCAGTTGGTGCAGCTCCGTGCACAGTGATCCCTTAGCCTGTCTGAACGCCACCACCACCACCACCACCACCACCCCTCGATCTGCCGATGCAGAACCTAAGGATCTGTTGTACTGACAGCTCAGCTCTCGTCATCCTCATCCCTGCATCGTGTGCATGCGCCAGTCCAACAGCAGTGTCGTGCTTGCTTGCTTATTTATCTATCTCGTTTATTTCTTTATTTATCCCCTTTATTTATCTATTTATTTATTTTATTTTATTTATTTATTTATTTATTTCCCCTCCCGCTGATGCCTGTTCATTATCCGGCAGACGGCTGTTAGCTGGCGCTGCACTGGTGGTGAAGTCCAAGGCACATTAGCAATCAGTAGGGGAGCTCAGGCAGGCAGGCAGGCAGGCAGGCAGGCAGCTCGCAGCAGAGCAGAGCAGAGCAGAGCGCAGGCCTGGGGAGGGGGCGGCAGAGGGACGCCACTGAAGGCAGGCCAAGCCACAATTAGCGTGATGGGCAAACGAGCCGGAAAGCCAACGGTCAGACTGTTTCGGCGATGGAAACGAGATTAACGGCTCAAGCCTCCCCCTGACATACACACCAGTGACAAGGACACGGGGGACACTTTTCATTTATAAAGGTTTTTTTTTTCTTCTTTCCCCCCTCCCCCCTTCTCTTCTTTTTCTCTGGGAGTCATTCTCTTGACAGCCACTGACTAAACAAATAATCACATTAGAAAAAAAAAAAATAGAGCGCTCTAAAACAGATTAATTATATGTGGCATAGTACAGCAGTCTGGCTCTTTTCATCGTTACACTTACCGTCAAAGATTAACGCACATAAATGCAAACATTCATGCCTAGCCATGCCTCAATGTGGAAACCAATGCCCATTTTGAGAATATATCGTAATCCGATAATTATAGATTAAATATTGCACTGGTTGTGGGTGAACCTTTCATTTGTTGCAGTTGCATTTTAGTGTGTATCTCTATTGGTAGAGATATCCCCTCTAGTCTGTCTTCAGACACTGACTTAAGCCTGTGTGCTTTATTTGCAAGCCCTCTTCAAAAGCCATGCTGAAAAGAACACCAATCAACAACCAGTGGGGAGTGTCTCAAGAGGGGAGAGGCTCATGTGGAATCTGGCCAAGATATGCTCTAACTGTTCGGTCCCGTTACTGTTTCAGTTTCACTACCAAACCAGTCACATTTGAGAATGCGTGTTGTCATTTATGAAGAATAAAGATAGACGGATATCTCAAATGCAGTGAATATCTTTGAGCTGATAAAAAACTAATTTAGTAAATGTCATTGCCCAGTTCCACAATTTGAAAATATCACCTGTGGAGCTTGGCCTGGTCAAATGAATGAAGTGACTGGTTCTACAGGCTATGTCCCTATCACAGACCCCTGTAATCTTTTGCCGTGAAAGCATGTGTCTTACCTGATAATGCTGATTCTGAATGAGGTTGTCAGCATGACGCTCCTGAAATCACAGGAAGAGCAAAATCATAATTGACATCTGAAACTGCCAAGATGTAATAATTAAGTAAAGATTGTGATCAAGAACGATTTAAAACAATGATGAACAGGCACTCATGTGTGCACTCTTTGAATTGTGAGCTGATATATGGTCCTACTGATAGATCATGGACTTGGAGGATGAATCTTCAACTTACAGTCTTTTAAATTTAGAGAATCCCTTTTTACCATGACAAATTCACATACTTCCTAATATAGAAACTTCAGCAGGCCAAATCAATATTAGATGTGACATCTTGTCCCGGAGTTCCTTGAGCAATGTACCAATCAATAAAATCCCTTGATCAAACTTCTGCTGTGGGGATTTGGAGAGCTTGGGGTGGTGATGCCAGCAGTGTAACAGCCTGCTAGCTCTGCAGGTTTAGCTCGGATTTCAAAAAGTGAGAATGAGGTGCCTTATATAATAGCTCTCATCCCAAACCATCTCATCTGTTCTGTACTATGTGTGTATTTGTGTGTGTTTCTGTGTGTGTGTGTGTGTGTGTGTGTGTGTGTGTGTGTGTGTGTGTGTGTGTGTGTGTGTGTCTCTCTACTGCATGTGTGGGTGAACGTGGGTGACTACGCTTGCAGGAGAGAGTAGCGAAACAGTCGATCCCTTGCTCAAAGAGGAGAGAAGTTCATCTGATGGGGGGGATGTCAGGGGAATCGGTATGGTTGAAGCGCCGGTTGCCTAGCAACATGTGGCGGGCTACTGCAACTCGAAGCTGGACAGCCCAGGGTTCTCTCTCTCTCTCTCATAGCGTATGCGTTGGGAAAAAAAGAAACTGTTCAAATGTGTGGACGGCCAGGCATCACGCTCCGATGCTCCCCGCTATGTTTGAACTGATGCACACCGAGTCTGCAGCTGTGGCAAACAATTTAATGCGGCTCCAACCTTCTAGCTTTATCCAAACAGTTGACGTGGCCACCCGAATGTAATCATTGGCTTGTACAGTAAGTCCTGATTTAATGGGGGAAAATAATAATAATAAAAAAAAAAAACTACAGAGGCGTGATATTGGTGTTGAGCAGATTACGGTGAGGGATACTATACAGAAATGCAAATGTACATTTAATTCTCTAAACAAAACACACAGAGGGACCACACAGCAGCCCACTATTATTATTAGACACAGACAAACACAACGACAGCAGCAGCAATCAAGGAAATGTCTGCTCCCTGCAATGCAATTCTGAGCTTATCTGGAGAAAACGAAATTGAAGACAAGACAAGGAGAAACAAAAGCATTTTGGCACAACTCTTAGCACAGTCATTAAAAGTGTGCATCGGTGAGGGGTTAGACCAAGAGTACAGACTCAGAAGACCATGCAAAGTTTATGGCTTAAGGGAACATTTCCAGAAAGCAGTGTTGTATAATGACTGCAGTAACTCATAGCACTGGGCTCAGAATACTATTCTCTCTATTATTTAATAACGGTCATTACACAATAGGGCTTCTGGGAAATCCAGTACCCAAGATCCATCCCATAATCGGTTCCCAACTGGTGAAATATAGGAGAGAGACAAGGACATGACCACCTAATATATTTTGGCTTTGGCTAAAACGATTTTAAATATTCAGGTCAGAGTCCTATTTCTATATAACATATTTTCTCTGGGCGTTGTCTGTTTCTCACCGTTAGCTCCTTGAAGTTCTCGTGCTTCTTCTGCTCCTCGGGGTTGGGCTGTCCCTTGGCGCACAGCCGGCTGTGCACCCACACGCACAGGTACCACACCGACTTGGGGCTGGGGACGATGTTAAAGGGCGGGGGCAGCGTGGCGCCCTCGTCAAAGTAGCTCATCCACAGCTTCGTTCGAGCGAACTTCCACTCGATGTCGGCGTGGTCCTGTACGTGAGAGCAAGGGCAGAGAGCCAAGACAGGGGGACGCTTTAAACATTTAACATGGCATAGCACATTCAGAAAGGATGTGGCCGTTGCGTGAGGATCTTTAAGAGATATTCAGAGAAGGCGTTATCTATATTTAGAAAATGTCGTTGGTTTTTGCAACACACGGAGACAGGGCATATAGCATTTCAGCTGGCGCATATCTTACCGCTATGAGCTGGTACGAGTTGTTCATCATGGCAATGAGCATGTTGAGTAACACCACCAGGGAGATGACATTGTAAGTGCCAAACATGGTCGCCCCCACAAATTCCGTGAACTCGTGTCGTGCTTTGACGTTGGTGACGTACAGGTTGAGGAGCCCAAACACTGACCAGAAAAGTGACTGTAGAGTTTCAAACAACCTGCAGAAAAAGTAAACATAGATAAGTGAAAATATGCCCGCCTGGATTTCATTTCAATTTCTTCCACGCATATTACAAACGCTGCGGCTTTTGCTTGTGATTTGTAAAACAAAACACCTCCAACACGGTCTCGTATATTAGTGTGATTTCTCTGAATATCTGCAGTCTCTGCACAGTCAGTGAAATTGGGAGGTAAGTTGGAGAATCGCAAAACAATAAGAAAGGCAGTGCCACAGCTCCAGATGTGCCTCGGCAGTTCAATAATTTAGATGGATTCCCATTAGGCTAAACACGATGTGCAGATGAAATCAAGCGATGGGAGGACCAGGCAGGGAGAGAACACACACTGGCTCCCAGCTACGGCTGCAGTCGGCAGGCAGGCAGAACGCTTCCCTTGATGAGAACAGCGCTGCTGACATCATTTATTCAGAGAGACAGACAGCGAAGAGACCGCAGACAGGAACAGAGGAACAGGAGGAGGAAAGTGGGAACAAACAGGGACAAAGAGAATCAAGACAGTGACCGAGCGCGAGAGAGAGAGAGAGAGAGAGAGAGAGAGAGAGAGAGAGAGAGAGAGAAGTGGCAGGCGAAAGGATGTACCCCCATCACACTACTTTGCTCCATCAGGATGACGTTCAACTTGAACTCATGAGGGCAAAGTCTTGGCTGGACTTTTATCACAGCATTGATGGAAGAGAGCATGGTTGGATTAGAAGGCTGAATTCTCTTTATTCCTTCTTGTACATTGCCATAGGCAGAAACACACAGTGTTCCTGTCAAGACTGGCTTGACATAGACCTGTGAGATGATGCTTCAAAGATCTTGCATATGTCTGTGATATATCTTCTGCTACAGTATATAACTGCGCACAGAAAATGACATGGTGACAGATGAGAAGATATCTGTGACGCGTAAATGGCAAAACCTCCTTAACTTGTATTGTTTTCACTTGTTTTGGCTACTGGGGTTGGAGGAATGTGTCAACAAAAGTGATCATTGAATCCATTTAAAGCCACCAACATTATGTTCATCACTCACAGACCAAAACATACAGTATATCTATGGTGACTTTGGACATGTTTTTGGCCCCAGTGTCCGCTGCAGGGTGAGACTTCATCTTGGAACTGACAACCTTAGATTGACTGGCTGGAAAGAGCACTGTGGAGAGACATTTATTTGCCAGGAAAAGTCTGTACCCCAACAGAGAGACTCTTGCTTCAGGAAGTGTGTTTCTCCTCCTCAGCAAAGATCAAAACAGGACAGGAAAAATGCAGGCAATAAAGGGAAGGAGAAAACATACAAGCATAGGCAGTTTTCCCTGCCTTTGGTATCAAGAAAAGCATGCAGTAGTATACATTAATGACTGAAGAAGATATCTGCAATTAAATAAATGATGAGGAAACTGTGTGTACTCGTGTCCTATATATCCGAATACCTTCCCTCACATCTTTGCTGCCACATTTACTTTGCATCTTGAGTTAGCTATAAATTATTTGCTACTAAAGTAAATTACTTTATTATTTATGCAGTGTTATATACACACAGAGCACATTTAGCTGGGCGGGTTGCCATACTGTTTTAAAACATGATAATCAAAACAAACACCGCTCCAGTTTTATTACAACCTGCTGTGCTCCCATGAAATCATAACAAACAGCGGGAAAATGTCTAGTTTGTTTAGAGAGATTTACTGTAAAAGCGTTGTGAAAACATTATGCCTTGAAGAAGAATGCTTAAATAGTGAATTTGTTACACAGCTCTCGTTACAATGTACCAGTATGTACATGTAATGCCATTATGTAACATGCTTCTTATCCATGTGTAACTGCACTTTGTTACTCTGTATCACTTAAGCCTAAGCTCTCATTGGGGTCTTTGTAATTCATTCTATTCCACAGTCACAATGGTGTACTAATTATTGTGTAATTACATTGTGATAAGGAATGCATAATATGAAGTCTGTCTGTTGATCTGATCGTCTCCATTAAGCCATATAAGCCAGAGAATTCACTTTCAAAATGAACTCCAGCTCTGGAGGAGATGACAGGATGTGAAAGGAGCTTTTCCTCTCTAAATATGCCCCCCCTCTCCATCCACAGTATCTATTTAATCTGTTCGCACATGCTGCGTCCTTCTCTGCCCCTGAAATAGATGAATGAAAACAATATGGCCAGAATATTAAAGCACTCATGTGGGAACAACTCCGATAAATCATCTTCAATAATGCAGGTGTTGAAAAGAAAAGGACATCATTTGCCTCTCTGTACCAATCTTACGGTGCTGAAATGTCTTCTTCAATTACAGGTAGAAAAAAAAACCCATCATAAATCACACAACTGTTGCCGATGCAGTGAGATAAATAATCCGCCATGCCCCCTGACTATAGTCACATCTGACAACAGCCCTCCAGACTGACTTTGCCCAAGTCTGCACTAGTGCCAACGACAGATGTATGCTGTCATTTCCTCTCCTCACACAATGCGGCACATTTTTCACCAAATCCTTGGCAGAACACTGAAATATCTTGGTGGCACTTGAGAAAACACTGAAATGTTTCGGTTGTCCGAAATGAAATGTCTTGGTGGTGGTACTTACGTGGAGAAGGCGTTGTTCTGCTTCTCACAGCGGATGCCCTTGCAGTTGTTGGGCTCGTCGGACGCCTGCGTCTCGTAGTAGAAGTAGAGCTGGTTGAGGCCGTTGGCGAAGGCCAGCAGCACCAGGCAGTAGATGAAGAGGAACTTGAGGATGTCCAGCAGCATGCGGCCCAGCGAGATCTGCAGCGGGCCCAGGTGCGAGTTGGCCGTGAAGAGCGAGATGAGGCGCAGCGAGCTGAAGATGTTGGCGATGGCGAACAGGGCCTCGGCGATGAGCGTCGGGTGCCACATCTCCCACTCCTCACGTGGGCGAGAGCTGTTGTACTTTTGGGGCGGTACGGGGTAGGGGCAAATGAGACGGAGAAAACGAGATCAAAGTGTGTCATTAGTTTGTTTAAAAAAGAGATGGATAAAGAATTATGTATTACAATTAAAGTCAAGAGAAATGGAGATTCCATTTATCTTTATATGGGACACTGTTTCCATTCTCAAAATATAAACAGCGAATGACAAAAAACGCTTTGTTAAATCACAATACAGTAATTTCTCATTAGTAATAGTTTGTGAGTTTTCATCAAATAGACAAATATGAAAATAGACAGAAATTCAATTGCAACACGTCTTGGTTGCAGAGATAATTTCTGAAGAAGGTGAAAGGCTACATAGATTAGGTTGATTAATATACATCAAAGTGAGCTTTGAGGTTTATATCTTGGTCTGATAGAAGCCTGTGATGATATATTATCATCTGTGAAAGATAATTGCTTTTGCTTAGCATGGCTGAGTCCAGAAATGGCAAAGGATATTTATCAAAGTTGATTTACTGTATAGCTGCAGTTCATTTTCAACCAAATGTGTAACCGGTTGTACCTTGAAGTAAGCGACCATTTTCAGAGATATGGTGGCCAAGTAGAGTGAATTCATAGCAAAATCCATCAGGTTCCACCAATCGTGAACATACTCTGTGAAGCCACCATCCCACATCTCTTTAATCTCGGCCCAGATGAAGCCTGTGGACCAAAAGTGATGATTACTCACAATTACCCACACGCAGCTACTGTACCACATAAAACCATATGCAAATTAAAACAAATAAGGTTAACCTTTCTCCTAAATAGCTTTAGGCACTGTCTACTTAATGTGTAATCAATTGCAACATTCTGTTTCTTGTCATTCTATGTTTTATTGCTGTATGTTCTAATGTACTTACAGTGAGGCTTTGGGTTTGGATCTAAAGATGTAACCATCATGTTAACATATTATGTAAAGAAGATTACTGTATTATCACACATTAACATGAATTAAGATGCAGAGGATCTAACCTTGGCGTACAGAAGACCTGAAACCATCTCATGGTTCTTTTTGAGACTTGCATATGTCATTTATGGCGTACGAATGCATCTGTGATGAAGAGATCTCTACCCGATTCAAAAGCTTCACTCAGACTAGGGGAATAGTTCATGATTGGCATGAAATAGGATGACATGTTTTCACACGGCATACTGTTATTGCACATCTCCATCAAAGCTGTTTCATTATTTGCTGCAACTCTGATGTAACAGCAAAGATGCTATCTTCTCCTCGGCTACACGGGACTGTGTGTTCACAGCCGAGTGGTGAACGTCATCATTTCCAGCCACCCACCCATTCCACACTCTCTCTAACCCACGTCCATCTACTTCACAACCAGCATAAAATAACCCGTAGAGCAGCACTGGCCACAACAACGCCATATGCCATATGCAGTATGGTGTGCTGCCATATACTGTAGTGAAATGTGTCAATGCAGCATTTTTTGCATAATAATGAATAAAAAAAAAAAAAAGCGATACATTTCCCATCTGTTATTACAATGTATAATATCATTGTTATAATTGTATGTATGTCTGTTACTACTGTTGTTATCTTGGTATGTGTGTATGTCCATGAATGTTGTCATGTGTCTGTTATAACTGCTGTTGTAAATGTACGTTTGTGAGTATTGTCATATGTGTATGTCTGTGAATACAGTCGTTGAATTTGTCTCTGTATAATGTTTATGAGTTTGTCTCTTTGTCACTCTTGTAATAGTATGTGCATATCTGTGAACACTGTCGTTGTCAAATTTGTACAGCATGTGTATGTCTTAGTATACGGTGACAGGGAAGCTACACCAGGCGCATAACTGAAGCGTTCCATTCGCGGCGTGTAAAATCAATTTTTGAGGACTGATCTATTTTTTAAAAATATACACACTGCTATCACATCTGTTATAGCTACTTCCACTGATTATAGTGGAGGTTAATTGTTGCAGCAGCCGCAATGCGAACGGATCGCTTCAGTTATGCACCTGGTGTAGCTTCCCTGTCATTGTTGTAATGGTAGGTGTGTATCGATAAATAATCTTTTATTCATTTATGTGTATGTCAATGAATATTGCCGTATGTGTACAGTATGTCTCTGTATACTGTCATTGTTGAATTTTTACAGCATAAGTGTATTGTAGACTATGTCTCTGTATACCGTCGTTGTTGAATTTTACAGCATAAGTGTATTGTAGACTATGTCTCTGTATACTGTCGTTGTTGAATTTTTACAGCATGCACATATTGTATGTCTCTGTATATTATCGTTGTTGAATTTTTACGCCATGCGTGTATTGCATGTCTCTGTATACCGTCATTGTTGAATTCTTACAGCATGCGTGTATTGTACTGTATGTCTCTGTATACTGTCATTGTTGCATGTGTTGTCTTCCCACCATGTGCGGTGCGCTCTCTTACCCAGCACCCAGGGCAGGATCATCCACTCCACCACGGTGGGCGGCGGGCCCTGCACGTGCAGGTCGGTGCGGACGATGTGCTGCGAGGCGAGCAGCAGGAGGAAGAGGAAGGTGAGGTAGGAGGCGGTGTGGCAGATGAACTTGATGAAGGGCTTCTTGATGAAGAGGCCCAGCGCGCTCTTGGGCGCCAGCAGGTAGACCAGGGAGAAGACGGGGAAGAGGAGCCCGATGACGAAGCAGGTGACCAGCTTGACCATCCAGTGGCGCCGGCGCCAGCCCGGGAAGCTGTCGTACCACAGGGTGGCCAGCAGCTGCTGGCAGTTGGGCTGAGCCACAAACTACACACGAGATAAAGGGAAGAGGACAGGTCACTTTTCACTTGGGTGGTCTCCGAAAAGGGCATTCATACCAAGAATGACAATTATAACAACTCAAAGTGACACCACCATTATCGTTTCTTCATGTCATTATTGTTATAATTTTGTGGACGTTATTAGATAGATATATAGATAGATAGATACTTTATTGATCCCCAAGGGGGATTCATATTAGCTAGTGATAATCCCGGAGGGGGATTCATATTAGCTAGTGATACTTTTTTGCTGTTTTTGTTATACTTCTTGCTCTTGGAGTAAACTGCCTTTAAAGGCTATCTACAGATGATCTGATTACTGTCTGTGGACAATACTTTATGGTTATGGTTAGGAGTTAGGTTTGGTTAAAGTGCTATTTAGTAATTGATCAACGACCATTTCAACGTCCCAACCTGAATCTCAACAAACCGTCTGTTATCTCTGTAGGCGGACTATCCAAGCAAAGTGTTACCAGAGGATGCAACAAAGGCAAGCAATGTCACCAAAATACACACCACTCAGTCCAGACATCTATAGCTGACAACATTCATCTGATCCCATAGGAATTCTATTGCATACGTTGCCAAGTATGTCTTTGAATTCCCCCTGCTTGCTCTCCATTTTAGTAGAAAGACTGCACTGCAGATTTAAAATATGCAGGAGATGCTGTGTTATGGTTCTGTTACTCCTCTCTGCTTCCCAGAGTGGCCTGTGGCGCACACAGTGCATTATTCTCATCAGGAGGTTGAGCCGCAACCCAAACAGTCCATGCGAAACGCCTCTCCGAGTATGTGACAAATGAGAGTACGGCATTTGGCCCCGTTCGAGACTAAATCGCTTTCTGATTTGATTTTTTTTAGCCCCTTTGCAAGTCTAATGCAGAACCAACTGACTGGTCATTTCCAGTTGAGTTGCCACAGAGTCTTGGTGGCTCTGAGCCTAAAATGTGCTTGTGGTCTCAGCTCTTCTGCGGATGCCTCAGTATCCGCTACCAGTAACATCATTAAACCCTGTGAGCACGAGATGTGTAAACAGAAGGAGAGAGAAAATACGTCTTCAACTGAGAGAGATGATTAATCCATTTAAGTCATCCTATGGAAAATGGGAGACACAATACAGGCTGCACTGTATTAAAAAACAGCATTTTTATGCTGTCGTGCCCTGCTTTTGTCAAACTTTGATAAATGAACCTGTGCAACTTTGGATGCGATAACAGAGGCATTTCTGGTGAGATCATCAGGATGCTGCCCTTGCAAATTCAATTAGTGAGAGAAAAGACCCATTAAAGTCATCACCACAGCAGCATCCCCCAGCACTGTGGCGTCTTCCCACAAAGCCTCTTATCCACGCGGGCCGGTGATCCGCTACTGTGAGGAAAGCAGCCATGAAGGGGATTTCGCCCTGTGAGACATCTCGCTTAACCTCAGACGCTCAAACTGACTGTGCAAGATGTCAAGAGACTAAATCACAACTGAGGAAGAAGCATGATGTGGGGGGGGGGGACAGAATTGCACTCAAAATGATTATTTGCTTGATTTTCTTTTTTTTTTCCTTTTTTTTTAAATGCAAACAGAAAAAAAGAGCCTAAAATACAGTGGGAGAGATGGCTCAATAACTTACTCACTGCTCTGGATAATAAACTGCTACTGCAGGCGAGGCTGCTGTTCCTAAATAAACTTATTTCCGATAGCAACACTCCTACAATCTGCCTTGGGGGAGTTTTCACACCGCACAGATACAAGATTACAAAGAGCCCAGCGGAGGGCCTCACCAGGGACCAAGGAGAGAGAGGGAGAGAGGGAGAGAGAAAGAGAGAGAGAGAGAGATAGGGATAGAGAGTGAGAGAGAGAGAGAGGGAGAGAGGAATAGAGAGAGAGGGATAAAGAGAGAGAGAGAAAGAGAGAGAGGGAGAGACGAATAGAGAGAGGGAGAGCGAGAGAGGGTGAGAGGGATAGAGATAGGGTGAGGGAGAGAACACTTGGATGATGGGAAACTACAAGGTTTGTGGTGGGTAGTGCAACACTGCAGCAGGATATCTGCATTTTATAACACGCACGGAGGCCAAAAGAAGCAGCCGGCAACTTAAGATATCCGTGTTCTCAGAGGCTTTCACAAGAGCGGGGTTCTGAGCAACGATGGGATGTTTTTCTGGAGTGTACACACAGACTTATACACACACACTCACTCTCTCTTTCTCTCGCACAAACGCACACTCACACAAACACAAACAAACACACACATATACAGTAGATCTAGTAAGGTATCAGTATCAGCCAAGCTCCTTGAACATTTTTGCCTGGTTGTGCACTAAAATCCTGATGAAATCTTGGAGGGTAGATTTGCACTGCTTTATATTCAGCCTCTGATTCATCCAGCACCTGTTTGTTCTCCCGCCGGATTTCTCCGAGCACAATCAGGAGACTTTGACAGCTATGAAGCGCAGACCAGAAGTAATAATGGCGCAATATTTTCTCTGTTGCAAATAGTACCCCTGACTAGAGCTCAGCCAAATAAGAGAATTGTTGAGTTGAAAGCCAAACGGGATCCGTCATGAAAGCAACGGCTTTCTGCACCAAGGCTACGCTGCCACAACCCGAAACCCCCCACATCTTCACAGTGCACATGACATTGGACAAGACCTACCCTTTGGGAATGCGTGGGGCAACAGCCTGGATCCAAACCAATGCTGTCTCTTTTGTCCCTGCCCCCGTGAACGTGTCACTACTTTTATGCGCCCGGTCATAATACAAGATGACACATGCAAGGGGGAAAAGGTTTCAGACGGCCAATTCCCAAATGGATTTCGCTCGAGTCTCTGACTAGCACCACGAGGCCCCTGTCTGGCTGAATCTCCCCTCCTCCTCTCCTGCCATGTCTAAATAAGGGGGGAAATAGCCTGTCTGTGTCTTGTCATTTTTTTTTCTTTTGCTCTAGTGAAGAAAGAAAGGGAGAAAAAAAGATGGGTGTGCAAGCCATGCATGTAAATGTCTGTGGGGTTCTGAATGCATATGGATGAGGTGAGTCCACAGGCTTTTAAATACTTCACAAACAGTGGCATGCTATTAGGAGGATGCTCCCCCTTAAGAATGGCTCAACTGGCACAGCCCAAACACCAAGCCCTTATTCCCTCCTGCTTACATTTCATTTGAACACTATTCCTCTCTCTCTCTTTCTCTCTTTTCTCTCTCACTATCTCTCTCCCTCTCCTCCAGTTTCTACCCATCAACCATATCACTTCTAAATGCTGCCAAATATTTATTTATATGTATTTTATATTTTTATATTTTAGGTTTTATCTCTTATCTTTATTTTTATACTGGCACTGTTAGTGGACACTTGCAATTTTCGTCGTTCAACTTGTTGAATAATGACAAATAAAGATTCTATTCTATTCTATTCTTTGTCTCTTGCTCAATTTCTCTCTCCATCTCTACTGCTCTTTCGCCTCTCTCTCATACTGTTTCTTCTCCCTCTCTAGCTCCCTGCCATGAAACCACGCTTTCCAACTGACAACACCCACGTGTGTGTGTGTGTGTGTTGTATATGTGTTTCTGTGTGTGTGTGTGTGTGTGTGTGTGTGTGTGTGTGTGTGTGTGTGTGTGTGTGTGTGCGTGTGTGTGTGTGTGTGTGTGTGTGTGTATGTGTGTGTGCGTCTGTGTGTGCGCACATTGCATGCACATGCCCACAGTGCGGGCTTGATGTGCTATTTGACTTGCCTGTAAACATGCACTTGCAAAGGTCCGTGCTGACTGTGTCTAAATAAGCAAAACCTCAATAACCTACCTACTGTTTTTTTTTTCTTTCTTTTGCTATGGCCTTTCCCAGTGTGATCACATTTATGGAATATGTAAAGCACTAATCAGGAGGGCGGCGGAATATAAAGTAGCACATAAAAAGCAATGGTCCGTTCTGTTGACAGTCACAGGGCCAGTGGCGGTGGCAGCCGCTGCTTTTACTGTTACACAGTAAAGTCATTTAATTGCTTAAGGAAAAAGGCGCTCTGAGCTGAAAATAACAAAAAAGGGTAAACAGAGAGAGGGAGCGGCCTGAAAATAAACAACCCCCCCCCCCCCCCCCAAGAACACCGGGTCTCTGGAACACAATTTCACAAGGTAGTCGGGCTGCAGTAATCAACTGCCATTCAGCCGCAATCTTGTGTTAAGCAGAGCCATCTGGAATGAGTGCTTTTGAATGATAGGGTGAACTTGGCAGATATCGCTGACCATACGGCGACCGAATTCCTCATGAAGAGAGCGCCATCGATCGCTCTGCAGCTCTCTGCTCACATGTGCTGTTACTATTTGCTCCTCTGTGGATTTTTTTCACCTTCTCCCAGCCACCAACCCCCCCCCCCCCCCCCCCCCCCCCCCCACCCCGTCTCCCCACCGGCTCCCCTGTCAGGCTCTTCAAAGGGGCCTCACAGCAGACGAGGAGCGAGTGAGGTGCAAAAGCCCAGGGAGCTGAAGAGCTACGGCGAGGAATGGATACCGCCTTTAGCCAAAAGGAACAAAGAAACCGTCTCCGCGTTCTCAATTCTGACTCCAGATCCGAGATGAAGCGCGAGGAACTCGACACCAGCAGGTTCCATCCGCTCCTCGCCTGTCAGAACACCCGTTGCATAAGCAGCACCTCTCTCCGAGCCTCCATCCGGTGGCCTCGTTCTCTGGCAGGTACTCTTGCATACACACACTCTCTCCAGCCCAACCATCTACTTGCGCGCGCTCAGCCCCGGATGGACACAACAACAAGTGCCGCGAAAGTGGACTATTGTCTGCCTGTTTTCGCTTGCGGCGAGTGGATATCACCTCACTCTTAATGGCAAGCGATCCCCATTAACGTACGGTGGAGAAGCGCGGACTCTGTCCAGAGAGCCTCTCGACAAATGGCGGAGTCACTAAACAACAGATGGGCTCGCCGCCTGCCTCGCTCCTCTCTCACCATTCAGCGCTCGGTACTACCTGCCAGACAATGCTTGTCATCTGCTCCGAGGGACGCTAGCGGAGAGAGCGCGCGTCACACCTGTGAAATGTCAGTCACCGGCCGCGGCACTTTGGAGTCACCACTGACCCATTTCTATTGAGGGCCCTGACTGTGAGCTAGAGGCGGGCAGGAAGGAAGAGTGTCCTGACTGACAATACCCCGCTGGGATCAGACAGTGGAGGTGTTATGGAGGGTTGTTGTTGAACGAACGAGAAATATGCATTGTATCCTCTGGTCAATGTTGTCAAGCTATATATTAATGCTTTTGCCAAAATAAGTCATTGTTTATTTCATATCTAGATAAGAATGCCATTTGCGTGGCAAGGTTGTGTATGTATATGTGTGTATGTGTACGGATAGAAGGATACAAGGATGTTTATTTGTCACATGCATATGATTACTAATGTAAAGAATGCAGTGACTTGCCCATTTCTTAGATAATGTGGAGGTCAAAAAACAAACATTTTGGCAACTCTTACGCTAAGTAAAAGTGAGCTCAAATCACAGTTACTCTACAGTATACAGAAGTAATATCCTTTGTGTGTAGTACGTCAGTGCTGACAATTTCACTGCATTCTTCACATTAGTAATCATATGCATCCTTGTATCCTTGTATCCTTGTATCCTTGCAATCACAGCCCCATTGATCAAACCGCGGCACCCACCTCCTTCTGGTGGTACTTGATGGCCAGCTTGAGCTTGGCCAGGTCCCGGCACTCGCGCGGGTCCAGCTCCTCGCTGAGGTCGTCGCGGTGGTTGAGGATGATCTCCAGCTCGCGCGAGCTGCGCGCCTGGTCCAGCAGGTCCTTGGCGAAGAGCTTGCACTGGTGCGAGAGCTCCTCGTACTCCTGCCGGAACTCGTTCTCCACCTTGCTGAGCTCCTTGAGCTCCCAGCCCAGGCGGAAGGCGGTGAGGATGGGGTCTTCGCTGGAGAGGGCGATGAGCGACGGCGACGCCAGCGTCTTGTAGATGTTGAGGCGCGAGCGCGAGTGGCGCAGGCTGTCCACCTCCGAGCTGGACACGCACTCCACGCAGTCGCAGCGGATCTGGTGCGGACGCGGCACCGTCACCTTGCGCTGCACCAGCAGCTTGATGATCTCGTAGTTGTTGGTGTGCGCCGCCAGCATGATGGGCGTGATGTCCGGCGTGAACTCGGAGAACTGCGTGTCCATCAACATGGAGGGCACCTGGGCATAGGGGAGGAGAGGAGGACAGGAGGGCAGGTTAGACCACAATGGCGTGGGAATATGGTTACAGGTAATGGAGGCATGCTGAGACAACATAACGATACACTGACTGGATGTACTGTATGCAACATATAAAAAATGCCCATTTCTCAACCTGTTTTCCTTGAAGGCCCCCTTGCCTGTGTCTAAGACAAGCCAGGGCCCCCTACCTGAACTCCTACCCGCATACACACAAAATACATTGTTTTATTCAACAATCAGGGTCCAGGGATGAATTACCAATGCCTAAAGCCCGACCTGAAGGTTGCTTACGCAAGGTAAGAGGTTATAAATAGCTATATGAATTTGAATGTGGAACAAAAATATGTTTTCATTTGGATTATACAGAGTTTTGATTATCCAACTGTGTGTGTTATTGCCATTTTATACATTTAATGTGCGTCAATATCATTTGGCAAATATCATCACCTCCTCAGCCCAGGCAACATTGGACCCCCTGCAATATCAGGCAATCTGCAATCTCCCGGACCCCAGGTTGGGAACCACTGGGTTAGACCACATTGGCGTGGGAATATGGTTACAGGTAATGGAGGCATGCTGAGACAACACAACGATACACTGACTGGATGTATGCAACATACAAAAAATTCCCATCCTATCAAAAACTGGTGGGAGAATAACCTACTTCAAATAGGTTTCAGCACAGAAAGGCTGCAGGCTTACACCACCAAGTAGCACTTCCTTTTGGTGTCCAAATCAAATAAGAAATAGTGAACAATGTCGAGCACATCTGTGCTTTGATGTCAGCAAAATGTGGTAGGCTTCCGCCAATCCTTTTCAGACTGCCTTTCTGCTCCCTTCAAGAGATGGAATTTCTCCACGGTGTGAGATTCATATCAGTGATCGACAACAGAACTGCAGACTCAACTTAATGCACATAGATTTTATCAAATCATCTGAAACCCTTACGATTTATAGTGCTCCCTTTGGAAGGGATTTCCTCATAAATTCCAGCGCTGCCTGGGTGTTTTGGCAACGGCTGACACCATTAATCTCATTTAGAAGCTTAGTTACACGCATGAGCCATCCCGCTGCAGCTCTCCATTCAACGCCCATCTGAACTGAGCGCGATTCACTTTCTGCACTGTCACTTCTCCGAAGCTCTCTGTGGGGCACATTTTGGATGAATAACAATGGAGTGAGAGGCCGGGTGGACAGATGTTGTTCAGGAACTGACACGAGTTTATAATCGAGGACAACCTCAGAGGCAGAGAAGCAGGTCTGAAGACAAACAAGCATGCAAACAAAAGGCTAATAGTAAAGCAGAAGGTTAAATTAGATTAGTAATGTCTGCTCATCGCGGAAGTGATCTCTCGCTCGTCTCTGAAAGGCACGGAGAGAGGTGGGATACGGAGCACAAGAGGACTTAATTCAGTTTCATCACAATGCCAGGCGTCCTCTGCTTCCTCTCTCCCATAGTCAACCTCGAGTTCCTTTGTTCAGGTTTACTGTAAAACTGTCTGTGAGTGTGTATACACTCTAATTTACACACACACAGACACACACACACACACACACACACACACACACACACACACACACAAATCACCTCACATGAAGCAAAAGATCATTTCAGATCTGCACCTAACAATGTAGCCAGTTGTGACGTGTTGCCGTTCTTAAATTTAGGACATGGCTACAGTCCCTTGTGTTTTTCAAGGGCTTGATGAACATTTAATTAAAACACAAATCAGGGGAAGACAGTGTTGTAGGGAGGAAGAGAGGACATACACACTCAGTAAGCATCGCACGGCAGACACAGTACACAAAACCCAGCAATAAGACACCAGTGTGCAGAGGCTACAAATGTTTAACAGACTAATGTTGGTGACTACAATTTTTGAAATATGCATTACTATCCCGTAAGCACAACCACTGTATTGGTGGACCAATTTTCAGGACTGTCTAATATGATTCCATGAAGGCCCTATGAGGCCATGAGCGGGGGGGGGGGGGGGGGGGTTGAGTGTCCCACTTTCTGATGCTCTATTGCAGTTTCATTTATCATGATGATATGATTATTCGGGGTGATGTGAGGGGGGGGGGGTGTATTGGCTGGTGTTGATTACTGGGCCCCCTCCTATTTTACGCCTATGCTGCAGTGTGCCTCATCTTGTGCATGAGTGAACAATTATTAGTGATCTATCTTCACGGGGATGGAGAATGCTCTGATCATGCCCAGGTAAGTGGTAGGTTCAAATTCCGACACCATTTTTCCTAACCAGCAGGGGCGAGAAAAAAACGGCGGTCCCTTATTTGAATACAGTACACTGACTGCACAGATTGCAACACGCGCACATCACAAGTCAGGCCGAGCAGCGCGTTCCTGAGCGTGTGGCGGTGGCGACGGAATAAAATGGGCATTTTTTTTCTTCCTCTTCTTCTTCTTCTTCTTCTTCTTCCCTCTTCCCTGCGCCACTTCAAAGCAGACAAAAGTCTGAGCTTGCGTGTCTGCCGCCTCGCTCGCTCCCTCGCTCGCTCCCTCGCTCGCTTCCTTGCTCGCCGCAACGAATGCATTTTGAGGAAGTCTGCCACAGGCGCCTCACGTCTCTCCGAGAGAAGGAAGGAAAAAAGGGGGGAGGGTGAAGGGAAAGCAGAGGGCGAAAAAAAAAAAAAAAAAGAATTGATTAGAGCAGACCTTTGCAGTCGATGCTCGCTGTTTCGCTCGTGCACACTTTAAAGGCCCAGTACTGACCCTGGCTGTTCAGGAGCACGGGGGACTGTATTCAGGAGTCCAAATCACATCAGGTGTACAGAGGCCAGCATTACCATCAATCTCATGAATATGTGGGGAAAAAAAAAGAAATGTCAACAGGGCTGTTTATCGGAGTGTAGCGAGCAAGCTAGGTGTTGTAACTGGTGCACTGTTGGATGCACTGAGCCCTGTTGGAGCACTGAGAGGGGTCTCTGGAGATCGACCTTCAGATGTCGTGACCGTCGGCAGCTAATTTCAGCTGACATCTCAAAAATAAAATGAGCCGGCGAAATTGTGAAATAAATTTGATAGGGCCCGCTAGGCCTCATAATGAGTTCTCCTGGATGTGCAGAGGCTTAGGGATAGTTGAGAAAATGTGCCTTCTTCCCAAATTTCACTTTTCTGTTCTTTCAAAGATTGTCAATTTGAAATCTGATTAACAATCACAGACTATTGTCAGCAATGACATCATCCATCAGATGTCCCTTTAAGAGGTTATACCTCTCTGAACTCTTGATACACACTAACTCAGTCAGTTAAAACAAATGACAACGCAGCATCAGCTGAGCACTCCACTCCACGAGTAAGATACATTTGTAGAGCCCCTGGCTCTGTCCATTTAGTAAACATTCAGAAATAAGAGCTACAGTTAGAAGGCAGTAAAATGGCTTTCTGCCCAATTGCATCCAAGCCCCCATGAAGTTGGAGTTCTAATTGTCAGCCTGACTTTGTCATCCTTGTGTATGGCAGCACTTTCAAAGATATACCCGAGCAACCGTCTACTCTAGCCTGAAACCAAAGCCATCGATATCTCAAAGTTGCGACACAACCATTCACTCCCGTGTCCAAAAAATGGCGGCACATCCGGTATGTCATGGTCGTTCAATAGTTCCTCTCAATGGGGAAATGAATGAATACCTCAGGTGTTACATCATACGACTTTTCTACATGACTTATGGTCGTGTGCATAATGATGCCTTTTCAGTGAGTAATATATGTATGTGGCAATGCAGTTTATAGTAATTTTCATTGAGTATTTACCGTAAATATTAATGCGATCGCTGCTGTCAGTCCCGTAGTAAACCAGGGACCAAAGGAACTACTGAGACTACCACTAACCACGTGACCGCTCTAATCTGGCTCGAACAGCAAAGTCAACGGCTGACGCAAATTTGAGATATCGATGGCTTTGCCTGAAACAACGTAGTCGACGTAGTCACGTGACCCTAAATGGTAATTTATTTCTGCACTGCATTTCCAGCACAGGCAGATTAGCATGCACCTGATGGATGAAGTACAACTACTGTGAATAATGAACCCATCTTCTGGCGTCACCAGCATCTGATGAGAATGGGGGGAGGCGGACGCTAATGGGCAACAGTAGTGAGTTGAATAGCATTGAGTCACCTCCCTAAAGCATGGTGCAATATCCCCCCAATCAGCACTCCATTACTGAGGCAACCTTTAATCTTTACACCTTTCAGTTTCATACATTTCATTATAATGGATACATTCCCTATACAAACTGCAGATCACACTAAAAGTAAATTGATTTTTTGGGTTGACTAATATGAGTTGCATCTGTTACACTGAATTAGAGTGTGACCCAATTATGCTGAGTTGTTCGTTTTCATTTGTAATTACATCAATCTAACACATGTGCATTCTTTATGTGTGACAATTCTGATTAAGATTCGGAATTCAAATGATCCATTCACAGCACGGCCCCATTGCCAGGCAAGCATGCTGGCCTTGTTTCCTGTATGTGGATATCTGAGAACTGGTCTAAGGTACACAATATAGTAAACAATACAAGCCCCTTCAGCTGGGATCCATTTTCAATAAGCATCAATGTGCCTGTGGCAATAGTTATTCATCCAAACACTCTGCAATTCAGCTTGAACCACTGACACACTGGAGATTGTTTTTCTCGGAGTCTGGGTTGTGATGAGGGCTCTTTTATGCAGTGGATAGCAGTGTTTTGTGACTGGTGAGGTGACGTGTGCAAGTGTGCAGTATAAGGGGATTTGAGGATGTCAGTATTTGCAGAGAAAGGTCCGGATGTTCTGCAATTAGCGAGGAATCTGGGGGAATGGCGCTTATTGCAGTTGGTTTTTGTGAGCCTTTCTTCTGCCAATTCCCACAATGGTTCAGGAGCCTTTGTGAGTATAATCATGTTCTGTATGTGCATTTAGTGGTTCCAAAAGACTGCAAACAACCATAGGAAATTAGAATTCCATGCCTCAAGCAAACCAGCAAACCAATTCATACATTCCCTGATGTTTTTGGCAGACTCAAGGAGTGTAGACATAATATACACACAAATATGGCCATACATACACACAAACACACTCACATTTTCTGTACAAAGCATGCAAAAGCTAACCTACGCAGAGACACACAGACATACGGAGCATACAGTAACAGGCACACTCTTAAAACAAATCTGCTGAAAACAACACAACTTGTGTTTTTAACATATGTCCAGATAAGGACAACACACTTTGCCTTTGTTACACTGTGTACACTCTTAAAATGACTTACATGACTTAATGACTTGTTGACAACAACAATTGCTCACATGTGCACAAAAACACACCTTACCTCCGCCACACCCATACTTACATATACACGACCCCCACTCTCTCTCTCTCTCACACACTCGCACACACACACACACACACACCCTGACATAGACACACATACACACTCACACATACTGTACACACTCTCACACACACACACACACACACACACACACACCTAATACACCCCCACCGGTCGCTTGCCCTACCTGTTTGTCTCCGCTGGGCCGGCGGTAGGAGAGCAGCAGCTCGACGGCGCCCACCACCTCCTTGCGTATGGCGTAGAGGAGCGCGTCGCCCACGTGCACGCCGTGGCTCAGCAGCAGCTCCATCACCTCCAGGTTCTCGTTCTCGATGGCGATGAGCAGCGCGCTGCGCCCCAGCGGGTCCAGGCAGTTGACGTTGATGTTGTAGTAGATCTCGGCCTCCTCCAGCGCGTGCTTGACGCCGGCGTAGTCGCCCTTCTCCACCGCCGTCAGGTAGGCGCGCTCGCCCGGCGACAGCTCGGCCTCGGCGCGCACGATCTGCAGCGGGATGCGGTCGCGGTACGGCGAGTAGCTCGCCTTCTTGTAGTACAGCTGCGCCATGGGGTTCATGGTGGCGCCGGTGGGGTCTGAGCGGTCTCACAGGGCTCTGGAGAGGGCAGGCAGAGACACACACGCTGACCAGGGGAAGGAGTTTCAGAAAGAGAGAGAGGTACAGAGAGATATAGAGCTTTCTTTTGGGCTTTCAGGATCTTGGATAATCCTTACTTACACTTCGTAATGTTCTTTATAATGTTGTAATGTTCATAAAGACATTCCTACATGTCAGGCATAATGTTCTCCATAATGTTTTTTTATGCTCATAAAGACATTCCTACTGTACATGTCAGGCCCAAAAGCCTGACCCTTACGTTTCACCTCATTTTGCTAACATACATTTATGTAAGACACATAGTACATTGATTGTATATTGATTATTAATTATGAAGTGCATTTGCTACATTGTTCAGGCATGTAAATGTCACGAAATGGAACCCATCCTGTTAGAACACATGTAGCCACACTGCCAGGGAGGCTGGAGAATGCGCTCTACTTTGCCTCTGATTATTCCACCCACAGATGTTAGTGGCACACTGGGCTAAAATGGTTTTCTGTTGCGTAGGCTACCTGACACTGGGATCTAGGCTACAGTCCGTGCCTCAGCTTTCTATCTCTGATTATTGCGGGCTCTCTCCGATTAAAGGCAAAAATATGCTTAGGGGGTAGCATGTGGATGAAGACATTGTGGTCAACATGGCAACAGTGGATGTGCTGGCAACACAAGCAAAATGATAATGTTTATGCTGTCACAGAGGTCAGTTATTGCCGTTAATGGGTACTCGAGGGAAGCTAGAATTAGGCATAGTGTGGTTTATACAATCATGTGTCAGTCAGATGAGAAATATTTTTTCAGTTAATTTCATAATAGGAACTGTCATTTAAAAAAGTGTATGTTTTGGCACACATGAAAACATGTCTAGTGTATATGTAATATTGCATAGTTGAATCTAATCTAATCTCGTATAAAGTACTGTATAGGCCTGTGAGGTTTTGCTGCTGCGTTGTGCCAAAATATTTGCTGCATTAGCATCACAACCCCATGTCCCTGTCTCACTCTTAACTATGGATTTTAAGAATTCCATTAAAGCTTGCTGACCTTGTGTGAACCTTCTGCCTTGGATCAATGCATATTAGATTAATCAATTGTAATTAATGCCCGAGGAGAGAACGTTAGGAACGGTTCTCCTGGCCCTGAGACATCAGTTGAGAATGTTGCTTTTGTTTGCAGTTACAGACGAAAAAGAGCCATTCTCCCAAATTAAATATTGAGTCTGTTCCTGAGACACATTCAGTGAAATAATTGTTCTGCTCATGCTGTTGAGCGGCTTGAGTAGCTGATTTCCAGGCACATAGATGAGAATGAGACAGGGGTAGTTTAAAGAGGACAAACAAAATAAATAATCATTCTGTTATTATGAAACATCTGAAGACCTGAAATCGCATGGCTACATCAGCTGGTCCTAATTAGAGAGACTCTAGCTTGCCACTAGCTTAACAGCATTCCTCTCCAGAGGATTGAAATTTATTTTTTTCCCCCCGTCAGTCTATTTTAGTTTGTGTACAAAACTGGATGAACAGTTCCTCTCAAAGAGGGAGAAAACACTCAGCTGCCCCTTCACTCGCCGTCTGCGGGACACAGTACTGTAGATAGAACCTTCTAGACTTTTTTGGCCCAGCCTGACATTTTTTTTTCTTCAATCTGCCCTTTCTGATGCTTCTCCAGAAGGCTGAATTAATCAGACGTGTAAACGCTTGGTGGAGATCTCCCTTTGATCTCTGCGAGCAAGCGCACACCCAGACCCGACCCCCCAACACACACACACACACACACACACTCCCGTCCTCACTCAATTCCCTTCCCAAGATACTAACACACAGGGAAGCAATGGGTGACTGATCTAGTGGTCCCCATGTGCAACACCCTCACATAAACAACACACACACACACACACACACACACACACACACACACACACACACACACACACACACACACACACACACACACACACAACTCATTACAGTCCCTCACACAGGGGGAACCAGAATGCCTCTGCAGGCTACCTCCTGGGTTCTCAGTTGGTACTGAAAAGAAAAGACGAAGAGAGAGAGAGAGGGGAGAGAGAGAGAGGGAGAGAGAGAATGTGAGATAGAGAGGTAGAGCAAGAGAGGGAGAGAGAATACAAGAGGGAGAGAGAACACATGAGAGAGAGAGAGAGAGAGAGAGAGAGAGATAGAGGTGCATCCATATTCATGCTGCAGTGCTGCCATCAAAATGGGGGCCTGCAGGTGAGCCCATGCAGCACCCCACCAAGCCCTTTCCCTCCCTAATGGCTTCAGAGAGCACGGGGGGGGGGCACTCACAGACCAGAGGGAAGGGCATGGAGACAGACACACAGAGAGAGAGAGAGAGCGATTAAGGAGGAGCTGGAGGATGGGGTTGGGGAGCTGACTTGCTGATACCCATGGGCAAGAGGGAGTGTGTGTGTGGAGGGTGGAGGGTGGAGGGGGGCTGCCTTGATGGCCTTGAGGTGCTGAGTGAGTCAGTTGGCCCCTGCAGTAGGTTACACATGAGGAGAAACAGAAAACCACACTGGCGTGGTGTCGACCCACCATCGCACCACTACGCACAGCTCTATGGAGGCCTTCAGGCCAGGCATCATCATACCGTAATTTACCAACTATTAATCACAGCTTATACATAGATTTTTGCAAAATTTCGACAGCGATGATGTTAATACACAGGGGCAGTTAATATGGTATTAAAATGTTTTTTTTGTTCTTTTAACTTGCTTAAAACACTGTCCTGTGGCTTATACACAATGCTAATAGGCTAATACACAGGAAGTTACTGTACAGTAGATACTACACTGCGTTAAGTTGTCCTCCTCTCCTGCCTCTTGTCAAACTCCCCGCGGTGTGGCCTTGTGCCCGGTCAAACCTCGGGGTCCTCACGCACACATCTCATTCCTGATTTCAATCGCAGGGGGATTAACCCCTCAACCCCCAAACGTCCTCAAGCCCATTATGCGTGTGCTGCCGTCATGCGTCTATCCTCAGGATGACCCCCCTTTTTTTTTTTTTTTAACGAGGAGCAACTTCCCTTTAGCAGGGGCATCATTACTGATGAGCTCATGTGTCCCATCGTTGCTGTGGCCAGTAATACAATCACTTGAGGCCTAGTAATTCATGGTTAAGTGCTGTACAATAGAGTTGGAGCTCACAAATCATTCGGGAAGCTTTCTCTGGAGAATATGGAGAAATCAATAAGTGAACGCAATAATAGCCCTTCTGTCCCGTCTTTCAAATCCAAACAATTACTAGGGTCTGAGTTACGGCTTTGGATATGGCGAAGTGTCGTGTAATGCGGCTTCTAATTAAAATCAAAGACAGGAAGTGGTAGCACCAACACAACAACAAAAGGCCTCAGGTAAGTCCAAACATCAACTGTGAAAGTCAGCTGTCATGGACCACACACACACACACAAAGTGACATTGAGGTCAGTGAGAAGACATGTGTGTGTGGTGTGCATGTCACTGAGCCAACTGTTTGCTCCATTGATTCCACCTTGCGGTTTCTAATAAACCTCACCGTATGCCAGCCACACACACACACACACACACACACACACACACACAAAACATGCATACACACACACACACACACACACACACACACACACACACACACACACACACACACACACACCACACACAAACATATATACCCCAATCAGCCATCTCACCCCCGCTTCGTTCCATAAATTCGTAACATCTTAGATATGGATATAGTAGCATATTTTCTTGTTTTTCCAAGCCATGTAAAAAAAAGAAATCATTCACAAAAATGGAACACCGCTTATTTATAAACTGTGTGCTGGTAAGCAATCCACTGTCATGAGATATTGTATTTTGCATGTGCCACCCTGTCATGTCCAAACCTATGATTTGTGTCGGGAACGGGGAATGAGAGCCTTAGCAGCGAAAACCATTACACACTCATTTGTATTTCACCCGATTAGTCACCGACTGGCCGGTATACACTTGTGCACCATTAAACAAGACGAGGTCCTGAATTATTCACTAAAAAAAGCACCCCTCGGAGGGGAAGGTCCACTTCTTCCACATTCTGACAGATGCAACATTTCACCCTTATTGGCAGCGGTCTCACTGGGGACAGAGCACAGCTGTAGTCTCACTCTTACGCCTGGTTTTTAGCAGCAACAGACACAACCTCCTTGTCAGATCCTCTATGCTTTGAAGGGACTATTTATTCATGCCCAACTCCATGCCAGGAGGAGGAGGTGAAGATGGGCATGGCCAGATGCTTTTTGCGTTTGAGTTGGGTTGGCGGTGCTGATGTTGGCTGAACTGGCTGCCTCAATAACAGAAGCCCCAGACTCAGTCTGGGAATGTTGTGTGAGCAGCAGTGTTCATCAGTGCATGTTTTATTCAGAGTGTTTGTAGCCCTGCACTGACACCTGGGCTCTCCTGAAAAGCCTCTGCTACAAATGAGCACTGCTGCAAACGCACATAGCCTCCCCAGGCACTTGCAGACACACACACACACACACACACACACACACACACACACACACACACACATACACACACACACACACACACACACACACACACACACACACACACACACACACACACACACACACACACACACACACACACACACACACACACACACACGCACACACAATGCACATGGGCCTACAAACCAGGCATACATTCATATAAACTTACACGCAATGCGTTCGCCTCCTTTCATCCTCCTGACCTATACACCATACACCTACTTAAGACACCTGTACCCACACACATAAATAGCACATACACACTCACACACACACACACACACACACACACACACACACACACACACACACACACACACACACTCATGCAAAACATAAGATCATGCGACTTACACAGTCTCAGTACAATCAAATTGTCTTCGATGCCACCGCAGAAACTGCATACAAGTACAATTCACCATGCTATGCGTTCTAGGCCAGCCTGAACCTGGCTAGTTAAATGCCCACTGTAAATGGCAGACATGCTTCAGCTGCAAGCATTCAGGTATTTATCGATTAGCTCTTTGCTTGTGTGCGGCTTGTCATTAGGCTGACCAAATGGCTGAAGCTGCACAGCAAGCCCTTTTGCTGCTAGTGGTAACCGCGCTACCACATACAAACTAAAGGCTTAGTCTTAGAGGCTTCATCTGGCAGGGCTTGCTGTTCAGTGCAATTTATACTGTATACTGCTAAATACAGCATACTGTATGTAAAACATCCATATATCAAAAACATGTTTATGGTTAGGTATAGGTTAGGTATACTTTTCTGAGCCAAATTGGTAAGTGGCCAAAGACAATAAAACCAACAATCAACAAACAAAACATTGAGGAGGTTGCATTCTGATATACAGTTCAGTTGTTCACTTGTTTATATGACTTGTTAAAAAGGCAATGAAAGTCAATGATGCCATTTTTCATCCGACTATGAACATCATATAGGCATTTAGAACACTGAGCGAACGCTTATCAATCCGCGCTGTAATGCGATGCAGTAAAAATAGAGCGCTGGCATCATCTGGCATGTCCAGGAGCGAGCGTGTGAGCGTTGCGATGCAGGGAAACGGTTAACATCACTGTTTCAAAGTACTTCTCTGGGCAGGAGCGGGCGGGCGGGCGGGCGGGCGGGCGGGCGGGCGGGCGGGCGGGCGGGCAGGCTCCACACTCATGGTACAGTGAGTGGGCTGCACATGGGTACTGTATGCATCTCAACAGGGCAAAGCCATGGATGTGTTTATTATTACTATTATTATTTCTTCTCTCTGTTTTTTTTAGGACGAAAAAACTGTGAGGAAGCCTGGCTCTTGGTCCTGGCCTTGGGCTAGGCTCCAGGAGCAGTATGCAACATCGGGAGGCAAAAGGGATGCAAGGAAAGAGAGGCAGAAAGATAGAGTTGGAGAGGGAGGAAGAGAGAGAGAGAGAGAGAGAAAGAGAGAGATTGAGAGGGAGGAAGAGAGGGAGAAAGAGAGAAAAAGAAAAGGTACAAGAGAGAGGTGATCTAGGCCACGGACACGGTTTCTGTTTTGTTCTTCGCTGTACTGTTGGCAGGAACAACAGGCGCCCCATTGATTAGCTTGCAGAAGAATCGAGAGACATTTGTTGAAGGGGGGGGGGGGCAGGGGGGAGGGAGAGGGTGAAGAAGGGCCACATGCATATTTAAGATCCCACCTCCAACCAACACCACCACCACCACCACCACCACCACCACCACCATCTCTCTGCAGTTATTTATTCTTCACCATAAATCATGGCTAGCTGATGGCAAGCATATCAATAATGCAGGCAAGCTTTGGTTGTGGTTTTAAAATTGTTCTCATGAAATGCAATCGCCGCTACTCCTTCTCATTATCCCGTGAGAAAATGGAAGACACATTTCCAGTTAGAAGTGACTAATCAAAAATGCTTTTGTCAATAACAAGGTGTGTGTGTGTGTGTGTGTGTGTGTGTGTGTGTGTGTGTGTGTGTGTGTGTGTGAATGTGTGTGTGTGTGTGTATGTGTGTGTGTGTGTGTGTGTGTGTGTGTGTGTGCGCGAGCGCGCGCACGTGCGCGTGTGTGTGTGTGTGTGTGTGTGTGTGTGTGTGTGTGTTTCTCTCGATGAAACAAACCCAGAAACAGAATGTGATCGTGGAGTAAGTGGTACTTTGTCCACATTAGACAGCCCCAGGTGGAACACAAACATACAGTAGGTATAAATGTAACGTACTGCTCAGTGACCTGAAGGAATTAACAACAGTGTGTGTAGAGTCCCCAGGGAGTTTTGAACTTTCAAAAAGGCACACACACTGATACGAGCGCAGGTGGCAAGTTAACAGAACTTAGCTCTGGCTGTTCACTGTGAATAGAACTGAATAGCCGCTCGTCTCCTTTCAGCTAGTGTGTATCATCATCTGAGTGTTTATCTCCGTGAAGAGTGAAATGGATCGTTTCTTCATGGAGAGATTTTTTCTCTCTCCTTTACTGCATTTAGCGAAGTTTGTGTTAGTCTGGTGGGAGTACGAACGGAAGCCGCCGATCTTTCCCAAGAAGGGATGTTTAGCTTTTTTATGTTGCATGTCTGCTGTAAAACAGTGCGAGTGATGTACAAGTGACGATGTGGAAAGGGGGTTTTAAGGGGATCTTATCAGGCCATTCATCGTCTCAACCGCCACAGAAATGATTAATATGATCTTGCTGGTTCAAGCACAGAGACATTTGGGTGTAATCTCTCCTCTGCCACATCAGTCATGCCTCATGAAAGAAACATGGCGTATGGAGGCGCCCGTAAACACTGCATAATGGCCCTTCATGGTCTGTTGGACATTACAGTCACACAACAAAACTATATATTCCATTAAATGTGTAACACCATCTTCATTTACAGCTTACAGAGAGACAGACACACACACACACACACACACACACACACACACACACACAAACACACACAAACACTCAGGAGATACATAGACTCCTGGGAGCCCTACATTGCCAGTAATAGCTGTTTCTTTTTGAACGGCAAGCCAGCAGTAGCATCGCTGACATCTCCAAAGAATCTTGAGGAAGCGAAGTACGCTGAGGAGAGGAAGGAGGGAAGGAGCGAGGGAGGGAGGGAGGGAGGGAGGGAAGGAGGTTCACCTTGACACCACCGGTGTTGTGTGGATTACACTGACAACACCATCAGACGCCAACAACGGGGCACGGTGGAGTGAGCGCGGGACTGGCGGCGGAGGCAGCCTGACATGTTGGTGAGGCCCTAGTGGCACCGCGTCGCTCCTGTGGGGAAGCTCCCAGTGCAGCGCAGTTAGTCCCTCACAAGAGTGCCATCCAGAAAGGACTTGTTTTCGTACTGAAGTACTGTTGCGATACTGAGCTATGGTCTCTCTGTCTTGCTTTTTTTTATTTGTTATTTTAGGAGAAAGATATGTCTTTCCCTATTTTCATTTTTTTTTGGAGAATGTGTTCTATATGTTATATATTCTACTTTTCCTTTCCATGTTATTTCTTTTCGTTCGAGTCTTTTTTCGGAGGGGAAATCGAGGAATCTGACTGTGCAGGACACAGTTTAGCCCCCCACTGTTCCCCTGGAGGTTAAAATGCCCCTCTCCTTAGGGGTTGTTTTTTCAGTCATCTGTCTGTTGGTAGCAGGAGGCCCGGGGACACAGAGAGAGAGAGAGAGAGAGAGAGAGAGCTGATGGAGGGAGAGATTGAGAGATGGTGACGTTGCTGTACCCTATTCTGCCCCTTCAGATCGTCTGCTCCCCTGTCAGAGTGACTCACGCCATGGTGATGGATGATCACCACTAGCGCTAACCCCCCCCCCCCCCAATCTTCGGTGGGGAGAATGGCGTCATCCCCAAGATGGCACTTGTGCCCGGGTTCTCCTTCTGCTACAAAGCAGACATATTATATCGGGACAATTTAGGCTGGATTAAACTGCACTCAGATACATAAAAAAAAACAGCAAACATTTTACTCCCGAACCCAACAGCAACATTCCAGATAAGCTAAGCTAACGTCACCTAAAAAGTTTGAAATCACAAACTCATTACTAGGAATATTAGATTTTGTCATACTTTCTTTAAAGGATAACATTTAAAAAAAAAATTCAAAAGATGTCAAAATATTCAATTATTAAATTTTTGACACAGAACCCTTTCATGCATTTCACATTTTTTTCACTGTTTTTTTCCTCACTATTTTCCAGCATGGTTGAGAAAACATTCTAAAAAATACCAATAGTAGCCTAGGTGATGTGGAACGTAAAACAGAGCTGTACGTTACTTTATCGAACATGAGTAAACGGGGAGCGGATGTGTTTACATAACGCAATATTATTTTTGGTAACCCTTGCCAGAAGATGAAATACGAGCGTGAGTCCCTCTCAGGTGTATCGCCACAGGTGTCACTTCAAAGCCCACCTGGGTGCGCAGCGTCTTCCCTGGAGTGAGCATTCAATCAGAGACGCAGCTTCGCCCCACATATTTACATACTGTATGCCTTTATGTGGCGCATGTAACGTGTGTATCTGTAAATGCGGCAAAGCCATCGAGATCGTCCATTCCTTATGCTAAATTGCTCCCCCTCTTCCTGTCCCCGTTCTCTTTTCTTCTCTCTCTTTCTCTCTCACTCTTTTCATTTCTCTCTTTCACTCTAGCTGCCTCTATCAGTGATCATATCAAGGCACAAACACACATTGTGTTGGCTTGCGGTGAAGAAGCTATTACACCACACGTGGCCATTGATTGACTGTCCGGCTAATGGACAGATCTCTTGATTGGAGTTAGCACATGACTGTATAGGTTCTTGAGCGCTTCATACCTCTGTCTATAAATCTTACACATCTCTCTCTCTCTCTGTGTGTGTGTTTGTAGGTGTGTGTGTGTGTGCGTGTATGCGTGTGACAGAAGACAGAAGAGCTCTCAGGTGTTTCGCTGGCATTTAAGGCTGGCAGCTGAGGGAGATTCATTAGGGTGTTAATAACCTGTGGAGCCGTCTCTCTCTTTCTCTCGCTCTCTTTCCCCCCCCCCTCCCCCCTTTCGCTCTCTCCATCAAGGGGTGAAGCACACTGCTTAATTGTCTTGGCGTCCTTTTTCTTTAAAAAGGGTTTGAGGACAAGAGGTGTCATGAGCTCTTTCGCCTCTCGTGCCCCTGTTACGGCTGTCTCGATCTCAATAAGCCATGAACATCACGTAAGAATTGGGGGTGTTAAACACCCTTTTTGTACTCCGTCAGCTTGCTGGTGATATGCTTTTCTCCTCATTAACCAGATCATGTTTCCCTTATTTGTCTTCTCACATATTATTCAAGTAAAAGTAAAATTATTTGGCAGTAGGTGTTTAGTAGTAACATATTTTTCTCATTGAAATTGACTCCTTGTTTCTCTTTCTTCTGAGGACTGTTTATCATTAATGCATATCTGTTAAGCCATCCATAAAGATCTCTGAAATATTCAGCCGGAACCTTAAGCTCCCATGAGAGAGAGAGAGAGAAAGAGAGAGAGAGAGAGAGAGAGAGAGAACTACTCAATAGCACAATAGAAGGCATAGTATCAGATTCAAAACTGGATTCACAACGCCAAACTCACCCAACGTGGATCTCTTCACATGCTTTGTCGGTGGCAACCCAGCCACCAGTGAGCGCAAGCAGGTCCTGCGTGTGTGTGCCTGTGCGTGCGCGTGTGTATATTTTTTCCCAAGCAGCTTTTTCTTCTCCGTTGGTAGTAGAGCTGCCGTCTGCTTGATCATTGAGGGGGTCCCTGGCTGCTACTGCTGAGCAGTGACTGTGGCGCGCCTGGTCTGTGGATCCCAGTCCGGGGACGCAGCAGTTAGAGAGCAGGTGGTGGGCTGGAGACCCTCCATCTTCTTCCAGCAGCGTTGCTACCCCCGATGCCACGCTCCCCACCGCTACACAAGGAACAATGAAAACATAACGGAGGAGAAGAAACGATGTAAATATCCACAGTTGCTCAGTGAGAGAGAGAGAGAGAGAGACAGAGAGAGCGAGATCTATCCACCTCCTCCTCCTTCTCTTCCTCTGAGGATGACTGCCTTGTGGTTGTGTGTGTGCGTGTGTGTGTTTTCTTGTTTTCTCTCGTTTAGTCTCTCTCTCTCTCTCTCTCCCCCGAAAGACACTCACATACACACCTACACAGACATGAGTATGCTCTTACACACACACACACACACACACACACACACACACACACACACACACACACTCACACACACACACACACACACACACACACACACACACACACACACACACACACACACACACACACACACACACACACACACACACACACACACACACCGTACCGTGCCTCACATCCCCTTGATTGGCATAGTGAGAGAGCTTGGGGCTCGGCATGTGCTTGCCTCGGTTGTCATGGTGCCGGACAGAGTGTGGTCGCCGTGGCGGCTGTGTCGTCTGCGCTCCTGCTCTCTCTCTCTCTCTCTCTCTTGTTTTTCTCTATCTACCTCTCTGTCTTTCACTGGCACCAGCCAGCTACAATCTGTGCATCCTTAGATCAGGCTCCCCCTTTGCTCTATGCATTCTCTCCTCTCCCCTCCCCATTCCACCTCCTAATCATCCCCCTCCTCTCTCTCTCTCCCTCTCTCTCCCTCATTCCACCCCTCTCCTCATCTCTGTCTCTCCTTCCTCCCCCTCCCCATTTCACTTCACCCACTCCTGCATGTTCCTCTTGAGCTCCCTTCTCACACACACACACACACGCACACACACACACACACACACACACGCACGCACGCACGCACGCACGCACGCACGCACGCACGCACGCACGCACGCACACACACACACACACACACACACACACACACACACACACTTGCATAACCCCCATTTCTTCATATCCAATATCAGGTTGTTTTGCTTCTGTTGTCATCGCCGCCGCCGCGTGTGTGTGTGTGTGTGTGTGTGTGTGTGTGTGTGTGTGTGTGTGTGTGTGTGCGCAAATGGCACTGTTTCTCACTTAAGGAACAAAGGAAGGGGAAGAGGGCTTTCTCTTTGTTAATCATAAAATTCAGATCAAACCAGACAAATGTTCGGTTAATGTTTCCTGCAGGCAATCATTATGTGATTTAGTAGTCTTTGGCTACATGACGACGTCAAAAGAACACCTGACGCAATGGTTGTGTGCTCATCGTCACTGGTGAATTATCCCGATTCGTGGCCATGTCTAAAATTATCCTGGAAGTCAGACGTAAATATCAGCCAGACCAGGCTCTGTGAGGGGTGGTCTTTCTCTCTAGGTTCAGCAGCTGCCTGTCTGTTTAGTACATTCTGCCCTGTATCCTCCTTTTACTGATAGATTATCCTGGGAGTTACTGACACTATTTCCCAGGCGACATACTCCCCTGCTACAACTCAACCAGCTCTACCACGGCATCGACCATTATGGGGTTTTTTGTCTGTTGTCGTGCGAGGGAAAATAAACTCCTCTTTCATCCATTTTTTCTTTCTGTTGTTGTTGTTGATCCATCACTCACTACCCTCCTGAGGTTTGAACTGTTGATGTGAAAGCTGCCCTTCCAGCGCTTGGTCAGAGAGACAAAGGGACTTGGTCTTAACGATTAGTATCAGCAAAGACGCTAGCATTGCCAAATGTCCCCCGAGCTGCTGACCTGTCACTGTTTTTTTTTAACAGACTGTGTATTCCAGTCTGTTAAAGGACAAACCGAAAAGACCTTTTGGCTTTGATAAGTTTGGAGGCTAAAGCCCTTGGGCTATTCTATTAGCGGGTTTACAGCTTCCTCTGGGTTATATTACCTAGGTTTGCAACTACAGTAAACCACCTACTTGGAATCATAGCCTGATCTGCATGTCCAGAGTTCTGCAGACGGCTCACTGGCACTGGACTGTCTAAAGGCAAGCAGGGTTGGGTGACGTCACCTCTGTTGATGTTTCGAACAAAACAGAGAGCTACGTACTGTAGCTCGTCCCTCCCACCTGTGCAACTGACACTGTCATGAATGTTCATCTCATCGGTGATTGGCTGAAACAATCAGTTGATTCATGGTCCAGGCTGGAGCAGGCTGGATTTGTTGCGTTTTTTGAAGCCTGGGCTGTGTCCACAGGGACCAAGGTTTTTCACAGCATATTCAGGAGACATGCAGCTAGCGGATCAGGAGATGTTTGCTGTACAGTGTATGTGACAAAAAATCTGAACCTTTAAGAACACCGTGCTCTGCATCATCTACTCTAGACCAAGAGCCACCATTGCCACTTATTGTTGATTATTTAAGTTGTGTGAAGCGCGTCATTTGTGCTAAAAAAAAAGAAAAATGTGCTATAAAAAAGCATTTACTTTTTAACTTTCCTTTACTTTGTTGTTGTTCCATGAATGTGCTCATCATGGTAGAGTGTAGCTTAGGTTAAGGGCAGTGATGTTGGGAGTAGAAAAGGTCCAGCTGAACAGGACCAAAGGGTACAGCAGGTGTACCATTCACTTGCTCACCTTGGTTGAGACAGTTGTGCCTGTCGGGGTAGTAAGCACATAGCCTGGCACGCCCTCCCAGTGATGTAACACCTTCGGCGTTGCTGTCGCTGGTCTGGTCAACTGCTAATCGGGAAGGATTTCTGAATTCCCCAAATCTGCGGAACTGCCCCCTTTGGTCGAGAACCAATCAACTTTGAGCAGCTCCGACGGCTCTGGGTAGAGGCGTGTTCAAGGCAGAGGAAAGAGTGTTGTTATTGGTTTAAACTCGGCAAACCGCTTTCTGACATCGACCAGTAGCAAATCGAGGCACTTAAAGAGGAACAATGCAGGTTTGGCTATTTCTTCACTGTTTTCACTTTCGTCTTTTGTTTTACGCTGGCAGGTTTCTCTGCAGAGCTTCCCCTACAGCTTCAACAAACTTGCAAGCATGTTTTTTTCCGCTCACAGGTGCTAGCGGGGAGCGAGACAGCCATCATTCAACCTGGAATAAGTCAAATAACCATTCCAGTGACAACTTGCATAGTTCACCTTTAATATCCATGTAAACACAGTCAGTGTTTCTGATAAGTGCATTAAGTTAGTGTACAGTATCTTGCAAGGTTGTGTGCATGTGTGTGTGTGTGTGTGTGTGTGTGTTTCTGTGTGTGTGTGTGTGTGTGTGTGTGTGTGTGTGTGTGTAAAGAAAACTCCATGTACTGTACACACGGAGTGGATCTCTGCCTCCCTCCAGCCAGCATGCTCCATCCATCCACAAACAGCCTCTAACATGCTCTCACACAGGGGATAATGAATAGTGCTTGGAATCCATGCTCCTTCTATGTGCTTACTAGCCTGATTGCCATCGACTTGAAAGGCTCTGCGAGACTTTAGTCTGACCAAGAGCCTGTGCTACACGGTTTCTCCAAGCGTTTGGTTGACCCGCCTCCTTTAAAGAGACCCTATGCAACTTTTTCATAGTAATAAAATCGCTTAGAAATCATTGTTTTGCTTGACTGACCCTTTATCGAAAACAGTAATATTTCCTCCCGCCCCCAGTGTCCCTATCCGCTATTGCAGCCTTGCAGTTTGTCCAGGAGGCGATCGCTCCTTGTTTACATCTGGAAGGCTGAGACGCGTAAGGAACAAGAAGAACCACGCTTGCAATTTATATATAGCCTATTTAAGTAGAAATATACATGCTAAAGCTGTCGGGAAAGCTCTGCAGAGAAATATGCAAGCATAAAACGAGCGAAAACGAAAAACAAAACCAAAGCCGGAGATGAAATCGCCAATCCTGCATAGTTTCTCTTTAATACCTCAAGTTAAAGGGATAATCCGGAGTGAAATTCACTTTAGATCAATTTTTCGGACTATTGGGAGTACGTACGTTGAGTTGACACCAAAATCATGTCATTCGGATGTATTTTGAGAAAGTTCGAGTTCACCGTTTTTAGCCAAAACTCGTTAGCCTGTAAGTGACCGGGGCAGGTCCTTTCGCCACTACAAAACGCTATTTTTATACCTCTTCTACTGTTCCAAACAACGCTACACTTACGTGGTAGTGAGTAGAGGGTCCCTGAAGCCAAACCGAAGTATCCCCACGTCTTTATGTGGTCGGATAGAGAGTCCAGAATGAATTTAATCGAGTCAGTACCTTTCCGGAAATGTTAGTAAAGTGTTGTTGAAGCGTTGCGCAGCTGCCATAGTGACATTTCCGGAAGGTACTGACTCGATTAAATTCATTCTGGACTCTCTATCCGACCACATAAAGACGTGGGGATACTTCGGTTTGGCTTTAGGGACCCTCTACTCACTACCACGTAAGTGTAGCGTTGTTTGGAACAGTAGAAGAGGTATAAAAATAGCGTTTTGTAGTGGCGAAAGGACCTGCCCCGGTCACTTCCAGGCTAACGAGTTTTGGCTAAAAACGGTGAACTCGAACTTTCTCAAAATACATCCGAATGACATGATTTTGGTGTCAACTCAACGTATGTACTCCCAATAGTCCGAAAAATTGATCTAAAGTGCATTTCACTCCGGATTATCCCTTTAAGGCTTTGTGCGGCCTCGGTATGTATAGATAGCCTAGATACTGTATGTCTAACTTGCTTAACATTCCACACACAGCGCTATGCTTTCTGGCATCCGTTATGCCAGCTAGCATAGCTGTGTCTGTGGAATGTTAGTAAACCTCATTCCCCGATGCCTCAAGAGCAGTGCTGACATGAAAGCTAGCAGCCTGGGATTTTAGCTCGATTGTCAGCATGCTTCCTGCTTAAAAAAATTAAAAAAAAACGAAAATAGACACTCTAACACACCTTATTTGTGATTTTAGGAAGTCTGTGAGGAATAGAACTGGAATAGATGACGAGGATGATGACGATGAAACTCGTGAATATGCATCTGGACATTTTTTATGGTTGCCGCTTTGGGTCAAATCAGTGACGCATGCATGTCAGGTTAAAACCAGGCCATTTTTGTCTCACCAGGTCTCACTAGGTGTCACTAGGTCACGTCCCGGCAACAGTTCATATTTCATGTAAGACGATATATCTCCATTTCTAGACAATAAACAGGGATTTTCATGAAAACTAGCTGTTCGGCTTGGGGTTTCTCAGGAACAAAGGCATGTAGAAATAAACTGTTTGTACCCACTGAGAGCCGTGGCTCTACAAAAAGTCGTCAACAATGATCTAGATTGCTGGAACTCTGGGCCAAAGCTTCCAAAAGCAGTACAGCATTCAAAGTGTTGATGATGATGGCTTTTATATGGCCATTGTTTATCTGGCCTAGTTATAGAAGCATAGGATATGTGTGACTTACAAAGGGTAGACATACGTGAATGGTAAAGTGGTTTGCAAATCAATGCTCTAGTTTGGACGGACAACATTTCGGTATGTACTGTATTCATTTTAAAACAAAAACGGAGTAGTTTTCATGAGAATTGGAAAGGTGCTGGAAGACACCATTGGAGGATGGAAACAAGTTAAAAGTGTAACTGCACCCTAAAATTTGTTTTTTGACCTGTTGATTGGTTGAAATTACTCATAAGTGGTGACCTACACTATTACCAGGGTTAATATTGACAAAAATCGTGTTTCCCGAGAAAAGTAACATTTCGTATGATTTTGTATTGGAGATATAGCTCTCCGCGCCCTCTACAGATTGAAACATGCCATGGCATTTTGGTCCAAAATGCTATTGGAATGCTGACGTAGTCCTGTACTTTTCTACCGAGACTACGTCACCGGGTTGTTACTAATTAGGAATGAAATGCCCCAACACCTGCTACCCTGATTAGCCTACCTGTGATAAGCCAGCACTCATTCCCAGATTGACACAAAATCACCATGGTTGATTGGCTGCAGCAGTGCTGCACTACCTTCCAAATTTCAGAACATCCTGCCCATTTTGAAAGCCTCAGAAATGTGAAGTGGGTGGAGTTATGGGGTGAAGTTACCCCGCATTCACACTGTCCAGAGCCATAGATAGAGAGAGTTGCGACACTCTTTGATGTTGCTGCCACGATCAACAGTTCCAAAAAAACCTGTGCTGAATGGCTGAATCGCAGGAGGGGGGGATGTACTTCTGATGCTGGAAGGTGTAATCAATTAACTCATTGACTACTGACCAAGAGATTGGCTGTAAACAGTTCCAAAAGCCCCATAACGAGGAAATAGCCTGGAAAAAGCGCTGCCATTTTTTCCTATGGAGGTCTATGGGAGTGTCGCCACTCTGTTTTATCTACCGCTCTGACACTGTCCACGTCCGTCAACGGATCTCATTCACTTTGCATGTCCGTTCCTTCAGCTCCGTAACCTCCGTCAAGAAAGTTGAGACATTTTCAACTTTTCAGGCAGCGACGGATCCGTCAGCCAATCAGATCGCGTGTATGCAAATACACATACGGCAGACACAACCTCCGAGATCCGTCAACGGATGTGGACAGTGTGAACGCGGGGTTACACTTTAACATAAGATGGCTTTGTTTGGCCTGGTCAATTTCGCTTTGGAGAATTTGACTTACTCTGCAGATTCATTTCAACCACATTTCCAGGTATAGTAATGTGTGGCAGTCGAGCTTCTTTGAATGCAAATATGTGTTTTCATTCGTACACTGCATTACACTATTATCTGCCAGATGAACATCATACATGCTACTGGGGAAATGACCATAATCTTAAAGTAAATAATAATCTCATGAAATCATCAGTGAATACTCATTAAATTACAACATTTAGTGGCCACCAAAACAAACATCCATTGGTCTACAATTTCTTACAGATGACTTCAAAGTTAAAATCTGTGATTCCAATCCTTTACACTTTTTGTTAGCAATTTAGTAAATCACTTCAAAGGTTTCTCCAGCTGCTGAATTTGTGCACCCCAAACAAAGCAAAGCTGTTTCTACATTGTTCCAGGTTCTGTAAATGGGAAACATGTTTGCTTTGATTAAAACAAATCCAACCAATCAATATCAGCAAGGTAGGGGGCATGATGAGGTGATATTACCCCTAATTTGATTGGCTGATGAGCTTGAATATCAACATTTGATTACTCAGAAATCTTATGCAATGGAGGTGAAAGGTTATTTTCTGAAGTAAAACATTAACATGAAAGTACTGCAGGCTTCACAATAATGGAGATAAATCCAAACCTTTGAGTGAGTGAGTGTGTGTGTGTGTGTGTGTGTGTGTTTGACTGGTTCAGTCTGAGGTTGACCCACAGGAAAACATGCACTCTGACACACACGGGCTGCGTATGTCTCTTACCAGAAAACAGGGGCACAAGAAATGAATTCCTGAGCTTGGAGCTCATCTGCCTCGCTCAGAGCCAAGGCAAGAGACCGAGGGGAAACGGGAGAGAGACCCCAAAACAGCGGGAAGCCACATTACATCATGCAGCGCAAATAAAAAAACATCTTTATTTCTGAAATCTCCAGACATCTCAAAAGACACACACAGAGGATGTCTTAAAAAAAAAAGAAAGAAAGAAAAGGAGACAAGAGTCTCAGCATCATCTAACAGTGTAGGGGTGGGGAACTGGTGAGGATTTGACATGGACGGCACACTGCGACAATCCGCTTACACTGGCACAGGCGCACGTGGAGGCTCCCTCCGTCACACTCCCTAGGCTCCTCTTGAGGCGCTTATGGAACCAAAGAATATCAAACAGAGAGAGGGAGAGGGAGAGAGAGAGAGAGCGATGGAAGCAGATGAGAAAAAAAGAGGAAGAACAAGAGGGAGGGCCATGTGACTCCAATGTGACTTGTAGTCTTTCTGTCTCTCTTTTTCTCTTTGTCTGTTTCTCCCTCCCTCTTTCTGTCTTTCTGTCCTGTTGTCATCTTGCGGACGAGCGCTCGTGGTTTTTCATTTCCTGGATGTGAACGCTCGCCTGAGGGGCTCGGCGTGTGCAGCGCTCGCCGAGCGGAGTGGAGCCCTGTTTCACCTCGCGCATTTCCAATGCCCGCTTTAATTACCGCGCAGCACATTTGGGCGCCTCTCCGACAGAGCAGTTTTCAACCGAAAGGCTTTCTTTCTGAAAATGCCCCTTCAGCAGGTGTTTCTGTGGTGCGCGCGCACACTATAGCAACACACACAGACACAGACACACACACACACACACACACGCTCACAGGTTATGACTGGGTACAAATGACATCAATCATGTTGATTGTTTTGTTATGACAACGGGCACTTAGAGGTTGCTCAGACGCGGTCTCACTGCATGCCATAAAAAAAGGGACAACAGCATTCACATAACAATCACAATGATAATGATGATGATTTTATAGTTTCTCATTTCATGGCCATGAGTGTCTCCTACAGTATGTCTGGTCCCTGTCTTCCATTGGATCCCATTAGGTTCCACTGGGGGCCCTCAGACAGCATGTCTATCTGCATCTCCCTAGTCCCTATGTCTGACCACACAAAGATGCACCTCCGATCACTGCCAAACCAACTCTTTGACATTTCAAAGCATCACCCAACCTGGCAGTTAGAGGCTTTGCTACAGAGACCCCCTGGAGAGGAGCAGTATAAAGAACATGAATGGAACAGGTGAACCTTGGGAAAGCAGTCAGTGATTGACACGAAGCGCTGACCTGGGGGTGTTTTTTGCATCTGAGGCACTGAGTCTCTAAACAGGCAGCATGTCTGCTACAGGATGGTGTTGTGTTTGCACAGAGCTCGCCCGTTGTGTGTTACTACAACCACCCCTTCCCCTACCCTTACCACACAGCTATTATTTTTAAAAAAAACTCTGGCTCTGGAAAGGCCAAAAAAAAGAAAATCAACATTTTCACTGACACGGGTCTACATTTAATTCCAATATTCGCCACCATCAATCATTATTTTCTTGGACTATTATGCCAAATTCTAATATCATTGCTGAGGTTCCAATAGAAATAGCCCATAATTATTAGCAAGCTATCCACTGGAGATATGAACATTCAGGTGAATCTTGGCAAGGCCGGAGTGGGTGTGGCTGACTGGTTGTTATGCTGCCGTCAATCATACTGCCACATGATCATATTCAAATTAACCTATGCTGTCGTGCAAGTGACTGATGAAGACCTCAACCTTTCCTTATTGTGTGACATATTGCCAAACTGATCTGTTATCTAATCTGTTATCTTACTTAGTGAGTGTTAGCCTATTGGCTTCTGCCTCGATCACATCTTGCCATTCTGCATCACAGCCGATTAAGGTCACACATATGGCACCATTAGATCCCATCCCATAATATTCAACCCTATTGCTTATCTTCATTTTCCAAACATGTGATGCCATGCTAGCAACCCATCATTTCAGATCAGGACACAGGGAGTTTGTATAGACTTTCTGTGTTTGTTTGTGTGTGTGCGTGTGTGTGTGTGTGTGTGTGTGTGTGTGTGTGTGTGTGTGTGTGTGTGTGTGTGTGTGTGTGTGTGTGTGTGTGTGTGTGTGATTCAGAGAGAGAGTGATTAGAGAGAGTGAATGAATGAGTGATTGAGTGAGAGAGACAGGCAAAATGGTGCGAGAGAAGATGGAGTTGTAGATGATGGCCATAAAACAACAACTGGCACAATGAACGAGACAATGGAAGTGCATTTCGGTCATCATTTCAGCATGCACTTGCAGGCATGGCACAGTTTTATCATAATACCAGGCTGACCCTAATGGAGTGACAATATGTAGCTACATTGGATGATTTTTTATATTTATTTTATTGCTCCAGCTTACTCAGTATACAAACTGCACACTACAGGCTGTTGTTGCTATGGAAGTTGGCTGGAGTTTTTTTTTTTTCAGACAGAAAATGTTCTGCTTTGTCTTCCAAATTGTAGGCATGGGGAAAGAAATGCACCTCCAGAAGTATTTCTTATGAGGGATGTCTATTGTTCTTAGGTTCTCTATGATATTACCCCTGGCTTATGGTGCTTTCCTGTGGTATTTTCCAATAGGTTGCACGGAAGGCTGTTCAGGTATCTGTTTTTTTTCATGTGGAGCATTAGTTGTGTTACAACTGCATCTTCTGTATATTTTGCACCTCACTTGTTTACTCCAACACTATGGTTTGCCCAATAATAACAATTTTAACACACCCATAAATCCTTTTATATTGCAACGAGATGATTCACTATAGGTGCCACAACCGATCGTGTCTGTGTAGACACTATTACATTAACAATAGGAGCAGGTTCAAACACACCTGGTTCCACTGGAAACAAATGAGATAGCTGAACAGCCCTCCATACATACTGTATTCCATTTACAAGTCCATGCCCTAAACACTAAATAAATATCACAGTGATGGTCCTGGCACATGCTGTGCCCTAGACCACTCTAAAAAACTCCCTTCTTTCTTGTATCACAACGATGCCAGTGAGTTAGACCATGGTAAGCTGAAGCACCATAGTGTTATTCCAGGTAAATTAGCATAATTCTAGTGGCTACTGGTCTTCTCACTGGATTCAGTAACACCATCAGACAGTTGCCCCATGATGACATTTGAATGACATTAAGGTGACATTTCTGTGGGCAGAATTGACAGCAAATGTTCTGGTGTAAACATCAGTGTTAAAAAGCATAATGGGAGATCTCTTTGACACACATGCTTTTTTCATTCTCAAATCTAATTCTGTAAGTGGCAGGCCTTTACGAAAGTGTAAGCACCAGATGGCTTCTATTCATGTTTGTTTGTTTTGCAAATTAATAGAGAGATTCATTAAGCAGATACAATAATTAGTGTTTAACTTCACTGGCCAACATAATGAGGTATCTGTGCAGATATAATAGAATTGTGGCTTACACATTTGCACATGCCACAAAATGTTACATTATGTAAGGGATAATCAATGACGCGCCGTGCGTTTATAGGAAGATAATGCACGTTCGAAGTGGTAATAAGGTCCCGACGCCGCAGGCGATAAGTGCATTATTTTCCTATAAGCGCACGGCGCGGAGTTGATTATCCAGCTTATACCACTGCTACTATCATTTTCATTTATATTGCCGTCTTAGAAACAACGTTGCTGTTTTTACCGTTACATTCACATTGGTGAATTAATATTCAAGTGTAATAAGCCCAAAAGAAGGGAACTACTTCATAGCCGTACGGTATATCGAAAAAATAATGCACGTTCCAAATAGCGCATCACAATAAGAAATTTGACCAACCAGTGGTATAATGCACAGATAATACCCCTCTCTCACACACACACGTGCCACAAAATGACAAAAAAAGGTTATTATTGGCAGATGATTATTATACAAAATAAAATAAAAAATATCATAAACATGAAAGAGAGTGCAATATATTGAGGATAGCATAATAGGTATCCATCCATAGGGATCATGTTTCTTTGCCAAAGTTTCTTTGGAAACTCCATCAGTACACGGATGGAATGCAGGGTCATGTTCTGTGCAGTGTGATAATGGCTCAACCCAACTCCCCCCGGATCCTCTCACAGCCTCCCTTCAGCTCATCAGTGCCATATGGTGTCAATAAAGGAGGCTATCATGCCCTCAAGACACTGCATACATTCTGCCTGGGCTTTTAGCGTGGAGCCATTTCATGAGCTGTAATTCTTTATCATCAGAGCTCGTCTGCTCCAGTGATCCTTGAAGTCGTTTAATTAATGATGCCATTTTGCTCAAGTCGGGCTACAAGGGTATTGATCTGACGCACGTGCGAGCTGACGCCACTAAAGATATTAATTAGAGCATGAATTCAATTAGAACGTAATATGTGCTCAACGGGGATGACCAGGGGTTTGGGGGTTCTTTACGAAGGCCTTCAGAGATATCATTGTCAAAGAGTTGAGTAACATGTGCACTTCTTTCACACTTAAAGACAGATCTGGGATGTGATCTGGGGTGGTCTGAGGCACGGTCCATTGCTTAACCCCAATTTGACACCTCGTGTTGGCTGCAGCTGTGTCCAGACACCACTCTGACACAAACCTCAGGTACACAGACTTTGGCCTATTTAGTAGCCGGATCAGTGGTCACAGTCAAACAGCAGAGAGAGGAAACATATACTGTAAGAGACGGTCACGGTTGCCATCAGGTTTACAAGTTTTGGTGACACTTTTGTGCATTTTAAGGGACAGAACACTCTGTTTATTGCTGTTGATAAATCCCTTGAGATGGATCATCTAATTTATTGAGGGGGTACTCACACACGCACACACGCACGCACGCACATACACACACACACACACACACATACACACAATACACAAAACAAGTCACATTTACACTTCATATTCTATTTTTATTTCTGTTGAAAGTTTATCTTTGTTAAGCCTCAGCTGTGGGTTATACAAAAAACAATGAAAATACCTTACACACAACTGCCGTCTCCTTCTCTCTCTCTCACACACACACACACACACACACACACACACACACACACACACACACTGTCTCTCTCTCTCTCTCTCTACTTGCAAATCCACCAAGACCACAGCTCATGTCAGACTGGTGTCATCCCCCCTAGTTGAAGAAGGTGCCTTTGGAGGAAATCGCCTGTTTAAGTCATGGGTTTTAGCCCATCCAGGGCAGGCTGGCGGAAGCGTCCGTGCTCATCACCTTCCTCTGATCCCCCCCCCCCCCCCCATCCTCGCGGAGCCTCATTAGAGCACACGGCGGGGGCACACACACAGCACATGCCTCCACAGGGTTCGACATGTGATCAGATGCTTGCCGGCTCGCACCGCGCCAACGTTGTGGGATCCATTTAAATGTACAAATTACTGGGGAGTTTTTTTTTTCTTCCCCCTCCTTGCCTAGCGAAGGGACTGCTGGAGAGCAGCAAATGGTAATGTTGACAGAGAAGAGAGGAAGGGAGAGAGAGAGAGAGAGGGAGAGAGAGAGAGGATGAGGTATAGTAGCAGCTTTGTGTATATAAACATTGGAAATGTTGCTGTTAGAAGATTGCTTGTCAGTTTATTCACGTCTGTGTAAGTCTGTGGACTAACCGCAGATGTGCATATCACTGAATCAGTGGTGGCCTATATGTGGAAGGGACATTGTGCATTTAAACTTGTTTATGTGTATGCTCTGTACGTGTGTGTGTGCATTTGTAGGTGGTTTTATCAGGCCAAATTCCCACACAAAGCCCCAAGTGGATACAGACACAATCGCCACACAGTGCTGGTAATGATTGTAGACTTAAGCCAGATCAGGGCCAGATGTGGGCCACATCTCGGCCAGATCTGCTCCTGCCGCCAGCGTCTCTTTTGGGAAAGGATTGGCTGCAGACAACTCCCTGCAATCAATGGAGCCACTTCACACCATGGGGGCTTCTGGGTATAGAAGAGCACTATCAACACACGCTCATTCCCTCAAAACACAGCTCCCCACTACACACCGGGGACAGAGAGCGAAGCCGACAAATGTGTGGTCAAACACCATCGTTCATCAGACACTGAGTCTCCGCTGTGCCCCGAGAGAGAGAGAGAGAGAGAGAGAGAGAGAGGAAGGCTGATCACCTGGAGTGTTGCACAGTCTGTTTGATTTCTTAAGGTGTTATTACACTTGAACACTTGAAGTGTCTGTCAACATACTGCGAAAGGGCCACCTAATTGCTGGTTTCGTTGCTGTGAGGCTGATTTGTTGTTGTATTGAAGCTGTGTCTGTCAACAGCCACAATTACTAAAATGATTGATAGTAGCAGTGGTTAAGCATAAAGAAGGGCAGCTAAATGTGTTAAATCTATGTTAATGACCTTTCGATTAAAGAATCATGTAATTGTAAAGTGTCAAACCAGAACAAATCTCTAACTTAAGTCCTGATTACACATGAAATCATACAATATTCAATATGGTTATGGTTATGGTTATGGTTATGGTTATGGTTATTTAGCAGACGCCTTTGTCCAAAGCGACATACAAATAAATAACAATACAAATTAAATAACAGTGAACAATTACAAAAAGGGAGAATAGCAATAGTATCAATAAACAATCAATTAAGCACTAACCTAATGAGAAATAAAACAATGAAATGAGAATTGCAATCAAATAAGTCACTCAGTTAATTATATAGTAACAATAACTATGGTATGGTATGGCTAAATTTAAGGACAATAGCAGAATAAATGTCAAATTCTAACAATGGACAAATTATAATAAAACAATACTATTATACAAACCATAACACATAACAAACGCTCAAAAGACTAAGTGCATATTAAACAAATATGCCTTAAGACCCCGCTTGAAAGATCCAAAACTGTTGCTGGAACGGAGAGCACTGGGCAACTCATTCCACCAACACGGAACCACTGAAGAATAGGATCTACAGTTTGACCTAGCATGAATGGTTTGTCGACATAACAGACGCTCCTCAGAAGATCGCAATGGGCGGTTGGGAATGTACATCTTGATCAAAGAACTGAAGTAGCTAGGAGCAGATCCAGTCAGTGTCCTATAGGCCAGAGTGAGAGATTTAAATTTAATTCTGGCTACTATAGGGAGCCAGTGGAGAGTAACTAGGAGAGGGGTTACATGTGTCCTCTTTGGCTGATTGAAGACCAGTCGTGCTGCAGCATTCTGAATCAACTGTAGTGGTCTTAATACGCAAGCAGGTAGGCCAGCTAACAGGGAATTGCAGTAGTCCAGCTTGGAGATAACCATTGCCTGTACAAGAATAACTCGAAATCATACAATATTGCTTATCTGCCAGCATTGGCTAGGATATTTCTTCACTTAAGCGAATGTGTATAGGCTGCTATAATTCACAGAACAAATCAACATGTCTTTGAGGTAAATGCTGCCCTGAATGGGTGAATTTGGTGTTGGTCAAGTCTTTTTTTTTCATTCCCTTGACTATATGAGGGTTGCTTGCTGCCCTATGAGACAATGAGTAAGAGGAGTGATATTAACATAAATCAATGAGCAGTGACACGCAAATCTATTGGTCTTCTCAGCCATGATGGATCTGTTTCGGAAAACCCCAGGAAGAGAACCCCAAAGCCATGGCAACCGCATGCAAACTACACCCCGAGAGATCTCCCCAGCAAGCTCTCTTTCATTTCACCTTATAGTTCTAGTTTATTCATGAGAATAGTCCACTCTTTCAAAGAACACATAGCAAGATGGTAACATTACTGTACCACTTTGTGTGGTATGCTTTAATCCACCATTCATTTTGTTATCAGCAAATTCATTTTAATGAGGGATGGTCATGTGATTGACTGATAAACAAACCTGGTTTCCCTCTAAAAAAATATGCAGCCCTAGGTAACATGCTTTTGTACATGCTACAGCTGTGCTGTGTCTCTCTTTGCAAGGACTTTGTGTGTACTTTAGCAAAAGCTTGCAAATTGTAGACCAAAACTCATTACTGCTTCAAGAACACTGCTTAGTAAGCAAATTTCTGGATGTTGCATTATGTATAGTATGACTAAGGAGTACATGGATATGTTAAGAATGCTTAAATAGTCTTCATTGTCTCTTTCACCCTTTTTGAGTCGCACAACAAATTGGAGTCATGTGTGCCAGTGTGACGGCAATTTCTGAGTGGATGTCAGTGTGCGCTGGTGTAAATCATTAACAGAGTGCAGCATTGGTCGGTAGGCTGCTTTAAATGGCGCAGCTCCTGGGAGGACTGTGATGAGGGAACACCTCGTTGCACACCCTGTGGAATGCAGCAGCTGTGGAGCTGATGTACCACTCGTAGTTCCTTAGCAGTCCCATTATACAGGTTCAGCGGTATACCACTGATGTACCTCTCGTAGTTCCTTAGCAGTCCCATTATACAGGTTCAGCGGTATACCACTGATGTACCACTCGTAGTTCCTTAGCAGTTCCTTAGCAGTCCCATTATACAGGTTCAGTGGTGGCTCCCTCACACCGAAAAATTGTAATGTCTGATGACACAAATAAATAATATATTAAATAAATAAATAAAAAACATATATACAAAAATATATACAAATATATTCAAAAAGATGGTTAATAATTTGACTAATTGCATTAGTAGGCTACTGTACAAAGAGATGCACAATGTAATGTATTGTACTAACACCCCCAGCCTTAACCTTGGGCTTCCAATAGAGAGTCAGCCTTGGGTCTGTCTACCCCCTCCCCCTCCTCATCCTGTACTTCTGATTAGCCTGCCAACCTCGTCCACTCTTAGGTTAACTGACAAGGTTATTAACCCACACAATGACATGACATTATTAATGGGACGTGCAAATGATAATGATATGTGCGTAGATGCCTTTTTTCACCTGTTGCAAGATGCTGCCTATCTCACATAGATCCAACATGCTCCGACATACATTATATTGCCAAATATATTGGGTCACCTGCCTTGATTCGCATATGAATGAGACTATTTTCTGTTCTAACATGACTGTGTTTCAATGCACAAGGCAAGGTCTTCAAAGACATTGTAAGAGCCAATTGTTGGTTTGACAGACATGGATGACTGAGTTTGGGGTGGATGAACTTGACTGGCCTACACAGAGTCCTGACCTCAACCCAATAGAACACCTTTGGGATGAATGAGAGCGGAGACAGAGAGCCAGTCTCCTCATCCAACATCAGTGTGTGACCTGACAAATAAGCTTCTGGAAGAATGGTAAAAAAAATACCATAAACACACTCCTAAATCTTGAGGAAAGCCTTCCCAGAAGAGTTGAAGCTGTTATAGCTGCAATGGGTGGACCAACGTCATATTGAACCCTATGGATTAAGAATGGGATGTCACTTGAGTTCATAAGTTCATATCCTGTTTGAATCCTGTTTCACACACTGAAACCGAATCAGAAGCTAGTCATAATTGTTACGCAGAAAATTATACTCAGCGCAAAAGATTATTTTGAATGAATACATACTGTAAGAGAATCCGCTGTCCTTGCACTGCTGATCAAACATTTAGTGTGCATCCTGGGTGCTGTGTGTGGAATCTGCACGGGCAATATATTAAATTAAATGATCAACGTGGCCAATTAAAATCCCTCTCATCACTCACTCAAGAATGATTATAATTGAATGAGGGAAATGGGCGGAAGCAAGCTGAGATGTTCCAGCCTATGAAGGTAGGCTTTCGGTCACAGAAAGGCCCAAAGACTTAGTTTGACAGTAAAAGACGAGTTCTGCAAACTGTATCCCTACACACAGAAAGACATATTTCCCTCGTTTGAAAGGGTAAATTCAAAGATATGACCGTCACATTTCATTCTTATCAGGAAGATGTAGCACTGAGGGGAACATAAAATATTCATTTCAAGATTTATATCTGAGCAAACAGAAGATATGCTTCATTTCCGCACATCTTGCACATTGTGTAGGGGGAAGGGAGGCAAGAGTTGGAGGAATAATGTTAACGATATATTTGACGCACTTAGAGCAGCCACAATCTCACATCTGTGCTTTGCAAATTGTGAGGGAGGCCCTAATAAAATCCAAATCCAGTTTGTATTGATAGTAAGCAAGGGGATGATTGCTGTTCTTGAGCAGACACATAGCTGAAAATGAGCACATCTGTGCTGTGTGGATCATGAAAAATGGCTTTGTTTTACTTAATTGTGGCTCATTGGTTTCTCACATTTGTGCATTCTGTAGAATTGATGAACGTTGCAGCTATTTCTATGTCCTTAATAGTTAGAGTTTGTGTGTGTGTGTGTGTGTGTGTGTGTGTGTGTGTGTGTGTGTGTGTGTGTGTGTGTGTGTGTATGTGTGTGTGTGTGTGTGTGTGTGTGTGTGTGTGTGTGTGTGTGTGTGTGTTGTGAATGTGTGTAGTGTATGCATGAAAACATGTTGCATGTGCGTTCATAAATGTGTGTGTTTATGAATAACATTGTGTTCACATGCACTTGACAAATGTGTTCTAGCAGTGTGCACGGAAGCTGTTGATGGCAACACTGTTGTTAACAGGCATAACAAGATCAGGAATTTCTTATGGCTTTTGGTTTTTCACATCTTTGCTGGTGTCACATTGCCATACACAAACTGCAGCTGCCACATCATATAAAAAATTCATAGGTCAGATGTTCAGACGCACACAGAGCTTGGGGGGGATCACATATTACAGTGATTGCTCTTCAGAATTCTGCTGCATCTGTGCAAAACCCCTTCCTCAACCAACAGCTCCATGCAACAGTATTATGTGATGGTAATGGAATTAATAATGGATAACAAACTAAAAACATGTCCCTTTCTAAAGTGAGACTATATACAGTATGAACATTTCAAAGGGGCTGATTTTCTGATGATGATTTGACTTTTGTGTGTGTGTGTGTGTGTGTTGTGGGGGGGGGGGCGGGAGGGGGGGCATCCTCTCTGTTATGTGTCTTAAGTTCATTTCTGTGTGTTCATCAGTGGGATATCGCCTCCCAGAGTTACATATTATCCAATCTGAAGTTCATTAATAATTTACTCTTATCCATTAAAGCATGTCAAAAGTTGGAAAAGGGATCAAGTGTGTCATCTTTGCTTACCCAAAGCACTTTCTCCTCATAACAGCCTCTGTGAATGTAAAGATTAGCGCTGACCAGGTAATGACCACATACAGTTAGACATAAACTTTGTGAAATGTTGTCAATAATGTCCGACAAAAATGATCTTTTGAGTCAGTGATGAGTTCAAATGAAATATCTTGCCGACCTGTACAGTACAACTTTATGGTAATGAGCTATGACGCGGTTCAGCGACAAATGACCAGCAACGAACGTGATCGAACATAGAATGCTGCCACGTCAGAGCGGCCAAAGCGTCCAAAGATTCCCGCGGTGTCCTTGGCAGGGCGTCTAGAGCTCCTTGGAAGCCCAAGTTGGCGGCGGTGTGTACTGTACGTACAGTATAGTTAGAGGTTGGATATACGCTACACAACATGATGCTCACGCTCTCCAAGGGTGCTGCTGCGTCCTGCTCCTGAATGCCAACATCAGACAAGCACAGGGCGGACATCAATCAGGATACTGTACTGTATGGGGGGGTGCTGTGGCGCAGCAGGCTACAGCTCCCGTACCATTTACGGGTCCGAGTGCCCACGGGGACCCAGGTTCGAATCCGGCCTGCGGTCATATCCCAATCCCACCCCATCTCTCTCTCCCACTTGTTTCCTGTCTACCTCTTCACTGTCCTACAGTACTAATAAAGGCAAAAAAGGCCAAAAAATATACTTTAAAAAAAAGGATACTGTACTGTATGTCTCCCTGGTCATAGTGAAGCTTCACACTTCTGTTGGCACAATACATTGTGCCAATCATGTGGTATGTTGTGAATAACATTGTGCCAATCATGTGTTGTGATCTCGCCGCTGCATGGAGTGAGGTTGGTTGCCCTAGAGTGTGTAAAGGCCGTCGCCCACCGGACACGTACGCGGCGCGCCGCGACAATAACACAATTAGAACTCCACTGTTTTCAATAGAGCAAAGCCCACTGGAAACGTCTGCCGCGCAGCAGCCACACAGAGATAGAAAACTATTCTAAAATCCTCCGCGTCAAACCCAGACCGCCGAACACCGCTGAACGGCGCTTCTGGTGGGCGCCGGGCTTTAGCCCGTGTATTTTCACACCCACTTTTACAATGGCAACTGTTACTCATGACACCTCCTCTTGGCTCCAGTGTGGTAGCTCTGTCTACACCAGTTTTGCCTCAGTTGACCCCACATGCAGCACACACAGCCTTCTTGGCTATTGCTTGCCTTTGCCAGCAGTCCATAATGCTCTGGCAAGCACACACCATTGTACACACCCAGACCTCGGTACTTACCTCAGCAATTGGCGAACATGCACAATCATACAGTATAGGTACTCAAATGATTGCAAAAGACTACAGTTCATTCACCCCTCCCTTCCACAATAACTCTACCAATGGTAGTGTCTCCTGATTGAGCTCCTATTCTGAGACAGGATTTAATGAAATACACCACATTGGTTGGTTTAAATATGGTAAAAGCATGCTTTCTGTTATTTTTTCTGAACTAATCTGTGTTATTCCTAGATTGCATGCTTGCTGCATTTGCTTCTTTTACACATATTTTGAGTTGTTGATTTGAAGTTGTACCATAAATACACCTGTGATGCCCTCTTGTCATCAAAAGTATATACTATTCACTCTTTTAATCAATGGACAAACATATTAATTTCACTATAGTTTGCCTAAATACATGTACTCTTTACTCATGCAGGGTAAAACCTGGTTAAAGGCCATGATTACGTTTTCAGAGCTGCTTTCAGACTGATGGCCTAAATAGATGAGTCTGTGACTCTTTGTGCACAACCATGTACAATTAGTTCTCTTTTATGCTCCCTTTTATATTGCTGAAGACCACTGACACGATCAAATCAATCTCTCCTTAATGAGAGTCTGCACTTTGGCAAGACGTCCTGCTTACATTTTTAGCATGGAAGTGTGATGAGTCTCTGCAGTGCTAGGTTTTTCCAAAAGACCATAACTTAACACATAAACCATACAGGCCTTTGTGAGCTTTTGGGTTGTTTTGCAATGTTTCATACTCTCTAAAATGCCTTAATCTTTCTCACTCCCATTTAGGCTTGTTTTTACTCAAGACCTACAGCATATGGTATAACATAATGCACGTCTGGTTCTGAGAAATGTTATGTGTAAGGCTGCAGTAAGATGCTACTGTTTAGAAGAAATGAAAATGGTTGAATTAATAAACAGATCCATTAGGCCCCAAGCTCACTTGGTGAGAGGGATTTGAGTAGACACGCACATTGCTCAGGTTCAACAGCCTGATGCTGTTGTTACATTGTAGCCAATGCACTATGATAAGCTTTTTCTTCTCAACTGAGGACGTTCAGGGCCTCAGTTTAATGCGGTTCACACCAGGAATGATAACTAACAATGTAACAATTATAATAGGCCTAATATTACCGTTGTTATCGATATAGTAGTTTATGTGTGGACGTCATCATTTGTATTATAGAGTGATGCTTTTTTGCCGTTATTGTTATAATTGAAGAGTTAATTCACTCAAGTCCAAGGCATGAGGCAGAATCTTGAACCTAAACATTTTTGTTATATTATATGCTTATTATTTTAAATATAAAGAGTTTGAGGCATTTTGCGGACCGTAGTTTCTGAAAAGTTTGAAAGAAAGAGCACAGACTTCTGTAAGTGTAGGCTATATGCTATATATAATGATTAGAGGTGACCAGGAAATGCCCATTACTTGTAGTCAGGTAAAAATGGAGTAAATCTACTGTGCATTGAGTTGTGCGAGAGATTTATTCCCATAAACATGCATAATAGTTTTTTTTCACCTTTTGACTGAAATATGTAGCAGTGAGAGGTACATACTCTTCCAATGCATCCTCAATGAATGACTGTGCTGCCCATGACATTTCTGTCCTGAATCGCTGAGACGGTCTCCTCCTTCTTTATGCATGCAGCCCTTGTCCTTTCACTCTGACATGGAGAGGGAACATCTTTCTGGACAACTCTTTCCCCGCGAGCTTCTGAAGGAGACCTGCCTTACAAACCCTGCCGATCTCTAACCACCCCCGATCCTGGTGACATTGCAAATCAGCATAACAACCTTCTTTTACATAATTCTGTTTCCAGATTCCATAATTCATTGATGTTTTTGGATAAGTAGGAAGTTATTTTCTTATTTATATATTCATGTATTCATGTATTTATTTCTTTACTCATTTTAGGCATTTGTTTTGCTTTGTTTAATGCTGAACGCTACTGCATAACTCTGACCTTTGGCAGTAGCTCAGTTCAGAGCACAAAGAACTGGCAGTTTGTGACCTGTGCATCACAGCAATGAGATTATGGTTAGAGGGATTGGCGTGGAGTCAGACTCTCAAGGCCAGAGAGCCCCCATTTCCCAACAGCAATCCATACTGCACTACCCCTCCCTCCCCCACTCCCCCGCCCCGCCTCCCACATCACTCTGTCACAGTCTATCCTTCTCCTGTGTCATTCACTTGCTGTCTCTTTCCCCCGCCTCTTTCTTGTAATCCATTTGCTTGTCAGCTCTCAGGGTTGACCACCGTACATGTGTGTGTACCACTGTATGCGTGTGTGTGTGTGTGTACCACTCTGTGTGTGTGTGTGTGTGTGTGTGTGTGTGTGTGTGTGTGTGTGTGTGCGCGTGTGCGTGTGTGTGTGTGTGTGTGTGTGTGTGTGTGTGTGTGTGTTTGTGTGTGTGTGTGTGTGTGTGAATTAATCAGCAGGTCTGAATGCAGCTTTCGTTGTTGTGTGGTTGAAGGCGCAGGACAGTGAAGCCCCAAGAGGAAACACTTTATTGCATTAGTGTTCCTGATTATCAAAGAGCCTTCTCTCGAGCTACTTCAAGATTAGTAATAGTAAAACATTTCTTTTTTTACCTTAAACACATTTAAACTCATTTTGATGGTGCCTGAAAAATCTAAATATTTGCACCATATGACTTTAGGAAGAATGAAATAATAATAATAATAGCAATATATATTTTTAGTCATTTTTCTAATATGCAAAAGCAGAGCAGACCGATTGGCTCGCATGAAACTCTGTAAGTTGAAAATAATGCTGAAGGGGAGTCCAGACCTTGGGGAAGAGGGGTAAAGAACTAATGCCATGCAATGCCATTATATTGCTATATTAATGTTTTTGAAATGCAAATGACTCTTTTCTGAAAATAATACACTTGATGAACAAGAGCTATCGGCCATACATTTAACTTGTAAGGCACATCATTTAATGGGACAGTGCTTGCCTCGCAAAGGGAAACATCTTTCATCATAGCTTGTGACACTGGGGTATTTTGGGCCATCCATAGAAAAATAAAATGTTAAAGTTTGCTGTGTTGTGCCGCCTCAGCACTTTCCAAAACCCTCTTACATCTGATGCGTTCAGTGCCTCTTCAGAAAGCCAATGTCATCAGATCCTTATTCAGATCTTTATCAGGAAGTTGGGTGGAGGACAGGACTGAGGAGTCAGCACTGAGCAGCAGCATTCCTCCCTCACACCACTGAGGAGCCTAAATCCAGAGTTCTCGCGAGAGCACAATTTGAATTGTGTCTGCAAGATACTCTGGCAACGAGCAATGATGCATGTACGTTTTCCCCCAACCATCAGGGGAAACCAATCAAATCGGTGTATCTGATATAGGCGGGCCAAAGGCGAGCTAAACTGATGACGACAACGCTGCATCGTTCAAGTCAGTAAACATTGGTCGTAGTGTTATCCAATTGCGGCAAAGTCGGAATCAGTCAAGTAAACATTGGTTGTACTGTCATCCAATTGCGTGCAGTGAGATTTGCAAACGCATGCTTGGTGCCTCCCCTCGAGTTGGGCCATTACATTATTTGTGGCCAGATACTTAATCGGAAAGATTACAGTACGTCCGGATTTTCCAGGCTATGGGAAGCCCACGAGTACAAAGGAACTCCTGAAGGCTCGTGGTTCCGGTTTTCCATTCCGTCTTCTTGTACCTACTCAGTTAACATTTTCTTTGTAAGATGTCAGTGTGTTTATCTCGGTATCTGCCCTTATCTAATTCCCTTTATGTTTTACATGGGCTCTTCTAAGACCTTTGTAAATGCAATTTACCATGTTTACCTTTAATAGGTTTTTAGTATGAATAGGTTTGTTTAACTTAGTTCACTAGTGATACTGTAGCAAGTTATCAAGTGATAGCAGAGCCTTAGCAACAGATCTTATCTCAATCTATTTCTATAGCTCTCCAAAAGGTTTCAGGAAGGTGATAACCCAGCCATTTGGGAAACATGTTAAAATTCCAATGAAATCAAATTCTCAGTCTACAAAGAGAGAAGGTAAATGAGTTGAAAGGAACCTTATTCAAATACAAATCTTATTCAGCGGTTTCGGGTGGAGATAAGCTATGTGAATACATGGCATACTATCATAAAAGCTCTTGGCCATGTCCATTTTGTCAAAGTAGCTCTCGGAGGAAAAAAGGTATAGGAGACCCCTGAGCTTAAGGCTAGTCTGTGGGCTCTCCCAGGTTAGTAATACCACATTTTTTGGAGTTGTATGTTTAAAGTCTCGATAAATCGCTTCTCTGGATTTGTAAATAATGTGTGTTTCTATGGCACTGATATTTATATTTAGAAGTTATTTTACTTGTAAACATTTGCCAAAGAATAGCCTACCGGTCAGTCTACACCACATCCACTAAACACTGTCCAATAATCCAACATAAATACTGGCACTGCTGTGCTTGATGATCAGAATGGATGATTCAGTGAGATGGCTATGCTTCTATGGAGGATAGAAAAGCTCAGGCTCTCTATACAAGGCATGGCATTGTTCCTGTCTCCTAAGGGGACGAGTGCAAGACTGCACTCCACAACTCGACATCTCCTCTGTGCTGGAACTAGGAACCAAAGCCATTTGGTTGTTGAGCAATCATTATTTTATCTCTGTGTAATGGCCATTCATATGAACACATTATTAGCTCAAGAATATTTGCAAAATAGCTCAACTCAAGTTAACAACAACTGGATCGATAACATTGCAGTAAGCTCCTGTTTTTAATTTAGTTGATGTACCTCATCGTGCATGGGTATAGTGTCTCCATTATAGGCTCCGCCTCTTCATGGATGGATACCACATTCAACAGAGTGGATTAATAAATGAGTAAATCATGGAAGGAGATTCACGGATTAATTAGTTCAAATGTGTTGTCCTTATCAAGAATAACAGTAACAGCAATTAACTTGTGACTGTTGATTTGGCACACCTGTGGATCATTAAGCAAACATACCACTCTATCCATTGCCACAAAAACTCATCTAAATGTATTGCAACAAAATCCACTTCTCTTTCTTTTCAATATACCTGCGAGAAGAAAAATCATTTTGTAGGACCAATTTTGTAAACCTATAACAAAGTAATAAAATACATTCAGTGCATCATAATGGGGTATCACTACAGACAAAAACATAAAATATGCAGTAAGTGTACAACGCACTACGCTAAATTTCTTGAGTTTGGCTTAACATTATGCCGTCGCAGGTCATTAAGCCCACTTTATAATATGCATGACATGACCTGGAGGTTTCTGCTGAGTGATATATATATTCTCTCTCTCTCTCTCTCTCTCTCTCTCTCTCTCTGAATATCTACAACCTTATTACGCCATGTAATGCTATACATGGATTAGCTGACAGCAACAGTATTTGGGAACAAAATATTACATTGTTGACTGATAATCTGCTGTCCATGATGTAGACTGACACTGGCATACTAATGTCACTGTATATTTGCATTGTAGTCTAGAAATGTTTAGATTATTTCCATCCACAGAATCAGACATGTCCATCGATCAGGATTCGGGTTACAATCACCACAATAAACATTGAGTAATGATTCCTTCAGCATCCTCATTTATATTATTCATTTTTACTGAATTCCAAAACACACTTTGTTCGGTAGTCATTGTCTAAGCATGTCCAAGTCTGTAGCACTGCTTGTGGACTGATGAATCGGCAGTGAACCATCTGCGAGATGGGCAATCCAGAATTTAATCCCAGCAAAAACTAGCCAGTCTAGCAGTGCAGCTCTGGTAACAATGTACAGTTTTAACCTTGTTTATACTATTTATGTAGCAGATTCTTCAATGCAATATGATCCTATTTGGCAATGTAAAAAAGAGATAAACATTTCCCTTTGGTTACCATGAGTTGACCATCTTATGTAGGCAACTACAGTATGTCGATTTGTAAGAAAAAAACTGTAAGATAACTGTTGATATGAAAATCTTAAGATTTTCATATCAATCTTTTAATCGATCCATTTACAGACTGTGTAGTCACTAATGCACTTATGAAATATAGAGCATTGATACCAGGAGAGCGAAAGCCCTTTACAACCAAGGGGTAGAAGGATTTGATTCATTGAGGACATGACACTGACAGGGTTCACAGAGGACTGAGTAATCGTTCACAGCTCTGGGGGTGACAGTGATGGAGAGTTGGTCAAAGGATAACGTGATATTAGGGACAGTTGGTCAAAGGATAACATGATATTAGAGGGACAGTAGGTCAAATCAAATCCAAGTACATTCTTTTTCATGACTGGGCTGTATTGTTTGGGGATATGGTTCTGGTAATGGATAGTTGCCAACATCATCAACTCCAGTGTAATTAAGGACCAAATTGTAATGTGACTATATAGGGTCAGAACTTGGTGTAAAACAAAATGAAAGCATGGATCCATCCTTCCTGGTACCAACGGTTCAGGCTTCTGGTGGTGGTATGATGGTATGGGGCATCTTTCCTTGGCACAATTTGAGCCCCTTTGCACCAATTGAGCATTGTGTAAACCTTTCGGATGTGGTGGTTTATGTGTAAACGGTGTCATTCATATTTGTGTGTGTGTGTGTGTGTGTGTGTGCAATGGACACATCAGCACAGCACACCTAATCAATTTGAAGTAATTGATTGAATTTAGCAGGCTGTGTTTTTTCAGGTCTTAATTACCAGGCCACCAAAAGATGATCCTAAAAGCGGATGGCTCGCCCTGTTAGATCAGGTCAATACTGTACATCAATCCACAGCCCTGCCTGTATGCATAGGCATCATACATATAAGAAAGTGCAGAAATTGCCTATAATTTTCTTGGAGGTACACATACTGTACAGTACACACATACGAACGCGCTCGCACACACACACACACACACACACACACACACACTCACACACACACACACACACACACACACACACACACACACACACACACACACACACACACACACACACACACACACAGGCCATTAAAACTAGTGCAGTTAGGAAAGGGAGGTTGAAGCTGCAGGTTAGGAGGAGAGCCCTCTGCAGAAATTATTTTCTGCTTCTGCTTATCTGTACATACCACCTGTAAATACACTCACTCTACACTACAGGGGTCTGACACGCATGCTCACACACACACCTCTTTATAAAAACAAACTCAGCTCAATACACAAGGTTTGGTTTGCAGTTATATTCAGCTCTGACGGTACATAGAACATACACTATTTCATTTCCAACCTAGACCACAGACTATTTTACTAAATGAACTAGAAATGGGCAAAATCCACTGATAGTTTGCGCTCATTATCTACAACACCATGTTTTGGGCCCGTGGTACAGTGCTGCTCATTCAGAGCTTGGGTCATGTTTTCACTTCAGGAAATTAAACTAATTTTCCTCCCTAATCTGAATAGAATTATGCACTTTTTTCAGGGGATACGTATACAGCTTCTAATATTTCAATTGCCTATGTCTTGGATGTTTCATTGAGCTTCACATTTTAGCTAATCCAAACAGCAATGGCACATGTACAGTGTAATTACCACACACAAAAACAAACATTATGGATCATAGCCTATACCTCACTAATAATGAGAAACAACCAGTCAGAGAAGACTTTGTTGATAGCACACTGCCCTCTGGTGTTCAACCTTTGGAAATGTGAAATATAGTGATGACATGGTTGTGCAACTCCTGAATTACAGATGTTCTCAGTTGCTTTGGTGCTTTTCTCACATCACTATTAACATTTGCACAGCAGTTAGTGCATTTCTCAAAATTATTAGTGCACCTGCAAAACCTTGTAGAGAACCTGCAAAAGCATGTCACTTGCTCAAAATGAATAGTGCATTCCTCAAAAGCAAGTATGTATGTCAATGAAACAGCCAGTGCCATCAAAATGAGAAGTCTTGACACCATCGTTTATGAACGAGATAGTCAAATGGCTTTGTCATGTTTTCATTATGACAGTTCTCTCAGTGTTTTCCAATGCAAAAAAAAGGTCAGAACTCGGTGACACTACCTGAAAATGCTTACGTAAGACAACAATATGCACTACTACAAGACAGTCCTGGCCATGCGTACCATCAGTGCTTGGGCCCTAATAATTCTTACAAAAACAATAGGGCCTAAAATGTTCTTAGAACAAGATACAGTAGATGCCCCGCAAACTTTTGCCTTCTATATGAGCATATACAACCATTTAATCATGCTACTGTACAGCTGATTTTAAGACTACCTGGGAATGTTACAGCTTTATGGTTCATATTCCAGCTCTCAGAGGAGAATGTGAACTCCATTTGTACCTCCAGAACCCTCCTCCGGGCCGACCAATCAAATCATCTGGGCGGACTTGATGGAAAAATGAACTATGGTGAGGTCAGTGTGCTTGAGTTTATTTTGTGCAACAAAAAGCCAGTCACAGAGAAGCTAGGCAGTATAAAACAGTGATTAAGGCATTTTTTGAGTAGAGGGATGTTTTGTTGCATTGATTGGTTAGGTCTTTCCAATTGTTCCCCATTGTTTACATCCCAATCATGCAGTATCAGACTCGAATTCTGAACAGAATTGAGTATGGCTATGTCAGGCAAAGATTCTGTGGTAATAGGGGCAATAGATCTAATCCCACTTTATTTATTTGACAACATTGTACACCTATATCACACCTTTGAAAGAAAATATGTTACAGCAGTATCCTACCTCAAGTCATATCCGAATGACACTATACATACAATTGAACTGAATTTAATAAATAATTTTAATTAAATAATTTCCATAATGAAATTATACCTTTGTCAATTATACTAGTATTGCCCTCATCTGAAATTCAACCCCTCCACACACATGCACACACACGCATTATATGCATACATTCTAGAGGACTTCAAGGGAAACACTAGCCAAACTATTTTTGCTTGCTGTCCTACTCCAGCCTGCAGGAACTTGTGTCCATTGTATAAGTGCTTTGCTTAGATTGACACTATTTATTGTTTAAGTAGCTATTCTCTTTAGTCGACACTACACTGAGCAAAAAATGGGCCAAAATATGTCAAAAAGACTAGCCAGAATGAAAGTTTTTAAGATGTCTTTTCTTGACGTTCTATACATTTTGGGTGTGATATAGACGTCCTTAGAAGACGTTGGAAATACTTAATTGTTGGGCATCCAGAAGACGTCCTCAGAGTAGCCAGAATGAAAGTTTTTAAGACGTATGTCCTGGACATTGATGTGCTACGCTGGGTGTCACATAGATGTCGTTAGAAGACGTCTGGAAGACTTAATTATTGAATATCCAGAAGATGTCCTCAGAGTAGCCAGAATGAACATTTGACGACAATTAAAATAAAACTAGAGAATAACAGGTGAACAAACTCTTATTTGCCGCGAGGTAAAGTCATCAAAGAAAAGAGAGTCATTTGCCCATACTTTCACAACATTTAATTTTAACATGCAAAATAAAGTTTCTTCTGATGGTATGCGAACCTGTGATCTCAGATTCCCAACCCGCTCACTCCTGCATAGGCTATAGGCTGATGTCATAATGGATAGGCTACTACTGATATTTCAATCACTATGTTGTGGTTGCTAGTTAACGGTAAACAAACTAAAAGATCATTTTTTTTTTATTTTGCCTACAAACAGCCGGTTTTACCAGTTTACTTAACAATGTTTATGGGAATTTAGCACCACGTTTCCGTACATTTTTTTTTTTTTTTTTTTTTTTAAATCCAAACTTGTTAGATTTAGGACTTTTTTAGGACATTTAGGTTTTTTGAGCATGCACCGCTATATTCACATTATGACCTGGCAGAACGTCCATTTGCAACTAATTTTGGTTGTCTATAGACGTCCCGAATTGAGGCATGCTGGACTGTAAGTCCCAATGTCATTTATTAACTAATGCTAGCTGTCAAATAAACGTCCAGATCATAGCCTGGACGGTCCGACATGATATCAACTTGTCTTGGATGTCCATAGATGTTACTTGCTCAGTGGGTATAGTCTGATCAACTGCTAAATTTAATTATTGTGTTGTTTTGTTTGTATGTCGCTTTGGACAAAAGCGTCTGCTAAGCACCATAACTGTAACTGTAAGTATTTATCTGAATATGAGGAAGTGGGCAGTCTCTCCCCGGACAGTATTTGCAGCCAGGAAAGACTGCTGGGAAATATCAGAGGCAAAGAGGAAACAGTGAAGTCAGTGTGTCTAACAGAGTCCATATGTCATTTCACATTTCTTCTCTACAAGTAGGCCTACTGTTGGAAAATGGCATCATCAAGCTCATCTCACAGTTTGGTAAGAACTCAAATATGCTTCATACTATTTTGAACAGTTTTGGCTATGCAATTACACCGTTTATAATATGTTGCGCTTTATAGTGTGTTTGTGTACAACCATTAAGCAATACTGTACAGTACTTTGACACTTCAAAGATACAGTAGGGCTATGAAAAAGTATTTAAAACAGTGCTGTAAAGTGTGGATGTGTCACCTCAATAGTTTTCAGTTATGAAAATAACCACATACCAAGCAGGGACGTGCACAGGCAGGTTGCTCAGGTTGGCTGGGCAACAGCCCATATGCCCTTCTCAACTCACATGCCCTTTTTTCAGATCAGAGCACTGCCCCTCAAAATTCCTGTGCATGTCCCTGGTACCAAGTGCATTAGAAAATTATGTTTGAAAACACAGAGGAAGAAAAAGTATAATCATACAGTGCCCTCCAGAATTATTGGCACCCATGTTTTGTCTTGAGCACCATTAACAGCTCTCTGGCTAATAGAGTGGTACCCTCCAAACACGCTATTCACGGGTTTCATCAGGTCCCTTTCCACAGGTGTATTAATCAAGCACCATGCAGTCTGCATTAATAATCATGGGGCTTGATTTGATACACCTGTGGAAAGGGACCGGATGAATCCCATGAATAGTGCAACCTCTCCTGAAAAAACCTAGCCTTGATCCTATTGATTTGAAAGATTATAGGTGCATATCTTAACTGCCCTTTCTCACAAAGATCTTAGAAAAAGTTGTTCTGTCTCAGGTCTCTTCCTATTTATTTTTTATCCTCGACAAGTTTCAATCTGGTTTTTACCGACGTTCGTTATCCTTGGGGTCAATTTGACCCCAGCTAAAAAAAAACTCTCAAAAAATGATTGAAATTATTTTTTTTACCCAGTTTTTTTGTGGTTGGTACTTAACAAGAGTGTCATAACCACCATCAAAAGCCCTACAACACAATCCCACCCCCCACACCCCTTTATGAATCCTGGAACCCTGGCTGGCAATATGGCCAATCTAGTGTCAACAGCCCAAAGGCTGACTTTTTGGACTTTTTCAGACCTGCCAAAATAACTGATGTGTAATATGTACTTGTACATGTAATAGTGATAATAACTACATGTTCTCATACTATTACAATAATAATATCCATAATGTGTCAAATATTAATTTACCTCATGTTTGCTGAACACCAGCATAACTATTTTTTTTTACAGGACATTGGAAACATATTTTTGTGCAGATTTCATGTTTACTCTGTTGTACCCTTCAAATGAGGAAAAGTCATGAAACTTGAAGCAAAAGAAAAAAAGTGAACCATATATTTTATGATGTTAAACATTGCTTGGGGTCAAATTGACCCCAAGGACAACATGAGGGTTAAGGCCCATAATGATTTACTGCTCTCTGTTGACTATGGTTCGTGTGCCCTCCTGGTCGTGTGCCCTCCTGATCCTAGTGCTGCTAATGTTGATCCAATAATCAACACAATATCCGTTACACTGCTATGCAGATGATACCCAATTTAATATACCAGTGGCCCCTGAAAATTCCTGTTTTTCAGCTAAATGAAAATAAGACAGAAGTGATCATTTTTGGACCACCAAACTCTGTAACACTGTAAGCAAAGCTCTTGGCCCTCGGTCTGTTTACCACTACAGTGTTGTTAAAAACCTAGGTGTTTTCCTAGACTCTTCTCTACTGTAACTTTTAATAAGCAAGTTAACAGCGTTGTCAAAGGAAGTTTTTTCCAGCTTCGATTAATAGCTAATAGACTCGATTAAGTCCTGTCTTTCCTACAGTGATTTAGAAGTCCTTATACACAGTGTTGGGAAGGTTACTTTAGAAATGTAGTGTGTTACAGTTACAAGTTACTCTGTTAAAAATGTAATAGTAGTGTAACTATTTGAATTACTTTTTCTGAGTAACGTAACTAATTACTTTTGATTACTTTTTGAATACTTTTCCGATTTTTTAATGATATATATAGTCCCCAAAATCCATGCGAAGATTTCGGCCTTGGTCTACAGGCTACCGAGCAGTTCTGTACAAGCGCACAAGGCAGCAAGGGCATTCAATACATGAATTAGAATCACAGTTTTTGTGAGGATAATATAATGATAATCATAACACGTTTACAGGCAGGCATGTAGGCCTACGCTGATGGCGCTGTAGACGTGATGGAGCCTATCAGAAGGTCCCGTATCAAACTATGGTTGCGGAGGGAAACAGTTTTTTTTACATACAATATTCTTTGCAAAGTTTTGCTGACAATATTGAGATGTTTCTACAGTAACTGTAATATATTACTGTTACATTTATTTTGTAATTAAATTACGTAACTCAATTACATGTAATGCGTTACTCCCCAACACTGCTTATACATGCCTTAATTTCATCAAGACTTGATTACTGCAACTCACTGTAGTTATAACTAAATCAACCCTGAACAGACTCCAGCTTGTCCAAAATGCTGCAGCAGGATTGCTAACTGGATCTAAGAAACATGACCACATTACACCAATGTTGGCTAAACTGCATGGTTTCCTGTAGAATATAGAATTAATTTTGAAATTATGTTATTTGTTTATAAAGCCTTACTGTACATGACTTAGCACCTCAATATATCTGTGATCTCTTAATTCCTTAACTCCTAGACCTCTTCGTTCTTCTTCACAATGTCTTCTTTGTGTTCCTTCTGCTTCTCTTAAATCCAAAGGTGACAGAGCTTTTTCTGTCTATGCCCCCCAACTCTGGAATAGCCTTCCTGATACTGTCAAATCCTGCCCCACCATTACTACCTTTAAATCCAACTTAAAGACTTACCTCTTCTCCCTGGCTTTTAACACTCCTTGACCTCTTCACCTCTCCCTCAAATGTTTCCTTTTTGTTTATCTCCACTGTTGTTTTTCAGTAATAGCCTATTGTGAAACTCATAGCCTATTGTTTCATCTAAAGTTAGGCTACAGCCAGGATAAATATTGTGATACTCCAGACACTTTGTCACACTTGAGGGAAACTTCCCGTGCTTAATTTATCAACCAAGTTGCTTATATCACAACAGAGTTGCTGTTTTAGCCACAACTCACACTTTTAACAGAGCATTCATTAACAGACCTTAACTCTATTATAGCCCTATTCGGACAGGACTTATTTTACAATGTAAAAGTCCAATGCGGACGGGACTAAAAATGGCATGATGTTAGCAATTTCAAACTACTTATGGCATAACATGAAGCTAACGTTCGCTAGTTTAACCAACTTACACTGTGTCTCAAACCGCGCACTTCTGCACTTAAAATACTTTATTTGAGTGTGTGAGGGCGTTCACACTGAAATTTCGAACGATACGAAGGGCACTGCAAGTCCCTGGATGGTGCACTCATAACGGTCAAAGAGTGTGGAACAATGGACACTTTTCGCCCTCAACGGACGCCATCTTGGCTATATACAGGGGAGGGAGTATTTTCAAACTCGTAGAAATCGCGGTAGAGAAATCTGTAGCAGCAGCGGTGGAAAACACACTTTACAGAGGTAGCCTACAAGCAAGTTAGGCATATAACATAAACTGCTCATGTTTTGACAAAGTACGACCATGTCACGGTCTAATAGAGGACACCAATAAAATTATATTCAAACGTTACGATCGTCATTTCCGTGAAGTGCACGGAGGTTAGCGTTTGATATGAGACGACACTATTCTGTTAAAATGTGCACACTATGCCAGTAAGCACACAGTGCACATAGGGTGCTGCACGAAAGTGTACTCATGGAAGTAGTCGGTTTGAGACAGAAGCCCTTTTCAGACAGGTTTTGCGCACATTTTGCGATAATTGCCTACCGCATTTCTGACGGTAGCGGACATTCAAACATTAAGCATATATGCGCAATGTATACGGCCACCTGTTGGTCACATCTAATGTAGAATTTCCGTCAAATGGGCTTTAGTTCGCTGGGCAGATAATGACGCCTAATAAATGCGGCCGCACTGACAGCTGTGCATGCGAGTGTAGTTTTCACACCGGGAGTAGCCTTGCTGCATTACTGTAGGTTACAAAGGTAACTATGGATCTGTGAGACTGAGGGATGACTGTCACCATCCCTTTTTAGACTGTAGTGACGGTCAAAGGTCGAAACAGATCTGCAGCGTGTTAGAGAGATGTAGGCTAACTGTTCAGTGATATCGGGCACTTTAAATACACGTAATACCAGAGAGGGTTAAAGCAGAGCGAGAGGTGCAAACGTTCGATCATTTCCGCGTTCTGTCTTCGCAAAGGGGAGGGGGGCTAAATCCCCCTTTAAGCAGACCTGTTAACATTCGAACTGAACTGCTTGCCAATCTGACAGAAATCGATATCCCACTATGACGTCTTTGCGACACGCCTCTTTAAGCAGACAGGAACTGTTCGAATTTTTCTTCCATAGAGATGCATTTTGTTGCTCTATCTTGTCAGTCATTGAGGATCTTTGGTAATACTTCCCTTGATCATCACTGACATGTGCAGATTTTTTCCGCGATTGTTGGTCAAATAGCAGCTGTGGCGGCAACATTACGGAAACATGACTAGGTCGGCAGCAGGAAAAGTTCCGATAGTAGATATGTGGACATATGCATTCAGACAGCACAACGGAAAAAAAACTACCGTCCGTGTCCGTGAACATTGCGTAAATACACGTCTGTCTGAAAGGGGCTAGGGTGTTAGGCCCTTTCCGAAACCTGCCCCTAAACCCTAGTCCTACACACTTCCACTTCGTTTGCGCGTTCTCGCGAGGGTCCGCCACATTAAGTATCATCCGAAATGAATTTTGAGTCGAGTAAAGTGCCTAGGGAGAGGGGCTACCACGCCTCCAGGAGCAAGTCAGCATGGATGCTGTCTTGAAACGCAGGTGCAACCATTTTCAGGTGTTCGTGCAGCTCGCGTATCTCCCTGCCAGTTGTTTTTTGGTCCGTATGACAGCATTTACAGACAAAAGCGTGATTTAAGCTACATTGTAACAACTCATGTTTAGTTTGATACTCAGTAAAATGTGCAAGATCGTACAAAAGTAGGCTGTAATATTTAAACACATGTGCAGGTCGCATTTACAACACTTTTATAATTTGATGTTAAATAAAGCATAAAATGCAACTCCTCACTCATAGTAATGAAAGGAGAGAAGAGGGATGTATATCCTTATACACAGGGGTGTCCAGAACATCTTAATTGGTGATTTAAAGGAATAGTTTGGAATTTTGGACATAGGACCTCATTTCCAACTTTACCGAGGTGATATAGGTCGGTGGAGACCGTTTTTATCGCGTTTACCCCCTTCTTTCAGTTGCAGCGTCCCCCTTTGCTAACGCTGGTTCTTAGCTAACGCATTTCTACGGTAACATCAGTCTGACATCAACAACAGTCTTACTCACTCCACCGCACACCCGAGACAAGTCAATTAAAACGTCAGACTATCGATATACGTGTCCGTGTTGACAGAATAATTTTAGAAATAAAACTAACCTTGCAACTCAATGATTTATTACATTTTGAGGGACTAGTTTCTCAATATCAATCCGCCACTGCCATACAGGGAACAAAGTAGGCTATTGCAATGCGATGCAAAGTTAGTTTTATTTCTAACATTGTTCTATCAACACAGGCATGTGCATTGATAGTCTGACGTTATCATTTATTTGTTTCGGGTGTTCTGTGGAGTGTTTTCAGTGGCAGGCTGGATGTTACCGTTGACTTGCGTTATCTCGGCACCTAGGTTAGCACGAGATGAACGCGGCAACTCAAGGAAGGTCAGAAATTCACTGAAAATGGTCTTCACCGACTTATATCACCCCGACTAAGTTGGAAATAAGGTCCTATGTCCAAAATTCCGAATTATTCCTTTAATATATATTGCCTTCATGATTTCTATGAAAACGAATATGACGTCAACTTCCTTCTCCCTTCAAGCGCGTCCGAAATGTAGCGCTGTTTTAAACGCTCTCCTACAGTCAGGATAATGCAATACAATTATATGATGTTTAACGCAGGCAATTGTGAGCATGCATGACCCATAGACAGTAAAATAATGGCCTCTGAAGATTTCACCATTTCGAAAAAAGTTGATTTATCCACACATAGCCTAATGTCTACACAAATGATCTCTTGCTGTGATCCCTCGTGCTCTCATCCTAAGTTGCTGAGTTTATAATAGGAAAACACTATTACACTATTACCAGGGTTAATATTGTCAAAAAATCGTGTTTCCAGAGAAAAGTAATATTTCGTATGATTTTGTATTGGAGATATAGCTCTCCGCCTCCTCTACAGGTTGAAACATGCCATGGCATTTTGGTCCAAAATGCTATTGGAATGCTGACGTAGTCCTGCACTTTTCTGCGGAGACTACGGGTGTTTCTCAAAGTCAAGGATTGCTCCTTCCAAGCCACTTTTTCAAGGACGTTACATCATCAAATCTCATCAAGCACTGTTCCAAAGTCAAGGATGCTTTCAAATTCTAGCAAGTACAGTAGGCCTACTGAGTCCTTCGTTCTGAGAATTTCTGAGAATTTTGGAGGATGCGTCGACGGATCCTTGGAGTGAAGAAATAACCCACAATCCTTTGCATATGAACAATTAGAAATTTTCTGACGGTGCTGTTTAAAAAAACAAAAGGGAGAAGGAGATGGAAAGTAGATGCCAAGAAGCAGTGCGTGTTAATGTAGTAGGCTAAATATGATTTATCAAGTGTTTTGTTAATGCCATAGTATATTTGCTCAGGCATTTATATCAGGTTATTGTGCATATTCATCATAAATGCATATGTCAATGTGCAAGAATAAGTTGTGATAGACTTGTTATTAATTTATCAGCGAACTTTGTAGAAGTTTAACATTACCGTTGCTGTTGCCAATTACCGGTATAACTTTCCATTGACACTAACATAATTATAAACTACGGATTGTGATATGTGAAGACCAAGCCGAATGTGGAAATACTGTAGGCTACTCCAAAAAGTTTATTTAGAGGAAAGTGCAGCTGCAGTTGTCGGAACTCCTGTAAAAGCAGCACAATTTCCACGGTTCTAATTAAGCGTGCAGCCAGAACCGTGTACAATTGACGTGCACTTCCACACTCGCTAGGCTGTTCCAAAGCCTTCGATATAACAAAGTTGCGACAGCCGTTGACTTCCATGTTAAAGCCAGATTAGAGCGGTCACGTGGTTAGTGGGTAGCCTCAGTAGTTCCCTTGGTCCCTGGTTTACTACGGGATTGACAGCAGCGATCGCATTAATATTTACGGTAAATACTCGATGAAAATTACTATAAACGGCATTTCCACATACATACTGTATATTACTCAATGAAAATGCATTATTATGCACACGACCATAAGTCATGTAGAAAAGTCTTATTATAACACCTGAGATATTCATTCATTCTCAATGGAATAGTTCCTTTCAACGACCATGACATACCGGATGTGCCGCCATTGTTTGTACACGGGAGTCAATGGAAGTGTCGCAACTTTGTTATATCAAAGGCTTTGGGCTGTTCCATTGCATGTGATCTTGACGGCTGGAGAGGGTACTGGGAAGGTGTGTAGCCTTGTCTCTCTAGCACTCGACTCGAAAGAAAGCATTCTATCAAGGACGAGCTCTTGACTTTGAGAAACACCCGTCGTCACCGGGTCGTTACAAATTAGGAATGAAACGCCCCAACACCTGCTGCCCTGATTAGCCTACCTCAAAGCCTTCGATATAACAAAGTTGCGACAGCCATTGACTTCCATGTTAAAGCCAGATTAGAGCGGTCACGTGGTTAGTGGGTAGCCTCAGTAGTTCCCTTGGTCCCTGGTTTACTACGGGATTGACAGCAGCGATCGCATTAATATTTACGGTAAATACTCAATGAAAATTACTATAAACGGCATTTCCACATACATATATTACTCAATGAAAATGCATTATTGTGCACACGACCATAAGTCATGTAGAAAAGTCTTATTATAACACCTGAGATATTCATTCATTCTCAATGGAATAGTTCCTTTCAACGACCATGACATACCGGATGTGCCGCCATTGTTTGTACACGGGAGTCAATGGAAGTGTCGCAACTTTGTTATATCAAAGGCTTTGGGCTGTTCCATTGCATGTGATCTTGACGGCTGGAGAGGGTACTGGGAAGGTGTGTAGCCTTGTCTCTCTAGCACTCGACTCGAAAGAAAGCATTCTATCAAGGACGAGCTCTTGACTTTGAGAAACACCCGTCGTCACCGGGTCGTTACAAATTAGGAATGAAACGCCCCAACACCTGCTGCCCTGATTAGCCTACCTCAAAGCCTTCGATATAACAAAGTTGCGACAGCCATTGACTTCCATGTTAAAGCCAGATTAGAGCGGTCACGTGGTTAGTGGGTAGCCTCAGTAGTTCCCTTGGTCCCTGGTTTACTACGGGATTGACAGCAGCGATCGCATTAATATTTACGGTAAATACTCGATGAAAATTACTATAAACGGCATTTCCACATACATATATTACTCAATGAAAATGCATTATTGTGCACACGACCATAAGTCATGTAGAAAAGTCTTATTATAACACCTGAGATTCATTCATTCTCAATGGAATAGTTCCTTTCAACGACCCTGACATACCGGATGTGCCGCCATTGTTTGTTCACGGGAGTCAATGGAAGTGTCGCAACTTTGTTATATCGAAGGCTTTGGCCTACCTGTGATAAGCCATGTCTGCAGCACTCATTCCCAGATTGACACGAAATCACCATGGTTGATTGGCTGCAGCAGTGTTGCACTACAGTAGCCTACCTTCCAAATTACAGAACGTCCTGCCCATTTTGAAAGCCTTTTTCAGAAATGTGAAGTGGGTGGTTATGGGGTGAAGTTACACTTTAACCATAAATGCATGACTTCATATCACAACATACTGGCCCTCATTTATCAAACGAGCGTACGACCAAAAACAGGCGTAAAACAGGCCAATATCATGTTAGGTTATAAAATAAACTAGGCCTAGCTGCCTTTGGACTGTTCAAGGGCTCCATGCTGGTGTGTTATCCATATGATCAGTTTGGAAATTGTCCTTACTGTCTATCAACACTCATGTCTAATTCAATTACTTGAACCTCCACCTTATTTTAGCAACCTACTTTAAAGGTAGGGTATGTGTAGCAGAGTAAATCCACTTGCTATTAAAATTGAACTTTTCATTTAGCTACTAGTTTTTCTATGAGACAGGCTTTCACATAACTCGAGCGCCATCTACTGGTGCTATTCTGCCGATGTTCAGGGCAAGTTCATACACAATCGCCAGTCGGTAGTAGCCTTGTCTCATGGTAAGTCACATATATTGAGCTCCGCTGCAAAAGCTAAACACGTCTAGCGTAATAACAAGCTAATATGCATATAGTAGATTCACACAGGAGGTTGCTAACTTTATATCAGAGACTATTTTGTTTTGTTTCTATTGTTTTAGCTTTACAGTGAAATAGTTCACCACGAGGTGCTAGCTTGCTAGTCTGTTTATAACCTAGCTCGCTAGTCTAACTAATGCTGGGCATACACTCTGCGATTTTTGGCCCATTTTGCCACGATTTTTGAGTCGTGCGACTATTTTGGGGATCGGGCCGAATTTTGGCTCAGTCGTGCGTCTCGCATCGTGTAGTATACATGGGGTAACGAGAAGCGATTACCACCTCACGACCACCTCCCGACCACCTCTCGATCGATCGGGAGAATATCAAACTTGTTTGAAATCCTGGTCGCCCCTCGTGAGTCTATCGCACTGTTGAAGCACTGTTTGAGACGATTTACCTCAACCTGTCACACTACACATGCGCGAACACAGATACGGACAACAAAACAAACGGTGTTGCCATAGTCTGCTTATTTTAAGTGACTTGGGCTTGATTTTGTGTGAAGTTGCTGGTTGCACGCAGCGCCTACACGCTACACAGGGGGCATTTTGAACCTATAGGCTATGCAGCTGCGTCGACTCTCACGGTAGACTCCTCTATGACCACCCCAGAAATGTAAAAGGGGTTCGGGGAGGGGATGCTATAACCTTTTGGGGTTGTGTGTTTATTATGGCTTATTTTCAGAGTATTTCTCCTCACGTGACCTGGCAACACTGAAAGCAATTAGACAACACGGAGCCGCATGGCAGCACAGCTGATAAAGTTCCAGATAAAAGAGTCCAACATGTTGCGATATGGACGTACAGTGTGAGCAGTCAAATCGCATCCGACCATCGGATCGTGTAGTGTGAGAACAGGAATCGTGAGCTGCCCCTGCGAATTCACTCGTACAGTATGAGCAGCAGAATACCGCGATTGAAAAAATCGCACAGTGTATGTCCAGCTTAAGGTATTACACTGTATATGCTGCGAACTGAATCGTTTGTGTTTCCATTTTACTAGCTGGAGCTCTGTATTGCCAATGTTGTATGACTGTGAAACACTTCTGTGCGATCAGGTACAGTTTTCTACCTTTTCTAATTCATACTGGTACTTCATGTCTTTTGTAAATACTGTTAACCAGTCGGCAGTAGCCTTGTCTCATGCTGGAGCTCTATATTGCCAATGTTGTATGACTGTGAAACACTTCTGTGCTATCAGAATAAACGGCTGTGATAGCCAGAGAGAGAGAACGCCAGTTGTCATCATTAACACAACGCAAGAGAGAGTACACATCCGCTACATATGGAATTAGCTTTTTTGGCCATTTTTGCAAAATCACTTGAAATCCTATTCCTAACCCACTTACAGCCACTGAGTTGGAAGCACTGAAATGGAAATTAAACACGTCAATCATCTGCGGAACGGGCAGGACTCAAAAAACTCCAGCCAATAGGATTCTAAACCCTATACCATCATTTCACAGCTCGTTCGTCTTCCTCCTCCCCCTCCTCCCTGCGTGCGCGAGACCCTTTCGTGCACATACTCAAAGCTGGTGACCGCGAGCCAGTGCTGAAACGAAACCAACTAGGCCTGCTGTCTATGCCTGCTGCACGTCCCCTCTTTCCCCTCTTGTTGTATGTGTCACTTCATTTCCATACAAACCAAGAAAGCGTATACCTACGGAAACTCAATCACCCACGCAATAAATAAGCTATGTACACTGTTAGCAATGGCTGTATTTTCTACAGTAAATCTTACAACAATGTATTGTATTTGTGTTTTTACTGTAAATGACAGTGCATCATGGGACTTTTATGGACAGTACTGTATTATTATTGTAACTACACTGTACAAGCGTTTTACAAGTGAGTTTTACAGCAACCGCGTTGCATCATGGGATCCCTACGGTCTGAATTTTGAGATTTTGCATTAGTCGACGGCGCATTTTTAATAGAGCCCTGTGCCGTCGCCAAGTAGAAGACGAAAAGAAGAATATATATTTTTTTAAAAAACGAAAGAAGATTAAGAAGAAGCAGAAGCGACAAACATTCTGGACAAAGGTCTATCAACGTTATTAGTTCTTCTTTTCTCTGCTTTGCTATCTGAGTCACGGTAAAATATAATTTTGCTACATAGCTAATTTAGATAAACTTATGGGGTGGGTGCTTGTGTTTCTTTAGGAATCCGCCGTCTTGGTTTGTATAGAAATGAATATCACACATGTACATGTACATAAAAATGTACACAAACACACTTTTTTGGGGATTATTACACTTGAATATTAATTCGCCAATGTGAATGTGACGGTAAAGACAGCAACGTTGTATTTAAGACAGCGGCAATATAAACTAAAATGATAGTAGTGGTATAAGCAGGATAATCAACTCCGCGCCCTACGGCGTCGGGACCTTATTACCACTTCAAACATGCATTATTTTCCTATAAACGCACGGCGCGTTGTTGATTATCCCTTACTTATCCATCTCGGAATGTAGCATTCTGCCACTTTTTCACCCATTTCTATTTCTTTGTTTGTTTTTAGGGATTTCCCGAATCCATGACAACAGCACTTCTCCTTTTTATTCTCTACAACACTGCCTCCGCACAAGGACCTGAAGGGTGGAGACCTGATTCTGATAAGAAGTGGGAGCCTGGCGGCGTCAGGATAAAAAACAATAATCCAGCAGAGGGAATTGGTGTACATCTGGTATTTGTATCTCCCGATGATCCCGCCTTCAAGTTCACTGAGAAATTGTATTATCCCGACAAAAAAATAAAAGGCAACATGCCTAAGGTGTATTTTAATAATGATCAGAACTTTACCCCTGACATGGACTTGAGGAATAAGAGGGTGAAGATTACTATCATTTCTCATGGTGGCAGAAAGATCTTAAAAACACCACATGAGACCTATCCTTATAGTGTAAAATTTAGCATTAATGGAAAATCACCAAAAGAACTTGCAACTGCCATAAAATCCTTCATTGAGGTATCAGGTATCACACCTAATGAAAGAATGCGATTTATTACTTGTAATGCAGGAACTGTTGCGGCAAGTAACTATATAGCAGATTTTCTGAAAGAGATGAAGAACAGTAACAATATTCGTGAAATTGTAGCATACCGTACTGCAGTGTCTACTAAGAATACCCTAGGAGTCTACATTTCAACTGGAGAACATTACCCTGAGGAGATACGTTGGTTTTTTGAAAAGCAAGGGCATAAGTTTGATAAAGAGTTAAAAAAGAAGTTGCGGGATGATGGAATAACAACATCTTCAATGGATCAAAAAAACAAAAATGAAATGAGGATGTTGTTCAGTTTGGAAGATGATGGAACAGTTCGTCGCTACAATTTAATAAAAACAACCGACAACAATCATAGTGAGAGACAACTGGAGTCAAGCCTAAATGCACAGAACGATCAAGAGAATTTTGAAAAGAATATGGATTTTTTAGACAAGTATTGTCCAAAGAAAAGGAAGAAAAGAAGCCCTTCAGTGTGCACATGGACAGTGGATGGTGTTGAAGAAGAGTATGTGATTAATGAGAAGTCCTTAACCATTAATGAAGGGGAAGTTCAGCTGGAGTTAGTCAACAGAAAGACTCCAGAAGACACTCACTTGGTCTCTTTTCCTCTTGATGAGACATTTTACATGAAGCAGGTTAGGGAGACAGCAAGGGAGACTGCATCCTTGGCAAAAACAGGTGTGGCTCAAACCTTGGAGGACATCAACAAAGCCATGGGAATATATGGAATTGTCGCTGGATTCATTGGGGCAGGGAAGTTTTTTGCAGAAAATGACACTGCCAGAGGGGCCTTCACTCTAAGCCAGTCTCTTCATGGACTTGGGGACATGACAGGGCTGAATCAACAGATCTCCAGAATGTCCCGGAACATATTCCAGAAGGCCCTCCATCGAGCAGCTGGGGAAATGGGCATGGAAAGTGTACTAGAAAAAGCTAGCAGTTCATTGGAGAGATTCGGTGAGAGTACTGCCGGAAACTTTCTTAAAGACATTCCCATTGTTGGCCTGGGCTTTCAAGGATATTTTATTGCAGAGGACATCATTGCCATCCAACAGAGCAACAGATCCAGCCCAAATCAGAATAAGTACTTTGGTCTGAAGGTCACAAATCTTGTTTTGGATGTGTCAACAACTGTGCTCACAATTGCGGAGGTGGCTTTCCCTCCTGCAGCCATCATCCTGGAGCCCATTGTCATTGGCTTGACAATAGCCAGAATGTCCATTGGTGACTTTTACTGTGATATAGTCAGTGAGCTAGATAAACTGCCCCGAGGAGCTAGTGATTTTGATAAGATGATTGCCGTCATAAATGGACTAGAAGAAGGCTATGTGGATTTTGTCACTGGGGGGCTGTTAAGAGAAATGGAGGCACTTGACAAGGAGGAGCAGCAGAATAAAGACCTCTTGCGCAACCTCTCAACCCCTGAGTCCTACTTCAAAATAACAATTGATGACGGAAGCACAAGCACATTAGACCTGATGGACGGAATTCTCTCCCAGTATGGGGGATTTGTAACAGTCCAACTGCTCAACAATGGCAGTGTGAAAATACAAGTAGGAGGGGTGGATGATGGGCAGGGTGGGTTCAAGACAATCGAGAAATTATTCTATAACCCTAGTATTCAGAGTATTGTACTGGGAGTAGGAGAATCATCTCAATTCCTCTACAAAGAAAAGACCGCCCATTTGTGGTGGGTCATCCCAGTGTATCATAAAAAAGTAATTTGCGGAGAGATTAAACTGCACTCCTCCTTGTTTGGCACATACTATGGCAATGACAAAGATAATCAGTTTACCGCCATGCAAGTACCTGCAAAGCACACTTCTGCCAGTTCTGAAGATCCATGTGCTCATGGGCAAATAGACTTAGAGTTTGTCATTAAGAATTACCATTACACCATCCATGGCCATGGAGGAGATGATAGCTTCTTCATGGGGCCACAGAAATCTGTGCTATCAGGTGGAGATGGAAGAGACCTCTATGTTTTTCCACCAAGTGGAACTAACGCAGAGATTGATAATTTTTCTGAGGATAGGATAGAAGATTACATGATTATAAAGGCAACTTTCGATCACATTGACTGTGTTCGGGATCACACAGATCTTCTCCTTGTATATGGAGCACAAAGAAGCAGAATTATTATTAGGGACTGGTTTGTGCACAGCGAGGCTGATCATTACCAGCACATGACTTTTCAGTCATCCGATGGCATCAGGTTTAAGGTAGAGGACAGAGTATGGAGAAAAGGCCAATTCCGTTGTATGTGTGTTGCTGAAACTCTAGACAATACGAAGTCAAAGGTTCCCATAGCCATTACTTTAGAGGGAAAGTATGAACGTGTGGTCACAGTAATAGGGAGTGCCTTTAGTGACAGCATTGTGGGTAATCAAAAGAACAATATCCTCAATGGGGGCCCTGGGGAAGATAAGTTGGAGGGAGGAGAAGGAGCTGATACTTATGAGATCTTTAGCGGAGAGGGCTGTGACACAATTAACAACTATGCCAAGGACCAGAAGATGGACCTGGTGGTGTTTCACGCGCCTTTCAGTCGAATCCAAGCAGAACTGCGGAGTGATGGTCTCTTCGTGTTTGATAAAAATAATGCCAGTTCAACTTGTGTGCTACTGGGAAGCTGGGACACTGAGACAGCTTTTCAACATGTGGCCTTTCTGTCAGCTGATCATGTGACTTTTCAGATCTTAAGGAACCAAAGTCAGCTGTCAATGATGGCACTTATGGTCGACCTGAGCAAAGACACCCAAGGCAGCACAATCAATCTCTCTGAACCTAATCAACACCTGCTCTACGTCATAACTGTCTTTGATTCGGCCCATGATGATGTCATCACTGGCAATAGTCTTGGGAACTTCCTCAGCTGTAGTGGAGGCAGGGACCACTTGCAGGGAGCTGATGGGAGTGATAAATATGTAATAAAATCTGGATGCAAAGAGGCAAATATTAATAACTTAGCAAAGGACCAGTCCACTGATGTGCTATTCCTTGGATATCCATTTGATAAAGTTAAAGCAACGTATGAATGGCCAAATCTGATTTTAAAAGTTGATGGTCCAAACACAAAAATATGTCTACGTGACTGGCTCAAAGGTGAACAGTTCCAGCACCTGCTATTGCAAACTATTGATGGCGTAATTTCAAAACTACCTTCAAATATATCTGAATCAGACATTTTAACTCCGTTTGAGATAGACTTAAGTGAAGAAAAATGCACAAATAATAAAAGAACATTTGATTTGAGTAAATATCCCTATAAAAAGGTGCAAAGGTTCAAAGCAAAATCTAGTGAGTGTTCATATAATGTGATTGGAAACTCTCAGGATAACTATATCGACCCAGGAATTGGCAATGCCATGAAATATCAAAATCTGAAGGGTGGCAATGGGTCAGACACTTATGTCTTCGGTCATGGATATGGCTATGTGAATGAAATTGATAATGAAGCCAAAGACATGAAAACAGATTATTTATTTCTTGGAGTTCTGTACAAGCATATCACTGTCCTTTTGGAGCAGAATAATGTTGTTTTATCCTCCAAGTCCAGGAATGACTCAGTTCAAGTCCGATTACTGAAGTATCAAAATGGTCCTGAACACCAACATCTTGTGATAAAATCGTTAGATGGATTTTTGTTTAAGCTAAACCTTCAGTCATACCCATACAAGTCTGTACTTTACATTGACACTTCAACATCCACCAAGAGCTGTAACATTAGTTGTGCTGAGAGGGGCGAGTTCTCCACAGTTTCCCAAATTTATGGAGCCACAGACTTCAGTAACTATATAACTGGTAGTAAGAGTAGTTCAATAATCATAGGGGGCAACAACCATGACTACCTCCAGGGTAATGAAGGCAATGAGAGAATAGAAGGTCTTGCAGGAAATGATATCTTAATAGGTGACAGTGGGGATGATGTTCTATTTGGTGGAACTGGGGATGATAACATCTCTGGGGGGCCAGGAAATGATATGATTTATGGTGGCTGGGGAGCTGACCAGATAGATGGGGGGCCAGGGGTTGATACCATCTTTTTCAGTGGAGATGTAAAGACATCCACAGGAGTCAGAGTGGATCTGAATTTGGGCACAGGCAAGTGGGCAGATGCTGAGAATGACACCTACACCGACGTGGAGGCAGTGAGCGGCACAAACTTCAATGACATTCTCGTTGGAAATGATGACGACAATGAGCTAGTCGGGAAGTTTGGTAATGACACACTCATACCATGGCACGGCTCAGATTACCTCTTTGGTGGGCCTGGAAATGACCTGTACATATTAGATGACTGCAGTGGAGTTAAACACATCAATAACTTTGCCTCAGATAAAGCCCTTGACCACATTGTCATTCAGGACTTCAACCCTGAAGATGCCTGCTTCTTCCTGCAGGAGAGAACCCTCGTCATTGCATTCAGACGTCACAGCCCTTTGCTCAGTCTCCTCCAACGAGATTCTCTCACTATTCTTATGGATAACTGGAGTAACAACGGATCATTTTACCAGCATGTGGATTTTGTCTTTGCTAATGATACAACAGAAAAGAGCTCATTCTTCAACTCAGCTGTAGATATTGGCCCAACTGTGCTGGAGTTAAACTCAACCAGTCATACCCTTTTTTTGAGACCACTAAATGAAACAGCAATAGAGGTTAAGGTTAATGTTCTGCATGAGGAAGACCAAACAGTCCACAAAATGGAAGTTCAACTGAAGTACTATCTGGAGGTGTCTGATCAGTTATTCTTCAGTGATAGTCTCCATTGGGAAAAACAACCTGTCATCATGTACTCTGGGTTTCTCTCGGGTGTTATTTACCATTTTAAGTTATATGTGGCTCTGTGTGAGTTGCCTGTTCTTGTGCTTACTGAAGCAATGCAGAGAACACCACCAACCCCCCCGACGAATCTAACTGTAACTCATATCTCTCATGACAGAATAGAGATCGAATGGACTGCCCCACCAACTGCATCTGACCCAAACAACAGTAAATACATTTATTTAGTTCAGTACGGTCCTTGGGATACAATGCCTCTAGAGTTCGAAACCTCTCTTACTAGTGCAAAGATTACAGATTTAAAATCAGGGACAGGGTACACACTATCTGTCTCATCAGTTATAGAAGGAGTGGAAAGTCTTTCTAGAGAAGTCAATATAGAGACTCCTAACCTGTGCACTAACTTTGCTGTACCTGAGGGCACAACAGTTATTAATGAGAAGATGACACAATTTGGTGCAGTGGTGGTGATAGAGTGCGAGAAAGGTTTTCAGCTTATTTCTAGTCCAGAGATCCTCTGTTCAGAAGAGAGGGATCTCCAACCATGTGTCCCCAAGCCATGCACCCATCAGGGAAGGTTCATAACACATGGTACTAATAATATGGAAGTTTGTTTTGAAAACGTTTATTTCAGTAGATGTCAGTTAGGAGTATTTCACCCTCCCATCCCAGTCTGTTGTCCACCACTGCCATACATCTTAAATAGTCATGTAGCTATAATATCCATTTATTCATATAGAGAAATTAGAGCTGTCTTCACCTGTGAGTCGGGATACCTGCTTACAGGACCCAATCACCTTACCTGTGACCTAACTACAGGAAAGTGGTCCAGGCCTTATCCCCAGTTGCCATCCTGTTCTTCCAAGCGCTGTCCAGACCCACCCCATGTTTCCCATGGCAGCTTCACCTCACCACTGAAGTCTAGGGACTTTGAAGAGGGTGATACTTTGGTGCTGGAATGTGATGATCAGTACCATCCCTCTGACAATGAATGGATAACATGCAGAGATGGTGGATGGGAACTGTTCTCTTCCTGTACACCAAATGCCCGTCTGACCCACTCCTACAAAGAAGGTTACAAACTCCATGGAATACTCGAGCAATGGAGGTTAGGTGTATGGACTTATAGAGTTGACTTTTCAGATGCCAGACGCCTATCTGAATTCTGCTGTAAAGAAAGAGGGTTAGAGCTTCATGCAATAAGAAGACTGTCGCACATAAAGGTAGAATGTATTGGCATAAAACTTGAGACCCATGGCAGAAAATACATGGGCAAAGCTGTGGGAAACATCGATGGAAATGGCTGGGAGGAGATATGTATAGAAGAGCCCTCTGCAGCAAGGTCTTACTGTCAGATGCTGTTTCAAAGTCAAGGTCAATAACTGCAAGTATATTTCTTTGTAATATTAATTGTAATGTTTAATATAAAGTAAAAGTAGATTATTGCTCAAGGTATGTCTCTATTCCTGCCAATGCCATGTAGTCATGCTCTCTTCACAGAGTGGACAGTGTCTGTACGGAGCAGGCCAAGATTCTATGCTGGGTACTCATATCGTTGTGACCACCATCATGAATGCCATTTCCAGAAAAAAGGACAGTCTTGCTTCAGTTACATCCAGTGCAGAGCCATGTGCGATCCTTTCCCCATTCCCAATGGCCGGGCCGAATGTGACTTACTTGAAGGCCATATGTGCTCTGTGTCTTGTAATCGACTTTTCAACCTCCAAGGATCCTCTGAAATATGGTGCACAAGCAATGGTTGGTCAAGCAACCCCTATTGCATAGGTAGGTCAAGGTGTTCTATGAGTGATAATAACTATAGATAGATAGATAGATAGATAGATAGATAGATGGATAGATATACTTTAATCATCCCAAAGGGAAATTCTGTTGTTTCAGCAGCCTTACAAACATATAAACAATCAACAATCACATACACATATAAGACACAACAGACATGGTTTCACCATAAGACATAGCCAGAAGTAGTTGCCAAAGGCATAATGGCCCTCCAAGTCTGATAAAAGAATGGTCTAGAGAAAACAGAAACAAGACCCTTCCCAACAAGGTAAAGGTAAAGTTAAAGTGCAATTGCATCAAGACTAAAAGCCAATGTCCTTAAAAGATTCATCTTCTCTCTCTTCTCATGGGGGAGTCATTATAAAGTGCTATTGCAGTGGGTAGCACCACCATTCCTGAATTTAAGTCATTGCATGAGAAAACCAGGCAGAGGTGGGAAGATGGGGGTCGGCCAAATTGGCTCATACTTTGTATATGTGATAAGTATGTGGAACTATGAACAGCCATATCTATCTATTAATGCAAGGAACGTCTGTCTGTGTGTCACTCTGTCTGTCTGTGTGTTCCACGCATAACTCTCAAACCACTCATCCAACTGACCTAAAATTTGACACATGTATTGCTAATGACATGCGTGAGTGCAGTGCAAAGTTTGGTCATGTTCGGACAAAAAATATCAAAGATATCGTTAAATTAAACAAAATACAACTCTGCCGCAATCCCACAATTCTACCGCTCTCTGCACTAGCCCCTCCCCCTCACTCTCACTTACTCCAGCATAGAAACAAAAAAGCCCATTTCGCTGACAAACTCCGTGTTCATGGAAATTACGATGTCTCACGTAAACAACGGACCGTTTCAAGATTGTTCATGTTGGATAAACATGCTAAGTCCGACACACATGCACCCATGTTGGTAAGCAGGCTGTTAAAGTCACGTAACGTTGCATAGGCTACTCATCAACAACCGCGGTTGCCTTGCGCTTCATAGCACTGGCATGGCCATGGCATAGACGGGCCATGCATGCGGTTAGCTTTAGGCTATCATTTCCAAACAACAGCAAAAACGCACGGGTATGTAATGTGTCTAATAGCAATTAGCTGCAACTCAAACGCCTTTCCCCTTCACTTTTTTATTACCTTGCAAAGAGTAAAAAGCTCTAACAGCACGGGCCTGATTCTCATCACCAATCTAACATGATCTACCTGCATCAACGTCATTGGGCAACACGTTTCTTGGAAAACATTGTTTGCACGGGCACTGCAAAAGTACTTAAAACCCTCGAACTCTTTTTTTGTTGTGGAGTTCTGGGGCCCCTCTCAGAGAACCTCAAAAATCCAACAATTCATGGCTGAAAATGACTGAAATTGCCATTTCTACCCTGATTATCCTGATAAAGATATGAACATAAGCTTTATGTTTCCATAGAGCTTAGGTAGAATAGTTTTAAAGACCAAAAGGTGCACTAGGGGGTTATCTGCACCACTGAAAGCAGAATTTTCATCCCTCTAAAATTGGTCATTTTTAGGAGGCATTATCTCACATTCGCAGTTGCTTTGGTGGATGGTTTTACTGTTGCTGGACAGAGGAACATCTTCTGATTAAAAAACAATTGTCGTCTAATTGGGCCACACATAATGTGCGCCGTGCCAGGAGGGTCTTTACGGGGGGTTTTCGGATGGCCATACCATGCCATTACATCGCAAACATCTGGCATTACATCTGTTTGTGATGTAATGCCATGGTATGGCCATGTGATGGCGATCTGAATATGGTTTATCATAGGCCAAAACACAAAAAATCCTGCTAAAGACCCTCCTGGCACGGCACACATTATGTGTGGCCCAATTAGACAACAATTGTTTTTGAATCAGTAGATGTTCCTTTCTCCAGCAACAGTAAAACCATCCACCAAAGCCACTGCGAATACGAGATAATGCTTCTTAAAAATGACCGAAATTTAGATGGAGGAAAATTCTGCTTTCAGTGGTGTAGATAACCCCTCGGTGCACCTTTTGGTCTTTAAAACTATGCTACCTAGGCTCTATGGAAATATAAAGCTTATGTTCATATCTTTATCAGGATAATCAGGGTAGAAATTAGCCTGACTCTCGCCAGACCCTTGTAGTTCCGCCATGCTCCACCAGAGGCGTTTCGCTGAGCTCCACACAAGGGTCTGGACGCGAGGGCAATCCAAACCCCTGTGCCAGTGATCAAAAAATGAGCAGCCAATCAGGAGCGCCGAAGCGAGTGTTTGATTCAAATAACAATGGCGGCACGCAGCGAGGAGTCTTGTGCTGACATTGATTCTGCTATTTCAACCGTTTTGTCGGATCTATCGAGTATTCATTCTTTAAAAGATTAACAGAGAATAGCTTTGAAGACGTTTATTGGTGGCAAGGATGTTTTTACTCTTCTTCCTACCGGGTTTGGCAAGAGCTTGAAGAAGCCGAGCACGTCATTCAAGATAACAGGCAAGTGGTTTATCAAATCACATGCGAGGATGTTTTACAAGGACCCGCCTTCAGAAATACATACCCTATCGAGAAGTCCCAGATCCTTGTGTGAAGCAGACAGCGAACTACAGGATCTGGCGAAAGTCAGGTTAGGTAGAAATGGCAATTTCAGTCATTTTCAGCCATGAATTGTTGGATTTTTGAGGGTCTCTGAGAGGGGTCCCAGAACTCCATAACAAAAAACAGCTGGAGGGTTTTAAGTATATGGCTGTTCATAGTTCCACATATATCACATATACAAAGTATGAGCCAATTTGGCCGACCCCCATCTTCCCACCTCTGCCTGGTTTTCTCATGCAATGACTCTTAAATTCAGGAATGGTGGTGCATAATGTGTTGTGAATTCTTGAACCCAAACCCAAGTTTGCAAAAACAATATTCACTTACATTCTGTATATACTTTTTCTAGAAAGTGGAGAATGTGGCTATGACCATGAAAGAGGACCTCATTCAGTTGGCTGCTTGAAAAAGCTATGGACTTCCGTTGGTTGTCATCTAGAAGCTAACCTTTCCCCGACCAAAAGAGAAGATTACTGGTCTATGTACAATCACTGGACAGTTGCTGAGGTGAGGGGAAAGATGGCAAGTTTACCGCTTAATGAGGATTTCCATTATAACCCTGATTGTGAGGTTGAAGAGTGTTTCCCTGGTCATGCCACTGTGCTCACCAGTGACGGGACGGGTAAGACTATGGCAGAGCTGAAGCTGGGGGATAGAGTCCTTGCCATGAATGCTCACGGACAGCTGGTCTTCAGCGAGGTCATCCTGTGGCTGGACCGCCGTCCCGCCGCAGTGGAGCACTATGTCCTCCTGACGACAGAGGGATCCCCAGAACCGCTCGCCCTGTCAGATGACCACGTCACTTTCATCGCCACGTCCAACGGAACTGCCACCTCAGCCACTGACATGATCCCGGTGTTCGCCAAAGACCTGCAGAGGGGTCACCTGCTCTTCCGTCACGACCCAGGAACTGGTTCATTGGTGGCCCGCTGTGTGACTAATGTCCAGGACTCGAAGGACTTGGGTGCCTATGCCCCCATGACTGTGGAGGGGAATCTGATTGTAGATGGGCACCTGGTGTCCTGCTATGCCCTGCAGTGTCGTCAGTACCTTGCCCACCTCCCATTCGCCCCCTACAGGCTCCTCCACACACTGCGCTCTTATGTCCCTTTCTTTTCAAAGCTGTTTCCTCTAAAACACCAGGCGGAGGAGGAGGGCATGCATTGGTATGCCAATGCCTGGCACCATGTGGGTAAATGGTTTGATTACCCCTTTGGGGAAACATGCTACCCTAGAGAGCTGCAACAGTACCTATATCCTTGAGAATCTGTTGTCAGAATTTTGTGGCCAAACTTTCTTTTCAGACTTCAGTCAAGCACAAGAATGTGTACAGCTGAAAGGAATGATTGAGTCATTGGAAAAGATAAATCAAACTAAATCATTAAGTGATCATATTTTTTCCTTCTTAGATTCTATCGATACCTTAAAGTATGGGTTCAAAACATTTTCAATTAACTAGAATGTTTTGTATAATTAATCTTAAAACATAGTGTGGTGATTTATGAATTGTTGTCTCATATCTCACTTGTAACTGAATCATCTCTACTTTCTCCTTAATTCATGGACTGAACTATATATTTATTTTCGGTAATGACCCCACTATGTGAGAAACTTGATATATCTGTTATACAAAACTTGTTATATTGTTAAAACCGGTTTCTGAAGAGTATCAGAATGAGTTTACCTCTTCGCATATTTGGGGAAATACTATAGAATATCCTCTTATTTATAGCTTCTATCTATGGATGGTGTTGCTAAGGTATAACATAACATTGCCTTAATTGAAAACAACATGTGGTGATTTGTAGACTGAATAAAACTAAAAGCAACTGTTTGTTGATATATCTTATGTATGTTCAGAGCAAAGAACCATAAAAAGAATTCCAAAGGATGGAGGTTTACACAGTCCAATGCAAAATTGACAATACATCTGAAAAGAACAAGCAAGGTTCCCCAAAGGATTCCACAAAGTTAGTTCTGTACATTAAAATACTTGACTTCTTTGTTTGCCAATATCCCACACCCTTGAGCCGCCCCCTGCAGGTAACACCCGGAAATGGTTAGACTTCAGTCGTTTCTCTTTTGAGTCCTTCCATATTATATATGTATATTATACTATATTCCGTATTTATTATAGGTGACAGGCAAAGCCAATGTCTTCTCTATTTGACATATAACCTTGACCCCTAATTAAAGTTGATCAGGCTTCCAAGGGAAGTTTAGTTTTAGAGGAATTTGTTTATGTCTAGGTTCCAACAGGTAGCTCACACTCTGAGATGTTTGACCTTGAGGACTGAGGACACAGGTTATAAAAGTTGGCACACGAATTGGTGTCATAGTGATCAGCAGAATCACCACAACCAAACACTAGCTTTTAAACAAATACCCTTGTCCCATATAAAGCATATAGAATACCGCTATCGTATAGTGAAACGTTTATATTGAATAAATATTGATTTCAGAATAAATAAAATAAATAAAAGGAGGAGGCACAATAAGCTAACCTAAATGGCCTAAGTACTAACACAACATTGGACAAAAGAGTTTAACGAAAAGAGGGGATAGAAAATAAAATAATAAGAGAATGAGATGAGGCGAAACAAAAGAGTAAAGACAAGTACGAAAAGAGCTGTGAACACATTTGAGGGGGATAGTTATGATTGGAAAGTAAAGAAGTGAAAGTATGATGGACTCCTGATACATGAAAAGTTGCAGGAAATAATTGGCTACTTAAAATACATACGTATGTCACAGTCACCTCAATAAAAAGTGTGCGTCACTACATACAGAGTCAGGTCCAGTCACTGGTTACAATGGAAAGAAAATTAAATATAAAAAAACAAAAACTAGGTTGTATGTATAGATGATACGTTGGTTGTACATATAGAGGGGATACATCATTGGCAGTTTGTGGAAAGAGAGCTCGGAATTCCTGTTGAATCTAATTGTACAGTCTGTTACATATTTTCTCATATACTGTAGATTTTTGCAAAAGATTCAAACTGGTGAAACAGGTAAGTTTATTTATATAGTGCATTTTTACCGGTATATGCAGAGTGCAACCCAAAGCGCTCCAACCACAGTCATCAAGACAAAAAACAGACAAATTAACAAATAATTGAGGATAAACAGAAACTAGATGCAGGACGTATCGTGTACCCGTAAGCACATGCAGGCATTAAGTAAGACAGGAATAAACAAATGAACAATAATAAAAAGTAAAAGATAAATTAAAACCCAGTAGTGAAATTAATTATGCTATGACATTATGAGCATTCCCTTGATAACAGGCTATAACTTCCACATTTATTGCAATAAGGTACACATTCACATGGCATTTGTTGTGATTTACCATCGTCATCATTTGCAAGCACTTGACACGGCTAAACCACTTGACAACTTGATTTACTTGGTTTAACAAACATGTTGTATATACATACATACATACATACATACATACATATAAAATAAATATACAGTATCTATGTAAATACATTATAAACGGAGGTATCAGCAACTTTTCATTATCAGACATGTGTTGTTTAGGCCAAGTTTATGTGCTTTACTGAAGTTCAGTAAAGCACATAAAAGTTTGAGGACATGGGGGGTATTTGGAGTGGCTACCCGAGATGGATTCACTTGTGGAGGAAATGGTATTGACAACTAACAGGGAAGTTTCCAGGACATTACAAAAATATTGAGGCATCCTTTCATGGGGTTCAGACTTAGCTACAATATCCATATCCACCTGGTATACAGTAGGAGCTGAACAGCGGAGATTTGACTGTCATACTAAGTAGATCACTTTCCATGAGTATTTCCTTTATTCAACTGACCCATCCTATTGACCTGTGTGTCTCAACACAGACTTTGCCCCCATTCGTGGCTCCTCAACTGCTGGAGATTTGCTTGGACAGGGCCTGCTTGGTCAGCTCATAGGCCAGAAAAAGAGCTCCATTTGAGGGGAAGGCTCGTAAGACGGTGGGGGTAAGACCAGAGTACAGGGCCATGCAACCTGCAGGAGATAAGAAGGCTATTCAACAAAATTGATATAGTTTGCCTCTTAACACGAAAACATCCCATAAGGATGAGAACATCACATGAGGACGACTGCTTCAGCACAGAAAAGGAGGTGTCGGTGAAATAAAATGGGATGGCAGATTGTTTAACCCTATGAGCCCTAAGCTGTTTTAAGGGCACTTTCACTACCTCTAGTTAGAAGCATTTATCCTGGTCATTGTAAGTGCCATTCACACATGCTACATATTGTTTTTTTCAGCACAGTCTAGGCTATCCAGATCTGCCACAATATCATGTATAAATACTTGCATTGATTTGATTTAGATTTTTAAATAATGTAAAGTTGAAAAGCGTACTATATAAATTCTTACATTTTGATGTGTATCTCACCACAGCAAGCTCACATCTCGACGAAACTTACATGGTTATGTAGGCCTGACTGTCCTGAACACGGCAATATAAGAACCATGGTGGAGGTATACTTTGGGGCTGAGCAATTTACAGAAATATGTGGTGTGTGCCTTCCAGAAATAAATGGCAATTTTTATTTCGTGATGAAAAAATGACTTTTTGGCACTTTTTGCTCTCCATATTTGTGACACTAGCTGATCTGACATGACTTGTTTGCGGTACCACACATGACGTGCACAGATGATGATTCTCTATAATATTTGTTTTACTGCATTGCAATGAACAAAGTAAAGGCAAAAAGTGTTTATTTGTCAAACAAATTTGGATGCAATATGAGTCTTGAATTGGATACCATACAGGAGTGTGCTAGGATCTCAAAACCGTGTTATGAACGTGACTTGTCATAGAGAAACACATGATAACATTGGATTATGAACATAGGCTATTCCACACAAAGTGGAGCTAAATGAAGATATTATTTTGCTGTCACTTCGTCTGTTTTATGGCCTAGAAGGTTGTATTTGGTATCTGTGGATAGCTCTAGCTCTCCTCTTTCATCTGACATGCGTGCCAAATCTTTTTGATCGTGATTTCACGAGGAAATCAAACTAGAGTAAAGGTAGCCAAAGCTATATGATATTATTATTTGTTTGTAACTTCGTCTGATTTTATCATACGAAATGATCAATGTATTTGGTATCAATGCAAAGCTCTGCTTCTCCTCTTTCATTTGATATGCGTGTCATGTCTGTGCGATGCGTGGTCCGCGAGTAATTTAAGCGAGAGTTCTGGATGCGCCGGTGAACGCAGAGCAATATAGACTGTAAATATGATATACTTTGATTTAACTTCATCATTTTATTTTATTTTCATACTTGATCGCACAGACAAGTGTCTAGTATCGTTGGAAAGCCCCGGTTGTGCTCTTTCCTGCAATATAAGTTTTATCTCGCTGTGACTAATAATAGCGGAGCAATGTAACAAAGAAAATGTGTGCGTTTTTTGACGCACTTTGCGTCCGTCGGGCTCATAGGGTTAAAAGGTGCACTATACAACATTTTCACCTTTACAAAGCCAATTTGATGGTAAACTAACTTGTAATAGGCACATTTTTCACCTAGCACAGCTATACAGCATAGACATAGCGAGTCCCTAATGAGAAAACCAGCTAAGCAACTTCAAGAACGGCAGACCCATGCTGAGTTAGATATAACTCTTTGGAAATAGTTTTTGCCTCTTGGTAATCCTTCATCTCCACAATAAAATAATTTCCTTTGTGCATATAATAAGGGGTTAAAGTCACAAGAAGTTTGCTATTTACAACAGCAGAGTAAAACATAACTACCGTCGCCAAAAATACCTAAACCTGCATAGTGTACCTTTAAAAGACTATCTCACGTTTTGATGCAGAGATTGAGATGAGTATTATGCTATAGCGTACTGGTGAGTTCATTAAGAAAGAGAATGAAGATTTCACCCATACCCTCAGTGCGTATGATCTTTGCCAGTGTCGCGAGGAACCCCGCCTGCTTGCCTGACATCGACAGCACCTGGATACGGGATTTGACAGAGTCGATGGGGTACACAGCCAGCCAAAACAAAGCACCGCCAACACCCCCGCTTATCACAAGTCGAGTGGCATCTGAACATCAAGAGAAGATCTCAGATTGACAGAACACTGTGTGAAGAGGTCAGATAAAATTCCAGACTACTTCTATAGCAAAACTGTCTCCTGCTGTTGCAATAGCCTGGTTTGGTAGTCACCTTTTTCAGTAAATGGAGCACAGCGTTAGTTCAGGCAGGTCACGGAGTCTCGCTAGCTTCCCTGAATGGCCCAGCTGACTGTCAATCTAATCGCCCAGCTGATTGCCAGCTGATTGCCAGCTGAGTGCCAGCCGGCCTAGCCTTGCTTTCATTGGTGGAGATCATTCAGAGTGCTTATTTAAACTGCCTTTGCCAATCTGCTGCCATCTGCTTTTTCTACAATTTTGCCACCCACCTCCTCCCCTTAACCCCCTCATACTTCTGACTTATCAATGTTGTGTCATTGATGTTTGTTCTGTTCTGTACCCCATGGGGGGTTTATTGCTGCTCTCCCTGCCTTGGGCTTTCCATGTTTGAACATGGAAGGGCAGGGGGCCCCCAGAACAGAACATACCGCCAAGAATGTATTTCATGCAATAGTAAATAAAAATATTTTATTGACAAAGTGGTCCTGACTGAACCAAGATATTTTAATTTCACTGAGCTTCTTTAGTTGAACAGCAAGCATTTGTAACAGGAACCTTCAACAAAGATATGTGTATACATTATATACTATTCATTATCTGTTAGCAGAGAAAATGGCCTATAGATATGAGTAGAATCCCTGGGTGAATTGTTCTACTACAATATGAAAACATTCCAACACGGTTGACTAAAATAACTGTGTAGCCTAACCAGACTGCCATTCTGTGTGTGCAGTCATCTGTGTATCTTACAGTTTTTCTCGATTGTTAACACACATTTTCTGAAAACATGCCTCATATTCTCAGAACTCTACACACAAATCCAAAACAACACACACAATGGGCAAAACTCCACAATTCTCCTGCAAAATGACACTTTACCTTCAAAACAATGTAATTTCTCCTCAAAATGCTCTTTTGTTCTCAAGAGACACACACAAACCATCATATATCAAGACATTTATAAGGACCAGTTGAACACTGATGTGCTCAGTGTAAAACACTGCGATTAATTGAAAACACTTCTTCTCCATTCATTATAATGACTTGGGCCTTTTTTTGTTCAGTGTTACACTACAAACAGTACTACAAACAGTAGATAAGCTGATATAGTAAGTTGATATGCTTACCCTATCAATATTTTGAAATATCTCATTGTTTTCTATTATTTTTCTTTGTATTTGCCGTAATGTTATACCGTTTTTTCTAGGACAATACTCATGATATCAGTTTCCTGTTCAGGAGACAGAAGCCCTGGTGTTGGTAATCTTTCGGCTGCCAAACAAATAGTAAAATACTGTAAACTGTGTAGGAATACAAAGTAGGATTCCTTTCCCCAAATACTTGAAACATACTTTATTTTTACAGTCCTACAGAACAGCCCACAGGCAATACTGTACTACATGTGCTCATTGAGCTGTATTGTACTGTCCGGTACTGTACTGTATTGATACGCAGCACTGCAATGTTCTAGTGGCTCGGATCTCATCAGAGATTATGATCCTTGGCCTCCCCATCCTCCTCCTCTGGCTCTGCCTCTGCCTGTACTATACTGTAATACTAAAGCTCTGATTGCTAATTGTAAGACTGTGTGACAGGAGTTTGCACATCTGATGAGTCAGTGTGCATGGTAGAGCAGTTAGCTTTAGAATTTGAATGGCAGGGTGTTCTTTGTGAAAACAAGAGATTTTCTTCATGTGTTTTGAAAACATTGTGTTATAGAATTGCAATTTGAGTGTAAAGCAGAAATTGTGCTTATAGTTCAGCACAGTCGGTTCAGGAGTTTGGTGCATGAGCTACATATTATGGGAATTGTGTCAGAAGTACCAGAAATTGTGTGTAAACAATTGAGAAAAACTGTAATGTGACTACAGTGTACCTGCCTGTCTATCTGAGTATATTAAGCAACAGCATGTGCCCAAGTCATTTTTTTCGTGTTAGAAATTCATATACCAATCAATTCATTTGAAATGTGTTTCTTTTGTGATTTTATACTCACCCATCTCATCCTTTGAGTGTCCAGGCCTGGTGAGAAAGCTCCTGCAGATCTCGTAGCCACCAAAGAAGAAGAAGTAGCCAGGCACTTCCCTTAGCCAGGTGCTAGTCATCCCTTCAAATAGGCCCAAAGGGCCTTCCTGTTGAAGGATACTCTTCACCACAGCATAGGCAGACCTGAATAACACTCCCGCATTATCATTTGAGCTACAGTACCTACTGTTTGTGATTGTAACCGGCTCTTTACTATATTTACATTAGTGGAGATTTGAGCATTTAGGATCACAATGTGAAAGTCCAAAGCCAAAGTTAAAATCCACTGCCATCTGAACTACTTTGTTATCACAACATACAGTAAACACACAGAGAGAATGGACGGATGGAGGAGATAGGGGAACTCATCCGTTTCAATGTATGGTTTGGGTAAAGCATGGGAGGATTGTCCATTTCTGCACTTTGAATTCTCACCACTGCAAGATTATGAACCAAAAAGGCTTTCAGACATGAGTGCTTCTTGAATATTTAGTCTACAGCATCATGTCCAATTGCAGGAAAGGGGCACTTTCATAATTGAGGTGGTAAATTGGCAAATTGCTAGGAATTGTGACTAGTGGACAATGAAGCTGTATTCTCTGGGATGTAGCCAAGAGGGAGTAGCTGTTTATCCGAAGGGAGAACCATTTCTTGCTTATTAATTTTCACATAATACTGTAGAGCTCATGTTTTGAAAGTAATGGTCAAGACTTATGTGATGACATAAAAATTGTCACATTAGTATCCTCAACATCAACAGAGGTGAGACTGAAAATAAAATAACACCATGGGATATTTCAACACTTACACGCGGGAAGCCAGCAAGGTCCTCCCCTCCTTCCTCATCTCCTGGAGGGCTTGCATACGACACTTGACCAATTCTGTGGGGCAGAGCACCAGGGAGGAGAACACAGATGCCATTGAGCCAGCCACAGCATTCTGCAGGTCACTGGGCAGAGGGAAGAGGTTTGTGATGAGTGACCACGGACGAGGTAGGCCTACTAGCAGACTCATACGGACATTTCAAACATTTCTAACTGCAATACTGACGTAAGAACATCAGGGTGTGTGTGTGGGGGACTGCTAGGACACCTTCAGTGTCGTCAGAAGCTACATTTTAAAATTCGAAAAAAAGAAAAATGAGGACACAAACCTCAGTTCAGAGACCTTGTCCAGTCCTAATAGTCCAGTGGTGATCCGTTGACACGTGCCATAGCAGGCGAAAAGCACGGCATTCTCAGCCACGTTGGCCAGCAGAGCTGGCCCGGTCCCCTGAAACAGACCCTGGGGCCCCTCCTGGCGATAAGTCCTCAGACTGCAGTCCAGGAACCCTCGGTACAGGTGGGGAAAGGTCTGCAGTTTGACTTTGACTGTGTCAAAGGGCTGTCCACTCAAGACACAGGCAGCACCACCTACACAGTGGAGAGGCCAGATAAACTGTCTGAGAAGAGTATATTTTTAATCCTTGCACATAAACATTAACTACATTTTCCATGTTTCAATTCCAGACTACTTCTAGTAGCCTAAAACTGCATGTCTCCGTCTGTTGCAATAGCAGTTTGGTCGTTGCCTTTTTTAGCAACCAAGACATTTTAATTTCACAGAGCTTCATTAGTTGAACAGCAAGCATTTCAGAACAGGAACCTTCAGCATAAGTAGGCCTATACTGTACATTACAATGCATTATCCGTTAGCAGAGAAAATAGCCTATATTAATAGAATTCCTGGTGAATTGTTATTTTATTCTCATCTACAGTGTGAACATGTCAACACAGTTGAATAAAAAAACTTGTAGCCTAATCATTCTGTATTGCTAATTTCAACATATTTAAACTATTATGCATTTCTGTGTAGACTTGCAAAGGGAATGCCGTTAACAAACCTGCAGCTCCAGCGGTCATATTTATGAATGCGTCAATAACAGGATGAGTTGCGCATTTGTCCACCATACTGCCAGCACGTTTCAGCAGATGATGGACCGGCGTTAAGATGTAGACTCCAAGTATAGGCCTACCAACCAATTTCAAAGTTGCAGAATTGTTAACGCCTTTTATTAACTTCTAAAAACAAACGGTTACATATTTGTCGTTAATTTAAGTCCCCAACTCATGACTAGTTCCATGAGAACAGACAGGGTTATCTACTTCCATAACATTCGCAATCCCAATAGAGACAGTCTTTCAATGATTACCCTGTCATGATTAGCAGTCATATGATGAGTGATGATGTGGTCCATGCTACTGGAAGAGCAACGTCTTTGCACGCCAGGCTACCAGACAACAACATAAATCCCGACTAATTATCGCTAACGTGTGTCTAGTAAGAAAGATGATGGTCTCAGTCAGGGGCGAAGTGGTAATCGGGAGATTCGGGACATTTCCCGCCAGGCCGGCCGGCCTACGTTGCATTTGATTTGGCCCATGACGGGCCTGAGCGGCCGTTAGTAGGCCTACATTTTTTTTACTATCATAAGAGTGTGTGAGGCGAATTTTAGTCCCCTAAGAAGTCACCTAAAGTTCATATATCAAAGTAAGGAAGCCAACCACTATATAAACCATTCAGTTGCGATATATACCTTACTCATGGTTACCTTACATATTAATTACAGGCCTATTCATCTCAGTTCTCTCTCATCAGTGGATTGGTATGTAGCCTTTGGGTGTCTTGATTTAATTGTTCATATATTATTAAAGTGTTATTTAACTCTTTTGGTCACAAATAAATTCAAAATAGAACAGCAAAGCCTCCTGGGAATCGCAAATACGTTTGCTAGGTCAAGTCTATTACAGAAATGTAGGGGGATAGATGAGCGGCCCCTCCTTTAATGGCATGGCCCTTTAGCCTGTATTAGTGAACGTAGCGTTTTGATAGTGAACGGATTAGCAGGTGCTTGCGTGATTAATATGGAAGGCAAGAAGAGGAAAGACGAGAAAGAGGGGACTGAAAAGGGCAGAATTAAGAAGAAGCGACTGCTGGAGGAGCATGCATCTAAATGCTCAAAACAGATTTATCCGTAGCCAAGTCCAAGGCCATCAACGAGTGCAGGTAAATTTGACAGAATGAAAAACACTGACACAAAGCTCAACTACGTTACTATTGCTAGACGGAAAATATCACAAGCTAGTTAACTCATTTACATTTCAAACGAATTGAGGCTTACAGTTTTTTTCAGTGGCTAACATAGCGTGAATTGTCCAAACAGTTGTCACATTTTCAAAACTCTAAGTCTCCCAACTAGCACAGCATCCGTCTTTTGTGGCCATACCATTCACACATTTCATGTCGTTTTCGCACAATGTGTAGGCAGTGAACCATCCTTACATTTTCTTAACAGACAAGTTATACCTCTCAACAAAATTATGGATCGTTTTTTCTATTATTTACAGATGTTAACACACAACACCCCACAATTAAAACAATATTCCAAACCTTAACGTCTGCTTCTGCAATGGTATCAGTTCAAAAACATATCTCAGCTGATGATAAACAAACAATTGAATAATTGGCACAAGGATGATTTATGTTGGGTATGGGGCCAACCACAGCTGATTCCAGTCTGTCTTAGACCTCCTTCAAGTGTCTATTACATTGACACTTGAAGGAGGAGGTGATGTTTTTGGAAACAGAAAAAGACAAATACTGTAATATCTGGATGAGGAAGAGTAAGAACAAGGGGCCCAGGGAGAAGAGCACACCCAGTGAGAGATGCAGTGAGAGGTGCAGTAGGAGGTGCAGGAACAGTTAGAGAAGCAGTGAGAGGTGCAGCAGGAGGTGCAGGAGCAGGCCCAAGGAGAGGGCAAGGTAGAGATGTAAGAATGCGTGGTGCTGGCATTTTTTTGGTTCGGTAGGGGGCCGGTGTGGTCAGAATATTCCCGGTGGATTTTTGTGTCCCACTCCGCCCCTGGTCTCAGTTGTAGAGTTCATATGTTAGAAAATATTGGTAAAACACCTATTACATGGTATAGAAAAACAACACAGATCATTTCTATTAACCATTCGTTTTAATAAGAATAAACACTTTTGATATTGTTTGAGAAGAACTTTAAAAATATTGCTTATTAAAATAGCAAATAATTTGATGTACATTTTAAAAATATATTTACAAGTGACAATGGCAGAAGTAACACAACATACAGTATATCACTGCTAAATACTAAAACAATAACAGTCATGTAGAGTAACAGCTTCAACAGGTCGAAATATCTGCAAGGGGAACTGCAAGACATGGACTTCAGTATGAGAAATATTGAAGTGAATACCATATGGCATCTACAGTTGCCTTAAAAGCACTCTCCATTCATTCAGCAATGCTAAAGCCACCAGATATGCAGTATACTGAGTATAGGATTACAGTATCTTATTCACATACAATAAGATTACTGACAAACAAGAGTTTGAATTTGAAGTGTGTAAAATAGACCAGACTATACGCTAAATAAATAAACAGACAATGAGATGTTTACAAATCGCAGACCACTATAAAAGCACCACACTGAGCACTTTGGTAAGCATATGTGAATGTGTATCAGGATTCAAGGATCCTAAGGCTCATCTTTCTGATTTCAATATTACTGATAAGTGTGTGTGTGTGTGTGTGTGTGAGAGAGAGAGAGAGAGCAGGTACAAAGGCTTGACCGATAGTGTGTGTGTGTGTGTGTGTGTGTGTGTGTGTGTGTGTGTGTGTGTGTGTGTGTGTGTGTGTGTGTGTGTGTGTTGTGTGATAGTCTAGACTGTGGTGTGCATGGCTGCGGTTGGTGTGTGTGTGCCCGAGGCGGGCTGCGTTGACGTGGACGAGACGTCCTTCCGCAGCTCGTCCACCCTCCGCTGCAGCTCCGCACGCAGCACCAGCAGCTCCTTCAGACTCTGGTGCACCGGCACCTACGAGAGAGAGAGAGAGAGAAGGAGAGAGAGAGAGAGAGGTAGAGGTAGAGAATTTGGTTATTACAGTAAGTCTTGATGCAATAATGGGCTGCTGGTCCTTTACCGAGTCCAATGGCATTTAGACCGGCTTGTTTTTTTTCCAAAGAGAGTAAAATAAACTGTTTTTCCGGCTATTCCGAGGAGCCTTTAAGAAAATTGTCATCCCACTACTCACTTGTTGCCTCCACCTAATAAAACCCTATTTTTCGTGGAAGCCTGGACGTTGCACTTGATTATATTATGACTATGATTACTCCAATTCTGTTAAAATAAAAGCGATTTTGTTTTACCCTCACTAAAACGGAGGTGATGGTGACAAGGATTAGAAGTTGGCTTCTGAATTAGAAGACCGAATTAGAGAGAGAGGTCAAGTAATTTGACTTACATTACACATTTTAAACAAAAGAAGTCGACAACAGTACAACACAACACAGTAGGCTACAACATGCTACATGTATAGCGTATGACATGTATAACACAGCTTAATGTAAGTAAGCCTATAAGAACCCTGCAACATCAGGGAATAACAGTGTACATATACATTTAGAGAAAACTACAGGTATGTAGAAATATGATATAACAAACAGCATTCTGAAAACAACAGCAGACTGAAATTGAAACCCTCTAACCTTGTCCACTGCATTGGAAACTCTCTGACCCCGTCCAAGTAATCAATTGTTTCCCTTTGTGACTGAGGTGAGGCCGGAGTTCAAAGTAGCAGTAGAAACTGGTTTTGTAAAGCTGTGGTTTGGTTGTGCAAGTTACTTGACAGTGTCTGATGATGTCACCTAACGGTGTTTTCTTATTACTGAGTGCTGAAATCATGTCTGCCCTTTTGAGGTGTATTTGGAGAGACGGGTGCCAGACAAAACGCGTGTCAAAGAGTGAAGGCGACGGTCTACACACTGTGTAATGGATCCAAAAGTTCTTTATTTGTTGCTATAAGGCAACGTTTCGATCAACAGATCTTCATCAGGCAAAAGTGCTGCCTTTTATAGTTAATAAAGAACTTTTGGAGCCATAACACAGTGTGCAGACCATCACCTTCACTCTTTGCCCTTTTGAGACTACCATAACCTAACCAGGATCCATCACTCCGGACACAAGCCACTGAGGAAATTATTAACTGAAGAGCCTCTAACATTAAAAGGTGGCAGATCTGTCCTGTCCTATATTGCAAAGAGACAATTACACTACTGTATCTGAAAAGGCATACCTTGACATAGCTCCAAAGCGAAATTAACCACACATTTGATTAAGAATAGTAAGTTCAATAAGTAGGTTTTGTAAACTTCATTTGATGAACAGTTGAGAAATGGTTTATATCACTGACGTCATATAGTGTAATTCCTGTTGTGTTCTGTTCCTGTTTAAAGCCAGACCATGTCTATGTACTCCCTATGCAGAGTTGCAACTCTCTCCATTCATTCAGCCTGCCCAGATGCGTCACCATGATGACCACGCGAGAGCCAAGACGCGTGACAAATGACGCTCGCTTAGTGTTAACACACGTCTGCATGGCACTGCACCTCCACACATCATTCACCTGGGGTCTCATGCGAGGGTTCCAGCGCACATAGTAGTTCACCCACAGCTCCAGGTGCCTGGTGCTCGCCAGGGGGTACAGGACGTGGTGCTCGTAGGACACGTAGAACGGGTTGGTGAAGTCCTCCACCTGGCTGTTGATGTATGACCACAGGGAGACGGTCTTGGCTGGCACCTCCTGAGATGAAACACAAACGTCAGAAACAAGTGCCATTTACTATAGAGTTGTAAACAATATTTGCCGTATAATAATTGAAAATAATTTAATCATATCTATATATTTTGGATGCATTTATTTAATTCATCAATTTATGTTGTTCATCAGATTCATCGAAGTTGTTGAAGTGTGTGTCATATTTAGACATTTTATAAAAGGCCTTTACTTTGAGTATCCGCTCCTGCTCACTGTTGTAGAGAAAGGTCCCAAAAAGACAGCTGTAGAGATGGTCCAACACAGTGATGAGAAACACCTCGTTGAACTCGAAAGCTGAGGGAAACTGTATGAAGGGAAAAACATGAGGTTACACTTCTTGAGGTTAATCTTCTTCGCGAGGTTCCTTCACTGATACAATGTTCAGAAGGATGCAACCACAAAGAAATAATGTCAAATTAATAGCTTGAAAAGAAAGGACTGTGCTGCTACTCTTTGCATCGTTTATGATGTCATCCTAAATAGCACTTTCACTTGGGTGTGCACATTTTCAGCACTCATGTTAAATTGCTATGTTACATGGCCATTTGAGATGTCTAGCCTTTAGTCAAAACCAATCTTATTGTTGTTTAAAGGCAAGATAAGAGTACAGTATATTTAGTTTTAACTCTCACTGGTATGCAATGAGTACCATACCAAATAACAATCTGCATTTATTTCAACCCAAAACATGCCAGTGCATGACCACTAGGGGGCACTAAAGTCTACCCACCTGTCTAGTCATCTGCCACACACAGTCTATGAACTGCACAAACAGTGGAGAGCGCTCTGAGTTGGCGTGGTTCTGATCGCCATGGCCCACACGCTGGAAACAACACAAGAGAGAACACTTATTCATAATTATCATAAGAGTGAGTCTGGTGAAACCAAATTATTATTACATTTGACAAAATGTGACCCCAAAACTAGACTAATGAATGAAGTCCCTTCCTCTTCTACAAAGATGATAAGTGGTATCCAAGGCCATCATTTTAAAGCATGTACTTACAGTGAATATACACTACCCACACACCACACTAGAGCAACAACAACCTGAGGAATTTAAAAGATTTAAAGGCACTGTCCTCATCTGATATTCAATCAATCCCAAATGGTCTTACTCTACTCAGGGGTGTAGCCAGAGGGGTGGCTCCGGGTGGCACAGGCCACCCTTGAGATTCAATTGGCCACCCCAGGTGCCACCCCAAAATCCTAGTCTACTATTTGCCATTACTGTAACAGTCAAAGGCGAGAAATTTCTTGATGCACTTGCAGCACACTAGTTTGAAATATCAGGGTTCAGAAATATAAGCAATCTAGCAAACATGCTTGCAGTTATAGGCTACATGGCTTATTGTTTTTAGCATGTGAGTTTACAAAGGCCTACAGGCTACTGCTTGCGCTAACACGAAAACATTTATTTACCTATCACATCTGCCAGTGCCCATTTATCTTATTACACACACAAAACCCAGTATTGTAATTGTAGAATCACGTAATAGGCACATTTTTATCTGCCTATTCTACCTACTCAGCCGACACTGTTGTATTGTTATGTTGTAAATAGTCTACTACCCTAATGTAATATTGACATTGTGGAAAGTTTATAGCTTAGGCCAGTGTTTCTTAATAGGTGGGTTGGAACCCAAAAGTGGGTTGTGGTACTGATCTTAGTGATGGGTCGTGGAATTTGTGGCTAAAAAGAAATTAAAAATCGCCAATTTAAAATACTACCTGATCAGATCTATCATTGGCCCGTTATTTTGATCAAATTTATTCGTAGCCTATGTCAGCCATTGCCATGGCATGGACATAGACAATGTTTATGTGACAGGTCATGTTAGATATAATGTTAGGGAGCTAATTTTATAAAAGTATGCATAATTTTAAGATATCATGTGAAACGCAAGTTGGCTGCAACCCTTGGGCAAAATAAGACAGTGTAGGGTGCACATGAGAGCATAAAACCATCCAAACTAAAGTGTCACTTGGAAACAACGCACCCCTGTCAAAGACAAACCTGTCGAGTAGTACTTTGAGGTAATATCAGCAGTTAAAGACTTCACAAATGTAATGCCAAACATCTGCATTTTTCACACAAATAGGCCAGGCACTTTGCGTGTCTTAAGTAGGCTACCTCACCATATTCGTTGGCCTGAATGCTAAATATATATATATATATAGTTGGTCACAACTTTATGAACTTGGGAAATTATGGGTTCCAAAACCAGACCAGTTAAAAAATACTGGCAAAAAAAACATTTCACACTTCCACTTTTGCTCAAATGGCCTAATTTCTGAACGGGTTTTGTTCAGAGCTGAAAATGAGCTGAAAACTGTATTTGACATTTTATCCAATTACAAAGACATTTGATGTGAGAGTATGGTCTTTGTCCTTCTTTGTCCTTCAATTTATGAGTATGGTGCACTAGGGCCACCCTTGTTACAAATCTCTAGAATCGCCACTGACTCTACTACATGGAAATCAAACAAAGACAAAAAAAAAACCCTTTTAATAATGTCCCCTACAGCTTCCTGTACTTACTGAGGCGAAGCGGTACCCGAAACTGAGCCACTCTTTCTCTATGAGGACCTGAAAGCCGCGGAGGGTGCGGTAGTGGCTGTCCAGCATCAGCATAGCCAGGGAAGTGAGCTGGGCTGTGCGGTCCCAGCCGTCGCTGCAGTGGACCACCACCGACGTCTTTCCCGACTCCAGCTTGTCCGCTATGCGCACCGACCCGGCCAGCAGCAACTGCCACAGACAACAGAAAACACACGGCTGGTAAAACAGTAAAGGGCTGTTCACACCAAGAACGATAACGATAACTATAACCATAACGATAAAAGCGTCCACACTGGCCAACGATAAGAAAAGTCTCTCCTCATGTTAATGAATGTGATGGCTAGAATATTATGGGTTCTGATTGGCTGTTAGCTTTTTATCGTTCTCAAAATCGCTCTGAAAGTGATCAACAGCTTAAGAGTGTTCAGTGTTGGGAATGGGATTACAGTGTTAAGTGTTGGGATTACGGTGTAAACTGTTTGGCTGGGATTACACATTGTTGTGTAAAACATTCTCTGTGTGTGTGTGTGGGGGGGGGGGGGTACCATATGTTTCATGTTTTATGTACTGTATGTCTATGTAACCTTTGTGTACCGCCGATGCTCCTTGTGTGCCCAAGACAAATTTCTCTCGCAAGAGAGACAATAAAAGTACTTATTTACTTACTTACATTCTGAAAATTACAGACAGTGGAGCTAATGATGGACATAAATAATGTTACTGCGAGGACATGAGGTCCAAGGATGGCCACATCAGTGGCACACCTATCATTCCAAATGCAAACCACCGGTCACTACAATCAGCAATTATCATCCTCTGAAACATCATCAACACAATCTACCTTAATAGCCTAGGTGCACAAAAGGCTCTTCCTGTACACACATTTATTTCCGGTGGAAATTAAACTGTTGTAACGGCATCTTCTGTTAAATTATGCTCGTTAAATCTTCCACTTTGACACTGAATATCTTGTTCAACTAATAATAACAATTTCAACACTTATAAATCTTTCTTTGTCGTAACGTGCTGATTCCCAGGTGCAGCATCCAACCGGGTCCGTGTAGACACTAATTGCATTACCAATAGCGGCAGCCTCAAACACACCTAGCTCCATCGGAAACACACGAGCGTACAGAGAGCCTTTCCTGCACGTAGCCTATTAGAAGGTGTGGACAATGATGCATTCACAAACACTGTAACAAGGGAACATTAACATTGTGATCTACCAGCAGATCAAACCCAGTTAAGACCCAGTAAACACACTTTTGGGTCAATATCCTTCATGGATAAAGATTAGTTTAACACTAAAACAGAAGATCTCTGGGATTGATCAAAAATGAAATTTGAGATGGTGCAGCAACCATTTTCCTGGATTCTGTTTGTCTTGACACGGAATGACCCAGCTAGGATCCATGTCCAGTAAACCTCACCCGAATATACTCCAGCCAGTGGGTGGCGTCTACGGAAGAGAGCCAGTGGGCCTCATCGATGGCCGGGTACACCACTTCCTTCAGCTTCCTCAGGGATTCACGCATCACGTGGATATTGGGGATCTCCAAGAAGTTCAGCTCCACATTGGGGTAGAAACTCTCATTCTCATAGCCTCCATCTTTGGCCTACAAGCAGATGAGTAGATATCACAAAAAGTTGTCAAAATAACAGAACAGAATAACAGGAAAAACAGAACATACTGTAACAAAAATATACCAGCATGAGCCACAACAAAAATGGTACATAAAATCCAAGACATCAACAGCAAATGGTGTTAAGAGACTGGGAAACAAAATAATCTTGAGTTGCTGTTTTGAGTTGATTTTACCTTTACCATGAAACTACTCAGTGTTAGGGTTGGGCATCGATAACCGGTTCCGTCTTGGAACCGGGTTTAACTTATCAATTCCATCGACATCGTACGTCTTTTTTGTTATCGATTCCCTTAACGATTCCCTCAGCCTGCATGACGTCGGACTTTTTCTGGTTTTCCTGAAATGTTGTGTTACTTTGCCAAACTGTATAGAAGTAACCCCCTTGGCCCGCTCTCTCTCCCTCTCCCTCTCTCGTGCGCGCTCAATGGACACACTCCCCTTGACATGCACAATCGTGAAAGCAATGACGCATAGAAGACAACTAGCGACATTAGGGCGCTTACATACTCAACGCATTGCTACGCATACGCGGCCGCAAGGCTACGCATCGCTACGCTTCGGCCGCCATTATGCGTCGATGCGTAGCAAAATGTGTCATCCCAGTTTTTGATACGCGACGCACCAAAACATGCAATACCATGCGTTGTCGGTGGGGGCGATACTCCAATAATTGTTCAGTATTTCAACTATATGTCATATTTACAGAAGAAGCTTTGAATACAGTTGCGGGCAAAGAGTAAAAACTATGTGAAAGTACGAAAATGTCCACATTTGTACCCAGCTACCGATAAATACTGGCAGTTAAGATGGTTGAGTGAGTTCGTGAAGCACAGGATTACCGAGAGAACATTTTCGGTAGGCAATAAATAATCAACGTTGTGTACGAAGTTAATATGCTGTGTGACCTCCTCGAGAGGCTGAAATGGGAGAGAGAGATTATTGTCCAATGTTTTTAACAATACCAGTGGTGTTAAATTGTTCAGGGTGTTGATGATTATCGCCTATATATGATGTGAATGTGGATAATACAGTGCTACCCCCTGTTGCGTGAGCGGTGTATTGCGTTTTGCTATTGCCCGCGTTGCTTGCGTTCGCTGTGTACACTATGAAAGGGAGCCCGTCACTCGCGTAGCTAACGTTACTTGCTTGCGTTGCTCGCGTTGAGTATGTAAGCGCCCTTAGCCTTTAATTAATTTCGGTTAGCATCATAGCGAAGCTACTGCACAAATTTGATTCAAACTCTTGCATTCAAGTTGACTGATCATCTCAATGTTTTCCAACTCTAAGACTCAAAAGGGCCTGTCCCAAGGAGAAAAAGTATTAGCCTACCTTGCAACTTAAACACATGTGGGGAAACTGAACAGTCCAACCAGTAGACTAAGCTAGCCAACTATGCTACTTTGTTTACAATTTGAGGCTTCAAGCCGACAGCTGAATTAAAGAGGCAGAGTTGTAATATGAATAGTCATGAATGTCATGAATATCAGAAATGTCAGTAGTATAGATTAGAATATATAAAGAATTATATTATATTATATATATACTGTAGGCTATATATACATCTTTATAATTCTTTATAAATAATATGTATATTCCTTTTTGTGTTTTAAATAAAGACAGGCTTTTTCTACGCCTTACTGTTAAAAAATCATTCACATTATATGAAAGGAGAGCGATAAAAGGTGACCTTTTGGCATTAAAGGCGATGCATAAAAATGTGGGTGCACCTACATTTTTGGGGAATCGATAAGAGAATTGATAAGGAATTGGATTGATAGGCATAATCGATAATGCCATCGATATTGATAAAAACTTATCAATACCCATCCCTACTCAGTGTAATTACAAATGCAACCGATATTTTCTCACAACAAAATGACAACAATATGCTGCTTATTCTAATTCAATTCTAATTGAATTAAATTATTCTAATTTCATTCTTCTGATAAAGACATTGGGGCAAGAGGAGGTCATTGTCTGAAGCAGAGCACTGTGCTCAACAGTCTCCATGTCCTTTGCACCTTGTTTGTGTCGGCCACACTGCTCTGCCGTGCATCAAAGATGGTGAGCTTGTGTGACTGGGCATTGGCATCTAGGATGGTCTGCAGGTAGCGCTCGTCCTCCTTGCACCGCCGGTCCGACGGCCCCACCTGAGGCTGCCCACAGCGAACAATGGCAGCCTGGCTCTCTGGGTGGATCCATGACAGAACCTGAGGGTGAGAGAGGCCAATGTCACTGCAGTGCGAGCGATTTTTCACTAAGCAGGATTTACTAGCACTGTACAAAAAGCAACACTGTAATCACCACATGATATTGATAATATATAAAGATAATTCACTTGATAATTCAAAGTTTGCTCCTGTGTCAGAGTCAAGCATAGTACACATTTTGATGATTTGTCTGTGTGTGTGTGTGTGTGTGTGTGTGTGTGCCAACAGCCCGTCCACACTAAGTAAGAGCTTACTGGTATACGGTGCTTGGCTCTGAAGGTGGCCACTCTCTTCAGCTCGTCATCACTGATGCTGGAGGGCACCACCAGAAGAGCAGGGTAGGTGTCACACGCCTCATAGCTGCTGTTGATCTTGCTGATGATCCAGCTCTCATTGGGCAAGCCCTGCCAAACAAACACAATACAGCTCTCATTGGGCAAGCCCTGCCAAACACACACAATACAGGGAGAAACTGACTTTGCATGTGACACAAACGATAAAAGACGAATAAATACAATGCAGACACACTAGACATAAAATCTAAATTTCTTCAATTTTGTCAAATTGAAGAAATTTAAGATTTAAATCATAATGCATTTAGTTTGGAAAAAACATAAAGGTTGTGTAAATCCTGCTAAAACACCACATGTTACAAATAATGCACAGTAAACAACTGAATAACTCACACTAATCAGATCAACAGTTTCACAAAATGTCTGCAGTAGTACCTGTCTTTTGTACTCTGCTGTAGGGTCATAAACCTTCCAGCCATCTTCCGGAAACTTCTCTTGGTACGAGAATGCAAACAGAGGCTGGAAATGGAAAGATCAAATCTACAGTATGAGTTGATGAGCTGAGATGAGATGAAACACAAAGGGCTCTAATCTATATCACGGCCAAAGAGAAAAGCCACTCAATAAGCAGAGTGTCTCCCGCGTGAGTTAAAGCCATCATGTGGCATTTGGCAGCACTGAGCTGGTCCTTCCAGGTTTCAGTTTATGACGCTCATGGTATGACATTAGCAAATGCATTTGACCTCATCTGAAGACTTAAACTTCTTTCTTGTCTGTAACGCCTTTTCTGTTGCCTTTCATTTAATAACAAAAATAATGCAGTGTAAAATAGAGGAAGCAAGTGAAGTTTGTGGTGTATATGTGGACAAACATGCAATAAAGTAAAAAAAAAAAAAAAGACTTAAACGTTGCACTTTGCCCACCAAATTACATGTATTAGAATATCTGAACTGAGAAAGGACACTATAAGTTGTTCCGTGTACAGTCAAATGAAGTGAGCCTGTCAGGGTGGAAGTCTAGAAATATGCCATATATGGTAGGCTATTTAACTTGGGCATTTAATGCATCCTGCCTCCTATTCTGGCAGTAGAGGAAGAGAGTTGAGACTAAATTTAGATTAGCATGTCTATGTACCAGTTCATGGGATAGAGGAAAGGCATATCTGGTCAACATCTCCAAAATCTGCAGCTTACTCTGTTCCTCCTTCTTGTACGCAAACCGGGGGTTTCTTAAGTCCTGTCAAGAAGGGCACAGTAGAGTCATGGTTGTTCCAAAGACCTTTAAATATGTTTCATGTTCTTTTGCTTCTCACTGACTTTGCACACAATCTCGAGGCCTCTTGTGTTCTCGCCATGGTTCTGCACCCCGATAGTCTCCAACCGACTGATGGCACCCAGATTCACATCCAGGACGAACGGAGGATCCTAGCACCAACATGAAACAGTTTTTTACTTAGGACACACACAAAAAGGAGTATCATACTAAACTACCACCAAATAGAGGAAGTGAAAGTGAAGTTTCACCCGAGCCAGGCTTTTGAAGTAGAGCTTGTAGTCGGTGATGGTCAGAGTGCCACTAACAGCCCCAGAGAATGGGCAGATGTACATGACATCTTTGGCTGGAAGGAGACAGAGAGCAGTTCTTTGAAGCAGTTTTTTTTTCTGTGTGCCCTTTCTCACTAAACCAGAGAGCCTCACAAAACTCAAGCCACATATGTGTAGTTTCTTTGCTTCAGAAAACAGATTTAGGCATAGAATTAGTTGCACTTTTGAATTAATCACCCTACTAAAGAGATTGTGTGTATGTGTGTGTGAATGCGTACGTGCGTGTGTATATGTGCCCGTGTACATTTGTGTGTGCATGTGTGCGTGTGTATGTGCCTGTGTACATGTGTGCATATGTGTGTGTGTGTGTGTGTGTGTGTGTGCGCCTGTACTTGAGAGGCTTCCTCACCTATGGCTTTGATGGCCTCCCCTGGAATGCGAGGAGCCTCCTCCAGCTGGGCCTGTTTATTGGCGTCTCTCAGCGCCTGCCGAACAGACCAACACAGTAGGGATGGGCAACATACTGTACACTATACGCAAACTATATCACCATGTCATTATATTTTGGGGGAAAACTATATAAACGACGATGACTATGACAATAGTACTATTCACCACAGCTTTCTCAGACACAAGGCATGTCAGCTTACAGCCTTGAGAGCCATGCAAACAAAAAAGTCTAACTTGATCCTGACCCTCCTCAGTATTGAACTCTATTGAACTCCGCATTCATCTTTGTTCTCATGCGAGCCGCCCATCTTGCAGCACATAAACATGTCATCACCTATCAATCATTTTCTCATGGGGAGGAATTCTATCGGAATAATGATAAGCAATACGGCATGAGTGAGAGTGTCTGAGTGCAGCTGGTCATCATGGAATGACTCATGGAATGCCTCTCGTCCAATCAGAAATTAATAAATAGTTCAACGCAGCACACTGCAATCAGACACCATGCAAACACCAGGGCAGAGTGAGACTTCAAACAAACAAGACAGAACAAAGAAATAAAAGAATGCAATAATAAACCAATAGATAAAATACTAATTGTTTGGGAGTAATATACACAGTAAATCACATGACAAAAATGAACAAACCCCCACACCATTACACCCTTTTGAGAAACACAGATGCCCACCGATAACAGAGAAAAGCACACTGTAGTCAGATAAGTGTGACTACAGTGTGGAGCATTATGCAGTAGACTACAATTTCATTCCAGTGCACATCCAATAAATGTTGATAACAAACGAGGTCATACCAGAAGGGTAAACACAACATGATGAGAGAAGTATAAGCTTGAAATATTCCAAAATAAATGCCAGAAGAACTGAGCTGAGTTTTGCACAAGACCACCTCTCCCTGAATCAGCCAAACTCCCCCCTATTGCAGGGCAACTATATAGTTTGAACACCACCAGCATATACTGTAAACCAAACAGTGAGAGCTGAGAGCTGCTCTAAGAAAGACTCAGGAATGCTGGTTGAGACCCACCATGCAATCAAAACAGATTCATGGGCTATTTTCAAACTGACCCTAAAATTAAAAGCTAATTCTGCAGGCCAAAAAAGAGAGAAGGAATGACTGTATGGCAGTCATGTATTTCACAGGATCTGACCAGCAATGCAAGTTAAAATTTTAACTTGGAAAAACTGGTTTTGTTGCTGACAACGCAGTCCAAGATTATCTAGGCTTAGACACTCTTATCCTAGACACCTAAAATAACAACAATCACAGGTCTTTGAACGTGCACATGAAATGTATAACCTAAAGTACTCCATCTCAATGAACCAAAACAGATAAGAATTAGGATTAAAATCAACACTTGAACCTGGCCGGAAATAAGCAGATAAGAACAAGAAAAGAAAAGAAAAAAAAAACAAGCAAGCATTCAAACCCTATCGCCTGAAAAATGAGTATTCCACAGTGACCTGAGGCCCAAGCACACACATCTGTCACACGAGAACTATGTACTCTGCAGCAACGCCAAGGCCACCACCCCTCTCAGCCCTTCCACATGGGAACAGGCTGCGTAGTGCGTAGTGCAGCTAGAACAGCCCTGGAGGGGCCACTGCTCCACGGGCCCGCTCCACCCAGCCTCGGCACAGCGCCGCAGCGTCACGGGCCCGCTCCACCCAGCCTCGGCACAGCGCCGCAGCGTCACGGGCCCGCTCCACCCAGCCTCGGCACAGCGCCGCAGCGTCACGGGCCCGCTCCACCCAGCCTCGGCACAGCGCCGCAGCGTCACGGGCCCGCTCCACCCAGCCTCGGCACAGCGCCGCAGCGTCACGGGCCCGCTCCACCCAGCCTCGGCACAGCGCCGCAGCGTCACGGACCCGCTCCACCCAGCCTCGGCACAGCGCCGCAGCGTCACGGGCCCGCTCCACCCAGCCTCGGCACAGCGCCGCAGCGTCACGGGCCACTGGCAGGCATCCAGGCCAGCGCGGTGGAGAATTTCTGCCATTCTCCCCGAGACCCAGCTGTGAGTGGGACACCACACCAGAAAGCCGGGCAAACACACACATACACACATACACACCCACACACACAGACACACACATACAGACACACAGACACACACACACACACACACACACACACACAGATATACACACACACACACACACACACACACACAGATACACACACACACAGAGAGAGAGAGAGAGAGAGAGAGAGAGACACACACACACACACACACACACACACACACACACACACACAGCCAGCAAAGCGAGAGCACACAAAAGGCCCATGGATCTGGATCCTGTTCACCATGGCTACTAATACTAATACTGGCAAAAGGGAGAGTGGTGGGCGTATTGCTCAACGAGCAATAATGAGAAAAGCTGCCATGGTTTGTAAGCTTTTCACAATAAGTGTCTAAGTGTTCCACTTGCAACATTTACAGTCAGCTGCTGATGGCTTTATACTACTCAGTGAAACCTCGGGGTGTGTTCTCATCAGACAGAAATCAAACTGTAAACATTTGGTCTAGTAAAATAAACACTGGCTCCTCTTAAAGCACTACTTTCACCGATGTTATCTTGACAAATTATCTGAAAAGTAACCTTGAACAAACACTGTATTCTCTCCATGCTCCATTTACTACCATTGTGTCATACATAAAGTAGGCTACCAAAGAGATGGTGCCAGCAGATGAGATGACCGTGGATGTCTTAAGTGAGTGGGTTGCAGGGATATGATGACTATTTATTTCAGATTGATGAATTGAAATGTTACTTCAACTAAAACCTGAACTGTAAACTAATATAAGGGAGCATACTAAATTTAATCTCTAGAGCTCTGGAATGTTCTTTGCACCTCATTTGTAGGCTATCAAGGTCTGGGTATGAAACAAAGTTTTAATCTGTGGCAATTTAGACAGCCAAACATAGCAAAATAAGGTTTAACAAAGTTATTGATTAGGGAGAGCACAAGAAAAACGCAGATACACCAACCACGATGACAGCCAAAGTTGTTTCACCCAATATTTAATACCCCTGTGCTGAAATGCCTGGTTGGCTGGTAGGCACCCTGATATTTCTGTAACAGGACACCTATTATCAAAAGTTCAATAACCCCTCTAAGCAATATATTTGGAGTGTTCAGCAGAACAGATGGACGCTCACACTGAGATTGACAGGGTTATGTTTCTTTTCTTTGTTCTGGCGCGGATTAGTTGCACCAGGGCAAGGTTCAGATGGGTGGATGAACATTTGGGCACTTGCTCTCTATTGTTTTCATGAGAAGTGTACAGTAAATGGAGTTCCTACCTTGTAATCACGAGCCATTGGCTCAGGTGCAACAGGTCCAGATATTTGGCTTGACATGGTGGCTGCAATTAACTGCTTGCACCATTCAACGTGTGATCCTGTAGGACTGTTACAGAAAAGGTCTGTCAGTAGCCTAAAGCTGATTGTTGCAACTGGTTAATTGTGTTTTGCATTTTTCTTTTGAACAAATAAAATAATAACAATGCAAGAATATGCTAAACATGCTGCCACAATTATCTGGCTGAACCATATCTCTTCAATCTAACATTGCACTCACTGTATTTGTCTATAGCAACGATAGGCCCACTCCTATGATATTTCTGTAAAATGCATAACTGACGCACCTGAACAGGTTTGCAAAAAAAACACGACAGCTACTCTGTTGCCGTGGTTCAAAATCTACAGGTATAACAGAGAATGTCTAATAAGACGGGCTCTGGGTATAAGTTGGCTATCGTAAAACTATAGGCCTACACATAGGCATATCGCCGTCACACTTCTGAAACCTCTGTAAATCGACTCGCCTGTCAAGTGCCTCGATACTGGGCTGTCTGGAAGCAGTTCCCCCTAACGTTAAAGTCCTTGGAGGTTTTCGACTTGAACTCGTCTGCGAAGCGTTGTAATCGGTTCCGTGGCATCCAGTACTGAGGTGTTTGTCCATGTCAGTACAGTAGGTTTTCCGAAAAAAAGTTGTTACCAAGTTAATGAATTATAGCGGACCTTATCTTGTCATCTGAACGTTCCGCTTAACTCTGTCTCATGTGAAAACAGTAGTGCAGGGCTGTGATTTTCTCTTCTTCACCCAACCTCCAGACTTTTCAGACTTGCCCACGTCATCGTGACTGATACAGCGCTTCCATTACCCAAAATGCACTGGACAAAAACAATTCGGAACCTAGTCCATGTTCGTGACAGTGTCCAAAATCTATAACATTCGACATGCAATTGCGTGTTAATAATTGCTTTATTAATTCGTGTATTACATAGCCAAGTTCCAGAATAGTAAGGTCTGTTCTGGGCTTAGTAAAATAAATCTCACAAATAAAATCATCCAAATAACGGAGTCTTTAACCCTGACACTTCAAGCTCGATTTATCATATTTCAATATTTTAGCCTATTGCCGCAATGTTGTTAAGTATACCCAGCTTATGCAGTCTATTTTAAGAACCACCACATAGGGTAAGCCTTAGTGTGATATGTCTACTACTTAACTGTATGTAGGCTAGTTTGTCAGTCAAACTCCAGGGAAAATAATGTATATTCAGAGAAATAATGAATAAAGCGCTCTGCTTTTTATTGCGTCGTTTCAAAGAATGATAGCCTGGAGCCAGACTAAAAGAATGCACCAATTAGAACCTGAAAGTGTGGTTTATGAAAAAAATAGTTACCTGCAAATCCAGAGGCTTAGAGGCCAGTTCTACCACGTCTGAAATTAGTCATGTTAACTGTTGGTTAGGACATGCATACCCCAGGAGAGTGTTAAAATAAGGGATCTAGAGTGACTCCTATTATAGTGTCACCCCTGACTCCAATGAGGACAGGAACTGAGAACTGCACTGGAGGAAACGGCATTCAGAGTGATGTCAGAAGAGGTGAGTGTCAAGAAGCCTCATCCCCAAAAGCAAAAATCAGAATCCTCTGACATGACTTTGTTCACCCTGCTATTTCCAAAGAAATTGTGGCATCTTGTTGAGGATCCAAATTTCAAGTCAATAGTGTGGGATAAAACTGGAACGTAGGTCATCATTGATGAGGGACTTTTCCAAAAGGAGATACAGTACTTGAAAGAAACTAACCCTCAAAGATATTTCATACCAAAAAGATGAACAGTTACATTACATCCGTCAGCTCAACATGTAGGCTATGGGTTCAGTAAAGCTATACTGCTGTCAGAGCAGAAATGTCACCAAGGTAAGAAACTGATTGAACTCTTCAATTTGTTTTGAGATGACATAGACATAACATGATATTCTAAAACCTTGCTTACCCCTCTTGTTGTGCTATCAACACAGCAGCTTTTGCCGTGGACACCCAGACTTGCTATGCCCGTTGAAGAGACACCTGAAGAGAAAGCCCTATGGGGGAGGAGTTAGGTGCAAGTGTCCCAAAGGGAACCCTATCAGACTCCGGGCAAAGCCTGGCCTGCTCAGATCATTCCAGCCACAGGGACACCTCCTCTCCAAACGTGCATCTCAGCCCCTGGTCTTAGCTCTGAACACGAGTGAAATGACAGAAGTTGACATGGCATGCAGGGTAAAAAGGAGCAACAAGCCTATCAGCTTGGCAGCAGATTCCAGCATGGCACCATCCACCTCTAGCCCCCAGTCTGGTCAAATCGACCCCTGAGGCCATGACCATGGAGGAGCCCGTTTCCTTCCTGGGCCAAAGTGTGGATGCCCACCAGAGGCAGGTGGCAGTTTGCCTGTCCCTACAGGTGACGATGGCTATGACCACTCTTCTCTCAGCTGTCGCAGCACTAAACACGCAACAGCAATGATGACCACCATCTAGCAAATTCTTTCAGTCGAGGTTCTGGTTTACTCTAGTACAGATACAAGATATTTTTACAATTCTTCTGGTGCTTTTACATTTATACATTTGTAAAGAATAATAATAATAATAATATAATGATAATAATAATAGTAATGAAGCCTTTCTAATATTTCTGGCTCGCTTATTTCTTTGGCAAAAAGATCAATTGACATAATAGACAAAGAATATTCTAGAAAATACATATGAAACAAATTTATTATAGAGACAGATACAATGGTTTAACTGTAATGCATTTAATCGGCCGTTGGCAGAGAAGAGGAGGGGAGTAACTGCACGGGGATGTCCACAGTCCATACATCTTTATGTCCTCGAGCATAGAGCGGCTGCTGAAGCCAGCGAGGATTGGACAGACGGGTGAGGTATTTCTGGGGCAGTCCTGTGAGCAGCGCTGCCCTCTCAAGTTCCTTCAGCTCAACCTCTGTTTGATCTTCCGGACAACACCAGGTGTACCCAACCTCCACCAAACCTGTTGAGTCAAAGAATGACAGAAACCATTTTTTTGAGAGATTGTCATTTCTATTAAATAGCCGGTCTCAGGGATAGGACTCCAGTGGGGAATACAATTCCCATGACTGGACAAGATTTCAACATGCAACAATGTCCAGCAATATCAAAGACCAGGAGTTATGAATTTATTTGACTGGTTGCTGCACTGAATAAAGTTCATGCAATTGATCAAATGAATAAGAACCTGCAACAACTCCTCTGCCAAATCGTTCTCCAGAATCCAGAAGTTCTTGTATCTGTCTTCCGTCCATTCCCAAAGGCCCTGTAAGCATATCTCTCCACTCATCGCATTCCCAGTCTTTCTGAGCGATGTGAATGGCCAGAGTACAGTTCCTCATTTCTGCCAAAAGAGGTCGCCAACGCGTCTCAATAGTTTTCACTCCATCAAGTACAAAGCCTGCGTAGGGCTGCCTGAAGGATAGGCAACCTACTTGTAAAGTCATGTTACAAATCTGTGGTTCCAAACTGCATCAGCTGTTGCAACATATAACGAATTCCATCGGGTGTTTAAAACATTGAATGCACCTAAAAATGCTGTCGAGGTGATGGACCTGGTGCTTGTGAGGAGCTTGGCGCATGAGCGCATACAAAACTGTTCTGATGCAAACAAACAACCCAGTAAAAACCGAAAGAGGATGGATGAAATAATAATCAATTTATGTACATTATCTAGACAATTGAGCTCACAGACTCTGGAGAGCAGACAAGAAGCAACTAGCCAGCCGTAGTTCTGCCAAGCAACACTGTTGACGAGGAAATAAGACTTTAACTTCCGAGTTTATCATAATAAAAGTCTCCAGATACCGTAATTTGTAGCCTAATCTCAAAGCAGGTCATTATACTGTAAATATAGTGTCATGTTCTCAAAGCAGGCTGCTATCATAATGCCTTTTTTTTAAGTAGGCTAGCCTACATTTTGCATAGCCTACAAGAAAAACTCAATTATATATTTTTAATCAAACACCACATACTTCTAAGCACATAGGATACAGTTTCTAAACGCCGATTAAAAGTGTGTTGTTACAGTATGCATATCCGGCAACTATAATATAATGCAAATGTGGGAAAAGACTACTGGTTGCCTACGTCATACATGCGTCTCGAACGGTAGGTCAATCCATTTCAGTCCACCTGCCCCAAGCGCTGCCGCTGGTCAGCGGGGCAACTGTACGGAATCAAGTTGCGCCGATTCATTTTAGAGCTGTATTTACATGGAAGGGTATCATTTCTTTAGGTTGCTGACCGTAATAGTAGTTTCGAACGACAAGAGTTTCTGAATAGGGCCTTGTCTGTCTGCAAGGTTAACAGCGTATTCTATGACTTATAAACTTCACTGCGCAGCGTAAGAATGGAACGTTCTTCATCAGCCCATCGGTTTAGGAACTCCTACAAACGAGGTGAGTAGCCTAATGTAAATAATAAATGTGTGAGATACAAACATCGATAAATCGAGGCACATAGACATAGTTAATCAATTTAATCAAATAATGATGATGCATCAGTACAGTAGCCCTAGTCCAGACTATGAATTCACCTTCAGTGTTATATTGTTGAACACACGCAAACAGACTAATTGCGTTTGATTTGTCTTTCCTACTTTATTTGCCTTCATCACTGTCTTTTGGGTAAAGCTGAGGTATGACACTTGCAAAGTAGTTTATACCGTGCAAACTGATTAACTGTAGCCTACCAATGTTTTCCTCTCTAGATAGCCATAGTAGAGTCTACAGAATGCATAAAAGTCATTCCTCAACCCCCATCCTCCCTACCTTCACCATGCTGCAGGATGAGATCAGAGCTTAGTGCTAGAGAATTAACCAGGCTGGAATGGGGTTGTGGGTAATTAGAAGTGACAGGTAAGACACAGACTCACGTTGTGCTAACAGAGGAAACAGTAGGCCTAACTACTCACCAGGTGTGTGTGCACAGTAAAGTCTATGAAATTCAGAATTGGGTGCCCTGCTGCGACACATTTCCCTCAAGTCTTGGCTTTTTTATTGGCCAAAGTTAAGACATGCATAATACAGCAAGCAGTAGGCCTGGCTAGAGCATACAACACCATACATCTTGAACAATAGAGTGATCCTCTCACGGAGTAGCACAATAACCTAAGCTAATTTTATGGGCTTTTCATGGAAACCGATGTAGACAGTGACACTTGGACAATTACTGTAAGTGGTCTTTTCATCTGCTCTTGTCCTGCACTCTCTCTCTCTCTCTCTCTCCCCCTGTATTGACACTGTTTGGTTCCTGTTGCTAAGGTTGATGCCGTGCTCATGACTTCACGTGTAATGACTTAATGAGATCTTAGTTTTGGAGGCGCACAAGGCCGGGCCGAGTCAACAGCCCTTAGAAGTGTTTACCTTTCCCGCCCATGTGTTTGGTCTGCTGTTAGCTATACTGTGTGTGTGTGTGTGTCTGCAAGTGTGTGTTTCCTGTAATCCCGCACCTATACCATTTTCCATATACTGTATATCACAATCAGAAAATATCACTGTTGTCTGTTAGATATACTGTAGTCGCCTAGAACACGCTTGTGTCTAAACCTACTACTGATAAATTGGGCCGTAATTTAAAAGCTGGGTAAAGTGCAAAGTCTAAAGTCTATAGCTAAAGCTTGCTTAGCAACTACGCAAAATCTATTTGCAAATTTAATACCAGGAGAAAGATCCTATAAGCACCAACAACGGTGGGTCAGCTATAAGCTGTCTGGCACGGTGCTGTTCATGCATGAGAACTTTTTTTGCACTTTGCCCAGCCATAAATTAAGGCCCAGTATCAGAATTGACTCTAAATCTCCTGGTCATCAGCTGTCAAACTTATCCATCGACGATCCCGAGGATGCCGAGCTGGCCTACACCATGCGGGACCTGCCTCCGCGGGCAGGGGGGCACACGTTCCCCCGCGACGTGCCCATCAAGGAAGGCAGCAGTCGCCCGCACACGCCCGGGACCCCGACTCGCGCCAGCGGCTCCATGGGCCGGAACTACCTGGAGACGGAGCTGGAGGGCCTGCGGAGGTCCCAGCTGAGCTCCATGAGTTCCCTGGACTCAACCATGAGCCCCTCGCGCTCCAAAAGCCCCTGGGGGCGATATGACCCCTACGACTCCGCTGAGGTACCCCTGTGACTAGCAACTGGAGGGATCAGATTGATTATTGAGGTTTACTGTGGTGCCCCAATAACAGTGCTTTTGAATGAGTTACATGAAAGTGTATAAAGTAAAACAAATCTGTGGACTGAGAGATGCTTATCTTGATGTTTGCTGTTTTAGGACCAGGATAAGGAATATGTAGGTTTCGCTACACTGCCAAATCAAGTGCATAGGAAGTCTGTGAAAAAAGGCTTTGCTTTCACGCTGATGGTGGCAGGTAAGGTTTAACTGGACCTAGAGTGCATTCACAAATATACAAAAATAAAATCTTAACAGTCATGTTATTATAATCATAAATCATATTGATGTTGTTGGACATGTCTGAGAGGCATGTTATCAGTATGCCTTTTAGTAGCTGTATTGTACAGTGTGTACTGTATGTCTATTTCAGGAGAGTCAGGACTGGGAAAATCAACTCTTGTGAACAGCCTCTTCCTCACAGACCTTTACCGAGACAGGAAGCTGCTGAATTCTGAAGGTAAGATAGATGAGACCATTGTAACGCATGCACACAGGACAGGACTATGACGCAAGTTGTCGGTCACATTTTGGCATCTTGTGTCTGTTGGCAGAGAGGATCATGCAGACAGTGCAGATCACCAAGCACACGGTCAGCATTGAGGAGAAGGGGGTCAAGCTGAGGCTAACCATCGTAGACACACCGGGCTTTGGAGATGCTGTCAACAATACAGAGTGGTATGCATTTTTTCCCCCTCAGATTTGCTTTTAAACCACTCACGGTAATATGCATGTTATTGCCACCTCTGGAAAAGATTAGTTAAAAAATGTGTACAAATTAGTCTTTTGGGATTTTTATCTAAAAATTCTGCTGTGAAGGGAAGCTAATTTCGGAAAAGGAAAATCGTTATTTTTTTCTTCAAAAATGCTCCTATCGTAACCAGCCAGATGCTTTGAGCTAACTTTTCAAATGCACTTCCTGTTAAACAGATGTACTTTGTGGGCCCTAATTTAAATGTGCAGTCTGTCTATGAGCAAAGTTTTCCTGCTTGAACTAAGGGCATGATTTTAGCTGACCCACCATTGTGCTTAGGATCTTTCTTATTGTACTAAATCTGCAAACAGATTTTACATAGATATTAAGCAAGACTTTAGACTTCAGACTTGGTTCTTTGGCCAGCATTTAGATAAAGGCCCTGTGTTTTATTTATTTGATGTTATGTACTCTAAGCGTAGTGCGAGTGTGAGGCTGCATTCAAGTATTTTATATTTATTGTATTTGTATATTGTCTTTATTTGCCATTTACAATTGCAAATATGCAATTATGCAGTCTATGTTAAAGTGATACTGAGTGTACATAAGCGGAGTTGAAACAACACATGGCTTTGCCAAGGAATGTCTGAGGAAAGTATTTTCATAGTAAGCTGTTGCGGGGAAATTTCCTGTGACTAGACACCATCTTAGCTGTTAAATGTCTACTCGGGTTGATGTTGTCTATACTTTAATGAAATGTAGACATTACAAGGATGATCTCAGTTATTTTTAGTTTTCTCTTAGCTGTGACCTCCAAGGTCAACCTCACTTGGGAGTCTGGAGTGATTCTCTTGTCTATGACCTCTGAGGTCAACTATCTTAGGGAGTCTGGCGTTATAACAGCTTTCTTATAATTAACTTTTTTTTATCATGACAGTTGTATTTCACTTACGTGGTGTGTAAAGAATACCTTGTTTAGTCCTATAGATAATGGCAAGACTTTGTCTAGGGCAGACTTGATGCTCTCATGCTCGCCTAGGATGCTTGTGTGTTAGAAACTTGTCTCCGACATTGTGAATAAAGCTTTGTACACTACCGCACAGTCGGCCTGCCTGTGCGTGCATTAATACAGCATCTTTACCACGCCGTCTTGCTTCCTGCCCTTCCAGGACACTTAACCATCTTCCTCTACGTCACTCTCTCTGGCACTCATTTAGTCTGCAAGTACTAGATAAGCATTCACTCGCATTTAACTATTCAATTAGGGCTGCAGCAAATGAGATGTGGTACTTGAGTATGTGAGGCCATATTTGTAGTTTAGTTGTAACGACAGTTGTAGTACAACTTTAGTTGTTGTTGTAGTTTTGTAATTTATTTTTGCATTCATATACTCAGCTGGAAGACAGTGGAGGACTACATTGACCAGCAGTTTGAGCAGTACTTCAGGGACGAGAGTGGACTGAACAGGAAGAACATTCAGGACAACCGCGTGCACTGTTGCCTTTACTTCGTCTCCCCCTACGGCCATGGGTACAATCTCCAATCAGCACTGACAACACACCAACTATTAAGGAACCTCTATTCAATATCTGATAAACTGGTTTTCACTGAAATTTTAGAAATTCAACCATTGATTTGTGTTTTACATGTTCAATGATTTACAAGCATTTATAATCACTAATTTGTGTTATTTTTTGTGTATTGAGTGTATTTCTGTTAGTAAATCTTTGACAGTGATATTTTTGCGTTTCTTTCCAGGGTCAGATATCAGTGTTTTTGTTCAGAATTATTGCCATTAGGCTACGTTGATCATTATAGACTTTTTCTGGGCATAGACTACTGAGCTACTAAGCTGAGCTAAGGGACCAAAAGATTGTGTGTACATTAGTACATGCATAACTGACATTTGCCTCTCACTGTGTTTTAGTTTGAGGCCACTGGACATTGAGTTCATGAGGGCCCTCCATGGCAAAGTCAACATCGTACCTGTCCTAGCCAAGGCAGACAGTCTCACTCCAGCTGAAATCAGGAGGAAAAAGACAAAGGTATTGTGTGTGTTTATGTGTGTGCGTGCGTGCGTGCGTGTGTGTCTGTGTCTGTGTCTGTGTCTGTGTCTATGTGTATGTCTGTGTCTGTGTCTGTGTGTGTGTGTGTGTGTGTGTGTGTGTGTGTGTGTGTGTGTGTGTGTGTGCATGTGCATGTATATCTGTGTCTGTGTGTGCATGTGTATTTGCGCGTGACTGTTCTGTCACCCTGGCTGCTGCAGATCCGGGAGGAGATCGAGCAGCTGGGGATCCGCATCTACCAGTTCCCTGACTGTGACTCGGATGAGGATGAGGACTTCAAGCAGCAGGATCGAGAACTCAAGGTGCCTACAGTATCTCTTACAGAGGAATCATTCCACTGGACAGATTCTAAAAAGTCTGGATAGCCATTAATATTATATTTACTATTTATAGTGCCGTGACTGTGAAACATCCCTGCTGGAAAAATTGCCTGACGAGCTTCAGGTTTAACCAGATTGTTTGACCACCCTATGATGGTTGACCAGCTAGACCAGCAAAACTCTTGTGAAAATGTTACCTTCAGCTGGTTTATCCAGCTTACGATGGTAATTCAGCTGGTTTTGCTTGTTGTACCACCTCAAGATGGTCATTTTAGTTGGTGTTGCTGGTCTACATTGCTGTTTTTTACTGGTAGCTTATGTTGGTAATTCTAGCAAACCAGCATGACCATCTTACACCAACAATGTCAAGCTAGGCAGGCTGGTCCCAAGCATGACCAGCTTACACCAGCTGTATCCCACACGACAGGCTGGTGACACCAGCATGACCAGCTTCATCAGATGGTCACGCCAGCATTTCCAACTGGTGGCCTAACCAGCTACACTAACAAAGACCAGCCATAGCTGGAAGAAAACCAGCATAGACCAGTTAAAGCAGCTAAAACCAGCTACCAGCATACGCTGACTTCTTGCTGTTTGTTTCCAGTAGGGATGGAAGAGACTGCCTGTATCATATAACCATAGACCTATTAATCAGATACCAACCTTAACCAGGCAGGGTGCACCCATACCGTAGGTGGTAAACAGCACAAACATGCCACGCACTAGGCCCACATTTCTAATTACTAAATCTCTAGTTATCTAGTTTTAAATGTGCTTTTCCATGTATTTTGCATAATGTTGTTTCTGTAAAAATGTGTTTTAATGTGATCTGTAGTCTGCGTCTGATTTTAATAGGCCTATGGTCGTGTGATATAGGCTGTCTGTGTGATAATTTTTTTTTTGGTAGCTCATATACAGTGTGCAGACCATCTCCCGCTCCCTCTGACATGTTTAGCCTGGTACCTGTGAATATACATTTTGGATGTATGCACCCGTTTTCCATAAATTGTTATGCCTCTTACCCATAGGAAAGCTTACCATTCGCAGTGATAGGCAGCAACATGCTCTTTGAGAGCAAGGGCCGAAGGTTCAGAGGCCGCATGTATCCATGGGGTGTCGTGGAAGGTATGTAATTTGGGTATGCATACATGTCAAACACAGATAGCCTACGTATGTAAATAGAAATATGCATATGAAAAAAATATGTATAGATAAATTGCACACACAGGCAGAATAAAATGTACACATAAAAATGCTAAACCTACCCACTATCTCATGAAACACTTTAGTGCTTTTTCTCTGTATAGGCTGTTCATAAGTAGCGCAACATTATAGCTAATATGTTTACCAGTTCACCTTCTGTCTGGTCTGGCATCTTTAAAAAAAAAAAAAAAAAACTGTTAAATGTATTTTATAGATTTTTTTTTTTTTCTTTTAAAGGCATCATTTGGTTTTATCTGTTTTTATCTGTTTTCATTTGCATTATATTTTTTGTAGCGCGTTGAGATTGCCATAATATAAAGTGCAATACAGTAAAATGTATTATTATTAATTAATATTATTATCTTTCAACACAGTGGAGAATCCTTCTCACTCGGACTTCCTGAAGCTCCGGAACATGCTGGTGCGCACTCACATGCAGGACCTGAAGGACGTGACCCGGGAGACCCACTACGAGAACTACCGCGCCCAGTGCATCCAGAGCATGACCCGCATGGTGGTGATGGAACGCAAACGCAGGTCAGGGGAGGGCGAGGGCGGGGCGAGGGCAGGTGCAGTGAGATGTCCACCCAGACCAGTGTTTCTCAAAGTGTGGTCCGCAAGCTATCCCAAGTGGGATGAATATGATATAGATGAGTTGTTTGCAATATTGAACCAACTTGTATGTGAATCCAAATAGTTACAGTAAGTAGCCTAAGCTATGCCAGTTTAAATCATATGAATCCTCTGACACAATAAACAAGGTGCAAAGACAATAAGCAAGATTGCACAGTGAGTAGGCCTATTGTGCAATATACTGTTGAAGGAGGTCTACTGTTCTGTGAGGTTTTTTTTTTATTGGATAAGTGGTCCTTGGTCTGAACATAGACATACTGCAGCTCCTAACACCCTCAGTCACTGCTGTCAATCACATGCTGCACTTCAGTGGCTCGAACATGGGCTGCTACCTGACAGAGGCTAGAGACAGAACATTTTCAAAGATTTCAGATATCAGAATTACCACATATACCTGTAATGTACATCATTCTGGACTGGACTGGACTGGTCCTTCCTAAAATTGAGTGTATATTACAGAAATACAGGTTTTTAATGTGAAAGGGTCATCCAGATCCAAAATTGTAATTGTAATTGTAATGTCTTTTCTGAATAAGTTTTCTTTTCATCATTCTTTTCAGATGTGATTTGAAATACCCAATACGTTTTGCCCTATACTGTACAGTAAACCCTTAACCAGTTTTAGAATGGACAAGCTCCTAAAGAGTTAAAGAATAAGATGCCTTTCTTTAGGTAGAGTACAGTGTGTTTACCTCTGTTTTAAGAGTTGTGGTATATCTTGGCTGTGTGTGTGTGTGTGTGCGTGTGTGTGCGCGTGTGTGTGTGTGTGTGTCCTCTAGCCTGTGTAGCCGACTGAGGGAGAGTGTCTCTGACATCCCAATCCCGCTGGTGCCCGTGGACAGTGAGACGGAGCGGCTGATCTGGGAGAAGGACGAAGAGGTGTGTGCAGGTGCAGCTGCTTGCGCTGTGTTCTCCTGATCAAACACAAAATGAATGGAGTTGGTCCATTCTGCAGGAGAATCAAATGCATAGCCTGCATCAACGATGAAGGCCTTGGAGGAGTCACCTTTTACATTTTCCATGACAAGACTTGTAATTGTAGTTCAAAGAAGACTGCACTCTGTAGCTGTTGCTTAGGGCCTTCATCATGGCCAACAACCTTTGGCAAGAGATTTGATACAGTGGAGGGGGCCTCCATTAAAATGTGGCTGGGAGACCTAGAATGTTTTTTGAACATCCTACAGTGTGTGTGTGTGTGTACAGTATGCCATTTGTTTGTGTATCAGTGTGTGTGTGTGTGTGTGTGTATGTGTATGTGCTTATTGGGTGCATATACTGTGTGTGTGTGTGTGTGTATACACACACACATTTAGTATGTGTGTTATCTACTACCCTGATCAGCCCCCTCTCCTCCTTTCTGCAGCTGCGGCGGATGCAGGAGGTTCTTCAGAGGATCCAGGAGCAGATGCAGATCGCCCACAAAGAAGGGTTCTAGACACTCCCTCTTACATTTAACCCATCACCAAGTGTCCGCTCACTAGCGCAGACATAATGGTAGGGCTAGAGAGACAACTGGTTTGGCATAGAGGGAAACACTTGTTTTTGACAGAATTAAAGATCAGGACACACAAACTACTCTCATACCTACTTAAACACTGGTTGTGAGAATCCATGCACCACGTGAAATAACAGGCAGTTACAACTAGGGCTGCAACAATGAATTGTCAGTCAAACAACTTATCGTCAATTAGTTGTCAGCTGTTGAATTAATCACCAACTATTCAGGTAACCAATCGCTTCATAGGGGATGAACAATTTTATCTCAGATTCCAGTTTCTTAATCCTGAACATTTTGTGGTTTACTCACTGCTTTGTGACGGTAAATTTTATGTCAGTAGCATGTGGACAAAAACATGGTGTTTGAAGACCCTCTCCCTCAGGCTTTAGCTTTAGATCTTTGGCTTTAGTAGCCTGGGTATACCCAAACGAATCTGCAAGCAGGTCAATGACGTGACCTGCAGATGACTGTGTCTGACTCTATTACTTTGGTTTAGAATAATTTTAAATGATTCATAACAAGCATAATTTTATTCTATAAAACCTGTATAATTTGAACATATTTTCTGTTTATCATACAGATTATATATATTTTATGTTCTGTCATCTCAAACCCTCAAAATGTTAGGTTGGGCAACCGTCTCAGCAAATTAACACTATGAAAAGTATTACACATAGAATTTAAAAGGTAAGGAAGTTAAAAATAAATATAGGGGCATACTTTTATGTTGAAGTTTGATAGCTCTTAAGTTGTTTGCATATCTGACATGTTGGGGTGGTGCAACTGCATTCATAGAATGTTTATTTTGAATTCAAAAGGAAAAACAGTAAACAGGATATTGCCTCATCAAGAGGACCCCAAGTGACCTTTACTGATGAATGAAAAGTTTGTAAATTTCTCTCAAAAATGGATAGAAAAAAATGCTAGTGGTTCAACCAATGTAAATCTAAGGAAAAGTTATTTGAATAGAAAACTCTTTATTGTAATGGAAACTGGAATGGATAAACTTGCTAGAAAAGTCAAAAGGTCATATACTCTAGGTGTCCAAGAAGATTAGTAGCAAAAGTCAAGAGGTGCAACCACATCATCAGGTGGTGCAACCATGTAAAATATTACTTTAAACCAAGAAATAGTAGATTAAAGTGAATACATGGTTGTAAAACATGTTGTACCTAATAATGTACTTCTTTTGCCACTTGACAAATTTTGGATGGTGAAATTGCAAACACATATATACAGTATAAGCCTAAAAATTTATTAAAACATGTAAATGTTGCGCAGCATTACAAACACAGTCCTCTAACTTAAAAAAATGCATTCTGTCCATTTTTCAAGATGATTTTGGAAAAAAAAGTTAATTAAAAGCCTTATTTGTCAATGACCCAAGCACATTGCAAAGCCATCTGTCACTGAAAACCAGTCACAACCACTTGTCTGGCAAGGAGTTTGCTTTATGCAGTGACTGACAGAGTATGGTTAGGAGCACTGTTGAATACAACCAATGTCTACTCTGCACTGATGCTGTCAGTATTAAATGCCTTGTATTGTCTTCCTTGAATGAGTAAACAGCGTTTAAAACCTGTTTACAAGAGAAAAAAACGGAATAAAACAAATAAACACTTTATCTTATGAGCTAGTCTAAGCTTTTGGGAAACACTAATCAACATTTTTTTCTCACAATTTTTGTAACAATTGATCAACCAAACAACTAATCAAGAAATACTCTGCAGATTAATGCATTACAAAAATGTAGTTTAGTTAGTTGCAGCCCTAATTAAGGCAGTCCCAGTTGCAGCCCACTTGAAGGCAGTCCCAGGATTTATACAAAGGCTTTTTGGTTTGGTGAGAGTATAAATGATGAAGTCTTCTAAGGACAGTCATAGTGATTGCCTCATGCCAACACAGGGTCTCTATGCACCTGTCCATCAAAAGGAATAGGAATGAGCTTGTGAGTCAGTGAGCCAGTGCCAGGTTGTGAAATTGTTCAATTGGCTTCCTGAAATATCTCACCCCTGTGGGCCATGTTTTATATTTGTCAGTTGCTGTGTCGGCATTCAAGAACACGCTAATATGGTACTAGAGAGCAATGTTTTGTCCATCTCCATTTTTACCAGAGGACAAATAGGATAACAATGGTCATGTTTATGTTTTTATGTTTATTTCTTTAAACATTTTTATATAAAGTTATTGGTAGCATTTTTAGATCTCCCTCCACTGTCAGTGTCTTTACAGTTTAAGCCTACAAGATTGCTTTAGAGGAGATCAAATGTTATTCCACAAATGCTAATTCAATGTTAACACTTTTACTATCAAATAAATATCTTATTTGTTATGGTTTGGCAAATGGACTCTACTGTGCCTATGTTTATTTGGTCTTTTTCTTACATTTGCTTTGATTTAAAACAGCATGGACCAGCACAAAACCACTGGAAATAAGCCTCAGTTAATCTAGTCAGTCAGGTTCTTGTTGAATGAGTCCGTGGGGAAATACAGTACATGCATCCCTCACTCTCAAGCTCAAGCTGATGTGTGGAGAGTCTTCTGTCGCATAATGGCTGCCGTGCTTCACCCAGGTAGGTGATGCACATTGGTGGTGGTTAGTGAGGTTCCCCCTTCACAGTTAAGGTCCGGCGCCCACCGGAGACTATACGCGGCACGGCACAATGCGACAGGGAAAAAAAAGATAACTTCATAGTTTTTAACGGAGCAAAGCACATTAGAAATGTCTACCATGCGGCAGCCGCACAGGGATTGAAAACTGTTCTAAAATCCTGCGCGTCAAGCCCACACTGCTGAACACCGTGTCCGGTGGGCGCCTGCCTTTAAGGGCCTTCGGTGCCTTGAAAGGTCTATGTGTATGTGTTGTTGTGTGCAGTAGTTCAACAGATATATCTAAAGAGCTACAGAAATAAGGGCACAGATCAGACAGGGCTGTAAACGTCATAAGATTTATTATGAATCTTCATTGCTTTTTTTATTAATGTAGTATATGTTTTCTTGTTGTTACTTTCATGATTGTTATTCTTTTTAAACATAGTGGACAATTAGATCTAAATGCAGCCCAAAATGTACAGGCAATATATAACTTAAACTTTCTCCATAGGGAAAAACGCACAGTTTTTATATATAATATCAATGTAGGATGAGGTCTAGAGGTCCCCACACATCATACCATAGTACATGGTCCCAGAAAAAATAATAAGGAAATTAATACAAATCACAAATCAATATCTGAATGGAAAGAATTGCAATCTACATGCAAAAAAACAGGCAACAGTATAATCTTAATTATACATACACATATGTGAATGCGTGCATATACCCACATGTATACATACATACACATATTAAAAAAAAGAAAAACCCTCACAAATAAATTTCACAGACATTACATTTTCTTTCTTTTACAGAGTATGGAAAACATGGTCTTTCTATACACTCACACACACACACACACACACACGCACGCATCCTTGCAGTAATGGAGGTGGGGTGGGGTGGCCTTAAGTGGGGTGTCACAGTGTTAAGGTTCAACCCAGAGCCTGATACGACGCCACACCGACGCACACACACACACACACACACACACACACACGCTACATCAGCGCCGCTACACCCACTACGACGAGAGAGGGCGCACTCCTCAGCCGGCATGAGCACTCCCAGGTCACCCTCTTCAGAGAACAAAGGATTAGAGGAACAAAAAGAAAAGAACACACTGAAAGTACCAGAAACCAGCACCTTTATGTGTCATCACAAGATAGTGACTGATGTCAGGGCTAGCGGTCTCGACGGTAAGATTGGTGTTGCTGAAGTACCCACAACAAGCTCCGCGTCTCTAGGATGCAGACGAGGAACGCGACCCTGGTAAAGTAAACTCGACAGTCACAGTCAGAATGAATAGGTTAAACACTATGAGCAACCGAGTGTGCACATGCACACATTCCATACTTTGACAGCATTGTTATCATCCAGTTCTAACTCACTGCTTCATCCAGATGCACACACTACCTAAACCAGGCGTCAACAGAGAGAAAAGACATACAGTACATACACACAATTAAAACTACTGTACACCAGGATCAGTCACTGTGAAATATGAGAGACTTGTTAACTTGTTATTAACTCACACTTAATGTTGTAGTCAATGGCAACCACATCAACTGCTTAGGAGCATTCTGGGTTTTGTGCCAGCGTGAATAAGATGAACAGCACTAAGGTGGGCATGTTCAACATTCTCTGGGCTCTAATTTGAAAGTTGCAAAGTTGTGGTCTCTCCTATGAATTCCAAGTGAAGCATGTGATTAAATCGACATAGTGCAGCTCGGTGGCTACTAATTGCTAAAGCCATGGTGACACATGTTTAGTGTTTCCCGGACATTCAGTTTCTCTTTGTGGACACCAGAGGGCAGACTTGGGCTATACTCCTCCCTATCTGAGGCACTTTAAGGATCTCAGTATCCAGGTTTGCGTGTGTATGTCTTGTTACACACAGCCAAGATGAGGTTAGACTCTGAATATCAGCATCCCAGAGACAAGAGTCCGGCTCTGGCCCTGATCCGGGCCCAATCCATCATGGACTCTACGACACCCGTCTACATCAGAAATTCATTCCTCAATGGATCGCTGCGTATCTTTTCCACTGGGACACAAACATTTCATGAGGACCATGGCCAGTAAGCCAAAACCAAAACTACTGTCAAGGGCAGGACAGATCGACAATGTATTTTGCTGAGGACACTTGTGGGTAAAAGCAGTTCAGTGTTTATTGAGCTTCAGACAGACTTCCAGCTCCCCAGCTCTGCCATGACAACGGTGATGCTGCCTTGACATTAAAGCCTGGCATTCCGGTAATGCCAAGGAGCCACCACTGGGCTCTCACAGAGAGGGTTTGTCAGTGTGTGTGCACACGCATGTGTGTGTGTGTGTGTGTGTGTGTGTGTGTTTGGGGAAGGGGATTATGCCTTGGAGACGTGAATTGTGGGCATCTTTGTGGGTACAGTTAAAAAATCACACACACACACATACACATACACACACCCACACACAGGACATAACAACAAATAAATCGACATGTAAAACAAACACAAACATGACATGAAGCCAAAAGGGACACATTTTCCACTCTACAAGTCCATGACTAAGTGCATACTATGACTGAGATCGTTGAAGGTCTAGATTTTAAACAAGCTAGGACCCACAGCGTCTACTCACTCGGACAGTAACATCAGGTGAACATGGAAGTCTGAAGACGCACGGTTTCACTCAAAACATTTTGCCAGGAACAAAACTGGAGGACGTGAGCTATGAGGAAGCATCCTAGAGAGGGTTGGGTCCGGGCCTGATCCGGCCTGGATGTGGCCCAGATCAGGTTCCGTTTTCCGGGTCTGACTCCCATACCTGGGGCTCGTGAAGCCGTCGGCCGCTTCGCACCAACGGAGAGGTCTGTCAGTGTCACCACGGCCACCACTGCACACCACACCCACTCATCACCCAATCGCTCTCTCAGTCACTCACTCATTCACTTACTCACACAGCTCGCTCGCTCGTTTTTTTTGTTTGTTTGTTTGTTTGTTTGTTTGTTTGTTTGTTTGTTTGTCAGTCATTCAGTCTGTTTGCTGTGTTAGTTCGTTGATTCGTTTTCAGGCCAGCTTGAGCGTACTGACGGGAAACTGAGGCACGGTCACCATAGTCACTGGGTTGAGCACGGTCTGCCCCACCAGCTGCGGGTGGTGGTGGTGCGCCATCACCGCCGTGGGCTTGCCCACCACCGTGGATGCCGCCTGCGGGCCGGTCACCGGGACCGCGCCGTTGACGATGGGCCCGTGGCTCGGGTGGTGTGCGGCGGTGAGCGCGTGGGCGATGTGGCCCACCACGGCCGGCTGCGACACGGCCAGCGACTGCGGGTAGAGCGCGGGCAGGTGCTGGCTGAGGTGCGCCACGGGGTGCACGGTGATGTGTCCGATGGGCTGACCCACGGCGGGGCCGGCCTGCCCGGGGCCGCCGCCGGACGGGGCGATGTGCGCCAGGTGCTTGGAGCCGGCCGGCAGGACGTGGTTGACCGCCTGGATGACCGAGGCGTGGGACATGGAGGCGCGGGCGATGACGGTGGTCTGCTGCGGGTGCGGCTGCTGGGGCATCACCACGTGGGTGGCGGTGGAGACGGGCACGACGGCGGCGGGCAGCGGCGCCGGGGCGATGGCCTGCGGGGCGACCAGCGCCTGGGGCTGCGACGGCGACGGCGACGAGACGGACGACACCGAGACGGTGACGGCGGTGGGCAGCGCCGAGACCGTCATGGCCGCCGCCGCCGCCGCCGACGCCAGCTTGTGGGGGTGAAGGGTCAGGTGCTGCGCGGGCAGGAGGGGAGCGGGCGCCATGGCCGGCCGCGGGTCAGAGGAGAGGGCAGCCGCGTGGGGCGGCTTGGGGAGGGCGGCGGAGGGGGCCAGCGGCATGTCGCTGTCCACGTCTTGGTCGAAGTTCTCCTCTCCTTCTGTGAAATGAGACCGGGTATGAGTGGCAGCTAGAGTCAAGAATCAATCACAAATGTGTGTGTGTGTGTGAGTGTGTGTGTGTGGAGAGTAGTAATGCATTATTTGAGGTATAGGTATATAGCTTGCGTGTATGTGTGTGTGCGTGTGTGTGTGTGTGTGTGTGTGTGTGTAGTAATAACACATTGTGACCCGGCAAAGCGAAACCAGTCACTTAGGTAAAATTTACAAAATTAAGTTATTGTGCTCACATGAACGGCCATAAACTAAGCTTTCCAATGATATGCATATCGAGGGTATTACACAAACTATCGCTAAGATAACCGCATCCAAAGTTGACATGGTTCTCCTGTCATGGTATGCCAAAAGAGGAGAAATCACCTTTTTAAGCGGCATGGACAACGGGAATGACTGCAAATGTGTTCAATCTTCGCCGGGTTCAACAGTCAAAACGTATCTTTTTACGTAAAATGAGTTCACGATATGAAACTGTGGACTGTATACTGTCGAATTATGCGAAAACGTGAAATTCAACATTTTAACCCCGAAGTTTGTTTATTGTGGATTTTCTCAAAATAACGCTGTGCGCAAAGCGACTGATTTCGCTTTGAAGGGTCACATTTGAGGTATAGGTATATAGCTCGCCACAGTATATTTTATATGCACTCCGTGGTCAGAGGAGTGACAGTTGAAGTTGTGGACCTCAATTCTAATCCAATACACTTTCTGTCAATCTCAGCAAATTGCCTCTCCCTGTCCTCCAGCTGTCCATTCAGAGTGGGCACTTCAGCTAAACTGGCCATAGCGCTAGCTGTAGGAACACGACCAAGTCACACACAATTCCAGAGTTCAGCTAAGTTGTGCTTGTGAGAATGTCATTTTGTGTGTGTAGAAGTCTGTATTGTCATATCTGTATGTGTGTGTGTCTGTATGTGTGTGTATGTGTGTGTGTGTGTGTGTGTGTGTGTGTGTGTGTGTGTATATGTGTGTGTGCGTTGTCTGTATTGCCGCGTGTGTGTGTGTGTATGTGTGTTTTCTGTAGTCTGTATTGTCGTGTGTGTGTGTGTGTGCGTATGTGTATGTATATGTTGTCTGTATTGTCGTGTGTGTGTGTGTGTGTGTGCATGCCCCTTGTCCACGTGTCCTGCTACCTGAGGCAGTAGAGGTGGACGCCTGGTCGTCCTCGGGCTGCACGGTCTGCCGCAGGAGCCGGTCGATCTCCAGCACGTCCATGCTCTGGCCCAGCTCGTTCTTGAGCTCGGCCAGCCGCTGCTGCGTGGCGATCTTCTCGCGCGCCAGCCGCTCCATCTCGTGCTCGTACTCCTTCTCCTTGCGCTTCAGCGTCTGCAGGGGAGGGCACAAAGAGGCACAGGTGCCACCCCGCACGTTTACCAGCCGCCTCATCTCGACACGCACGCTCACAAGTACCCTCAACTAGCAGGTGCCCTAGTGATGTACGTTAAGGCCTTTGAGTATCTAGAAACTGAAGAGCATTAATTAATATTCTGTATGTTAGGGCCTTTGAGTATCTAGAAATTGAAGAGCATTGATATTCTGTACGTTAAGGCCTTTGAGTATCTAGAAATTGAAGAGCATTGTTATTCTGTACGTTAAGGGCCTTTGAGTATCTAGAAATTGAAGAACATTGATATTCTGTACGCTAAGGCCTTTGAGTAGCTAGAAACTGAATAGCATTAATATTCTGTATTCATAAAACCATCTTATTTGATAAGCTTTCCAGTCTTGGCTCTGTAGCATGCACACCTGCAATACACCGGAGTTGAGTTACTATTCCAAAGTGTGCAGTGTGTTAAGAATAAATGTCAATGATAACTGTTAAGAATGAATGTACTGTATGATAAAGATATGTACACCATGTTGATATATGTGGTTACCATCAATCAAAAATGCATGATCACAAGTGTGTGTGTGTGTGTGTGTGTGTGTGTGTGTGTGTGTGTGTGTGTGTGTGTTTTCCTGATCACGAGTGCACACACTAGTAACCACTCCTTGGTCATGTGATCACTACCTGCCAGTTTTGTTTTTCTCCCTCATACCCTCTCCTCTCCTCTCCTCTAAAAGTCCCTGCCAGTTCTTTCAGTCTGCTCATTCCACGGCCCTTGTTCATCATTGACTCCAGTTGTGGCCCTTCTGATTTCTTGGAACTGGGTGCTTTTGCAACAGAGGGGGGCGGATCCTAGCCGGGCTGAACGCACAGCAGCCTCCCGCTCTAAGCCAATCGCTGCCCTCGAAAATCCCTGCTGGACTGCCCTCATCAGCCAACACTGACAACATTCCCGTAAAAAAAAAAAAACCCGACCGGTTGGTGAGGGTGTGTAAGTAGGAAATCACCATGCGCGTGTGATTGTGTGTGTGCGTGTGAGTGAGTGTGTTTGCATGCACACACATACACAACAGAGTGAAAACAAGAACACTAGCATGGCTTCCTCATTCCTGTCACAGTCTGGTTTGTAGAAACCTGTGAAGTCTGGAGGAGATAGTGAGCAGCCCTCACAACAGGGCACACTGAACAGAAAACAAGACAGTGAGACACGACAAGAAGTGTGCGTGTGTGTGTGCGTTTTTGTGTGTAAGTGTGTGTGTGTGTGAGTGTAAGAGTAAGAGTGAAAGAGAGAGATAGAGAGACAAGAGGACGAACAAGTAGGAGAAGAATGCGATAAAAGTGAAACTAATCATACGCATTGGAATACTGGGAAAGTTTGACACGAGTGAGGGGGAGAAAATGTAAAGGGGACCTGAGAAACGGTGAGCAACAGTACTAGGAAGCATGTGAGAACACAGGAGAATGAGAGACAGAGAGAGAGAGAGAGAGAGAGAGAGAGAGAGAGAGAAGAGGGTGGGAGGGAGGGAAAGAGCAAAGGCCTGAGTAGTCACGCAGGCAAATGGTTTGCTGACCCACTTTTTTGTCTCGGTCAGCTGACAAAGGATCACCAAAACAGGCAACCAGGCTAAGACTTTTAGTGGCTTGGGACCGGAGGGATTACACAGCTCTTGAAAAGCATGAGAGTGTGTTTATGTGCGTGTGTGCAGACAGGAAAGAGGTATGACAAATGACGCAGAGGAGGAGGGGGGGGGGGGGGTGTTCCAACTGGAAACAACAAGCTGAACAGAGAGAAAGCGTGACAGGGAGAAGAATGATCGAAGTATCTGGTCCAACAGAAAGACAGACATGTTGGAATGAATCAAAAACCAAATTCAATCAACACCTTCAAAAAAAGGCAAGCAAGAAAGAGGGAAAGAGAGAGAGAGAGCATGAGTTGGAGCAAGAGAGTGGTAAGGAGGAAGAAGGATAGAGAGAGAAGGAGGGAGGGAGGGAGGGAGGTGCAGGGAGGGGGAGTTTGGAGCACTAAAGCCTCTGGGCCACGTGGTTTCAGGAAAAGACACGTCCAGAGAGCAAAGCTGTTTACACCCCCATCTGTCAGAGCACAAAGCATGTGATAGTGTCCACACACGCCGACCGACACGGCGGTTCCCAGTTTCCTCCCCGGCCTCCTCCCCTCTCCTCCACCCTCCTCCACCCTCCCCTCCCCTGCCCTGCGCAACTCAGGCCTCAGCCAGTGAGCGACTGGGAGCCATTGGGGCTCCGCGTGGGCCGGCGGGGAGGAGCTCCGGCAGCGTGCTGCTGCTGCAGTGGCCACACAGAGAGAGACAGAGGGAGAGGAGGGAGGAGAGATGGGACAGCAAGGAGGAGGAGGAGGAGGAGGGAACGCCGCCACTGCATGTGGTACAGTCTGGATGTGTGACATTTGCGCGCGCATGTGTGTGTGTGTGTGTGTGTGTGTGTGTGCTATGGACTCTGTGTGTGTGTTTGTGTGTGTGTAAGTTAGAGAAGAGATGAGGGAGGAGATTTAGGACAGGGGGGGGGGGAGGCAGGGAGGGGGACCGCCACTGCATGTGGTACAGTCTCAGTCTGGATGTGTGACATTTGAGCATGCATGTGTGTGTGTGTGTTACAGGCTGTGTGTGTGTGTGTGTGTGTGTGTGTGTTTGAGACAGAGAGAGAGAGAGAGAGAGAGAGAGAGAGGACAGGGGGAGACAGGGAGGGGGACTGCCAATGCATATCTTACAGTCTGGATGTGTGACATTTGTGTGTGTGGTGTGTGTGAGTGAGTGAGTGAGTGAGTGAGTGAGTGAGTGAGTGAGTGAGTGAGTGAGTGAGTGAGTGAGTGAGTGAGTGAGTGAGTGAGTGAGTGAGTGAGTGAGTGAGTGAGTGAGTGAGTGAGTGAGTGAGTGAGTGAGTGAGAGAGAGAGAGAGAGAGAGAGAGAGAGAGAGAAAGAGAGACAGAGAGCGAGCGAGATTACATAACACATATATATGAATATAAATATAGCTCAATAACAAGAGTGGATGGAGGGCAGCACTGGCATGTGGCCCTTGGAGTCTTGATCCAGGATTAGAGAACGAGACCGCGGCCGGCGCTGCCTCTGTCTGGCCAGACGATCCCACCCCACAGCCCCTCTGACGGCAGGCGGGCAGGCAGGCAGGGCAGCCATGCATGGGCATAGTGAGCTGTACCCCTCCTGGCCCACTCCTGGCCCACTCCTGGCCCTCTCCTCCCCCCCCCCCCCTGGAGCCAGCTACATGCCCCCTGGCCATCTACACACACACACCAGCCACCAGCTGACGCAGCCACTGAAGGCCTGCTGCGCCTTCTGTTCTACACGTCGTCCAGTGTTTCAAATGTGCAGCTCAACAGCAATGCAATGTTACATTTACGCTGTGTACCGGTGTGTGTCCGTGTTTCTATATTCGGAGGTGTCTGAGAAAATAAAGTGTGTGGTGACTGTCTGGTGAAAATGTGATTGTTTTGGGAAGTGCACTGAAAATAGAGGCATGGTTATTATCTCTAGGTGTGAAGATAGGAGATAAAGTTCCACTGAAAAGCACATCCTAACTTTTCTTGTAACTCGGGCATGATACACACAACAAGTTTACATCTAAATCTGACCTGTTTGTAAATATCAGCTCTGCACAAAAGAACTTTGTCGACCTCAACACGCCGAAAAAACAAAATGCAAAAATGCAGTGAGGGAGATCGGAGATGCTTCTGTGGTGAGACATGATGGCAACACCGTAAACAAACAACCCGCAAGGCCTACAAGTCGGCGACATGCTTTTTGGCCTGATACACAAGCTGGGAAATACTAGGATGGCAAGAGGAGAGGACAGTCCTGGACTGTTGAGCCTTTTGTTTGAGGAACATGAAACTACACGGCAGAATCCCTCAGGGTGTCACCACGGCAACAGCTGGAACCCACCACAGTTACCGTAGCAACTGCACAAGGAAGGAGGCATGCGCCGGTGTGAGAAGGTGTAATAGAATCTAATGGGGTGGTCTGATTGGATTACACATAGACCTCCAGTGTTTTCCAGTCTAGTGATCACTGCTTCCTCCTCCCCTCCCCCTTGGCCTATCTCTCACACACACACACACACACACACACACTCTCTCACACACACACACACACACACACACACACACACACACACACACACCAACCCACCTCCACCAATACCAGACTCTGACACTTCTCAGCGGTCAAACACTACTTCATATTTCCCCGATCTTCTCTAAATGCTGCGAGACGGCTCTCAGTGCATGCAGGATTTATTTCGATCTCGTGTTTGTTGCAGTCATGCAACGCCATTATTACAATGGATGATGTTATGTCAGGCTATCACGATGATGTCAGGCTATTCCACCAATCGAAGAGATTTGTCCCCTGACCTGACTAGCAGACTACCCTCTTTGTGCCCTAATTTGGATGCATTACAGTGGCATTAATGGCTCACAACAGTCAATAACAATGTGTCCAATCTCAACACGGCTCTCATTTGATTTCGCACAGTGAATGCGAGTAAATGGCAAATGTGCATGCAAGCCGTAAGAAGCCTGATTGGACGACGCTTCTATCACCTCAAGTCTCTTAAGGGCACCCTCTGCAGACAGACAGACAGACAGACAGACAGACAGACAGACAGACAGACAGAGACCCTTCATGCCTCATGATTCTAACATCAACCACTGTTTCATTTCTCTCCGTCAAAAGCAGTCCCTTTTTGACAAAGGTAAGTGATTTAATCATGAAGCGGAGTAAGGGGGGGTTGAAACGACCACAGGCTGAACCCAGTCGGTGGGGTCACGCATTCGAATGAGACGGGGGGAGGGGGGGCTGGACTTCCTGTAGGCACGCTATCCACCAGCATCCCCCAACAGTCTCCATGGTTACAGAAAACTGAAAGGACAGGTTAATGTGAAAAAAGGGGGAGGGGGTTTAAGATGCATGCAAACCCAAGGCAGGCTTTCTAGCCAAACTCCCTCTCATTTCCCTCATCTGCCAGTCACAGTCTCAAACTGGAGCAACCGTGAAACTGGCAGCTATTTTCAACACCATCAACTGGAAAACTTCTTCTTATTTCCATTATCCTCCCACCCCCCCCCCCCCCCCCCGCTTTATTTCGTCAAACTTTTTCCTCTTCCTCTACACGAATGTATCTTTCTCCTTCTATGTCTCTTCTCTTCCCTCGTTCCTTGGTCTACCTCCCTCTCTCTCTCTCTCCCTCCCTTTCCTAGTTTCCAGCGGCCGCGTCACTGGGCATGCTCGGAGTAGGGGTGTGCTCTGTCTGGTATGCACGCAGTGAGACAGGGGGAGGGAGGGAGAGCAGAGCAGAGCAGAGAGGAGGCGGGACCTAGAGTGTGGAAGGAAGGGGAGGGGGAGGGGGGGGGTGACGTCACTGAGCTCGCGCTCGCCATGTGCTCCCAGCTCACGTGGACCAAGCACCGCGCAGAGACGGAGAGTGCAGGGAGGGAGGGAGGGAGAGAGAGAGAGGAGGGGGGAGGGGGAGAGAAAGAAAGAAAGAGACGACGACGAGCGCACGAGGGAGGGAGACAGAGAGAGCAAAGAGTAAAAGGCGGCGGGCGGGAGCAGAGGGAGGAGGAGGAGGAGGAGGAGGAGGGAGAGAAATCTCAGCAGCAGGGAGGAGCAGCTACGCGAGAGGCCAGGGCTGCAGTTAGCAGAGGAGTGAGTGTCAGACAAATTCCACAGGGTTGTACTCATTCTCAAACCACACAGCCTCATGCCTCATAGGAGAGCCAGTCATCAATTACTTCTAGTGAGATCTTCTTCTGCTCCTCTGATTTACGTCTGCATGTGGACCAAATCAACCAGGCTTTTAAAATAAAAGATACTGTATACTGTATTGAGTTTTTCAAGAAGTATGATTATGGCCTGGTTATGGTTTACTATTGACTAAATCTAATATGGGACAAAATGACAAGACATGACTGTACTGGTACAGGAGAACATGTGATGACAAATGCTGACTTGAAATACAAATAGCTGTGACCTCATCAGAGAGGGTTGGTGCAGATCGGGACACACACCAGGCTTCTAGTTCTGCATGTGCGGGTGTGCGAGAACGAAAACAAGACAGAAGGGAAAGAGAACCAGGGCAAGAAGAAGAGTCACACCTCTCTCTCTCTCTCTCTCTCTCTCTCTTTGTGGGTCACTTCTGACAATGTAAAGTCTGTATTCCAGTGACTCACTGTCACATGACATGACTACCCAGACCGGCTGGATCTTGCAGGCTTGGCTTGCTAACTGTTATATACACACACTTAAATGGCTCGAGATGTCATTCTCATGGCATGATTTTCAAATATTTCATCGTCTATTTAGTCTGAAGCACACGTGAAGAAACCGCTTCCTCGCATCGCGTTCAAGTTCAAACTCAATGGCTACAGCACAAATGAGTGATCATATTCTCCAAGCAGTCAGCCTTCAGGAAAACTCACAATGCTACACTCCACACAATGACCACAAACATCGACAGATGTAGACAAAACAATTCTCCACGGCCAGACACAAAAATAAAAAGAACAAAAAAAAAGGTTACGACACTGTTCATCACAGAGGATCAACTTCTCAGTACTTTCACTCCGCTAACTCTTTGGCTCCCTTTGCAGTTGCAGTTGCAGTAATAAATATCAACGCAGTGTTCAACACAAAGGCCTCCGTTTCGTGGTCTGCCGAGCCGGACTGAACCAAGATGGCTGCCGCGCTGAACTGCACTGGCTTACCTGGATGTAACGCAAGGCGCTCCGCAGCACACTGAGGTTGGAGGTCTTCTTTTCGTCCACGTTTGGAACGTTCCGTTTCAAGGTCTCAAAGCACTCTTTGAGATGTGCTCGTCTAGTGTGTAAAGACAGCGTGACAAAGAAGGATGAGTAAGTGGACGCCTCCAAACTCTCAATTTCCAGCATCAACAGATCTCTAAAAAAAAGACTGTCTTTATCCATCAATTTGCCACTTTGTGAAGCATGATTTTAAAAGCAACAACTACTGTCATCAACTTCAAAATAATTCATATTCGTGGTATGGTCATGTGAAAGTGAAAGATAGGCACACACCAATTATTTCCATCTAGGCAGCTAGGCTATGCACTATGCAGTTCTGTTGTCCAGGTTGGAACATCACTCAGAAATATAAAACTGCTTTCACAGCCAACAACAGACATTGCCAACTTTATTGCCAAGGGGATAAGTTAGAATGCTAGCAACAGTGTCAACTGTGATGATGTTGGTGTTTGTAGGGAATTGGGATTTCTATGCCTTTTCAGTAGTTAGACTGCTAGTTTTCAACCAAAAAACTCTTTCCTGCTGCTTTAACAGCCTCGGAGAGTGTAACCTCGTCAAAAATAGCATTTCCACATAAGGAGATGGGAAGCGGATTCCAGTGCGGATCATTTACACCTACCTGTTCTTTTCCAACTTATTGTGCACTTCCCTTGTTCCCGCTCTGCAAACATTAAAGAAGAAAGAAACATTAGATTCATATTTAATCAAACATGTAAAGTCATACAGTGGCTCTCGTGACAATAAAGACTGAACCATGTAGCTAATTTCATAGGCATTGATTGTGGACCTACGTATTGGGTTGTTCCGTCATCTAACTAGTCAGCCACAGACAACTGAGTCCATGACAACATACCATTCATTACCATTAATACAACTTCCTCAGCAGGAAAAAACATCCTTCTTTTTAAACTATGGCTTGTGTACAAAGCTTGCATAGGGCTAGTCGATGCGGTATGGGTCGTACCGTGTCAAATCAGACAGAATCCAGGAAAATGGTTGCCATTTTGTCTCAGATTTAGCTAAATGTCTGTCTACATATGTTTTTTTCCCAAAACGTATATTTTTGTTAATATTCTTGTTCAATTCCATGTCTTCATATTTCTTTGCCCCATATTCTTTTAGTTGTTAAACTCCCTCCATTTCTCAGATAGTCAGACTGTAAATAATATCAAAGGCTAAAAAATATAAAGGCAGAAAGATTTGAACAGAATTATTTTGCAGGCCTTATCAATTCTTATCTGAGTTGACAATGAATGACCCATATGTGACTCATATTATAACACTGGCTTCTAAAGTTCTGAAGTTGAAGTTCTTCCATGTTTAACAAAACAATACCCCATGAAGAAATGTCACGTGTAGTTACTGTATTCAAATTGTTATATTTTTTAAAAAAAATACAAATTAAATGTAGTTTTTGGCACAAACTACGTTTCAAGCAAGAAACGATTTGCAAAAATTAAAAAACACACTCCTTCCATTCTTTTGGCCACTGGCACCTGAGAGAATAAGAGCCCCTCACCCGCCAGGTCTCCTCTTCCCATCCAGGCCCCTCATGTCCTCCAGGGAGGCGCCGTTGGGCCGCACCGTCATCTGGCCCGGCTGGGCGTGCGGCGGCGTGAGGGTAGGCTGGGGCAGCAGGGCGTGCTGGGGAGCGGCGATGATGGGGCCGGTGTAGGGCTGCAGCAGCTGGGCAGGCTGACCGTGCGGGGCAGGAGGAGGGGCCGGCTGGGAGTTTGGCGGCAGCTGCTGCTGCTGTTGTTGTTGTTGCTGCTGCTGCTGCTGCTGTTGTTTGGGGCTGGTTCCCGTCTGGGGCAGGATGCTGGTCTCGGCCTTCACGGCGGCCACCAGGTGCCGTTGGCGTGGCGGCGACGGACTCTCCTTCCCTCCCGGCGCGGCACCGATCGCCACCGCCGCCGCCGCCGCCGTGGACGAGGAGCTGCCGAGGAGCGGAGCCGGCTGCGGGGACAGCGCCGTGGCGAGGGGGGCCACCACCGACACGGGGCCCACCGCGCGCAGGTGTGTGGGCGCGCCGGCGGCTGTGGCGGTGGGGAGAGTCTGGGGCGCGGCGCTGGCCTGCACCATGGGGATGGGGATGACGGTGATGGGCATGGAGGCCTGCATGGGGGACAGGTGGGTCTGGTGCTGGTGCGGGTGCGGGTGGAGCCGCTGGGGCTCCACGCCCCAGCTCACGTGGTTCACCTGCATGGGCGCGGGCATCAGCGACGGACCCATCTCGGCCGCCCGCCGCAGCTGCTGCTGCTGCTGATGCTGCTGCTGCTGCTGCTGCTGTTGCTGCTCAGCCTCCCGGGCGGCGAGGGCATTCTCCCGCTTCTCCTCCTCCTCTGGGGGATTCCGAGAGACAACAGCAGATTAAAGGGGACGGCTCCAAACACAACAACTGACACAGAATACAAGGAAAAGACTGTTCATTTGGGAATTTTGTCCTTTAAAATCATCCCATATGCATCCTGAATCATCCCATATGCGCATCCTGAAAATGTCAGGAAATGTACACCTAAATGAGTTTTAGATGTAAAAAGCTATTTCTAAAGAACACACTTGTAAAGATGGTATGACTAGGTTCACTGCCAAGCCTGACAAAACCAGGTGCACTCTGATAACAAGGTAACAAGGACAGAGGAGAACCACTTTGTCCATCCTTTAAAAGTTCAACACCCCCACCCCCCTCCTCAAAAGTGATGTCTGGTTTTAGAGGTGAAAATGCCAAAAAAAAAAAAACTGCAATGCAGACGAGACTTGCTCATCACAGTTCTGGGAGACGGGATCAGGGGCTTGCCCACTCTCAGTCTCTCTCTCTCTCTTTATCTCTCTCTCTCTCTCTTTCTTTCTGTCTCTCCATCTCTCTCTCTCTCTGCAGCGCAGTCAGGGGGAACACGTTCACCAAGCCACAACAACACACTTCGCGGCACCCTCTGACTGTTTGTCAGAAACAATCATGCTTCCCTCCCAAACGGGGACACCGCTCTGAGCTCTGCCAAGGTAGCTTGAGCGGGGTGCGGGGACTGAACAGCCATTGCGGAGGCAAAGCACTCTGAGCTCCTTTTTGGCAACAAAAAAAACTGCAACACTACTACTAGTCATGTGTGAGTGCAGTGCTTCTGGTTTTTAAACAAACAGGCTGGACCGGTCTAGTCGCCAGCGTGTATCATTGTTTGGGCCAGGACAGCAGCAGGGTGTGTCTGAATCACCTAAAGGCTTCTTTTTTTTTAACCACTTCTCTCATCATGATAGGGTTTTTATTTTTGGTTTCTGCAATCCTCTGTCCTTGACGCCTGCTGTCTCTTTAAGAGAGAAGCCCGGGGAAAGCAGCTGGCGTGGACCCAGACGATTTAGGGATGACGTCACCCAGGAGCCAGCCGGCCACTGACACTGTGAGATGGTCAGTGTGTGTGTGTGTGTGTGTGTGTGTGTGTGTGTCTGTGTGTGTGTGTGTGTGTGTGTGTCTCTGTGTGTGTGTGTGTGTGTGTGTGTGTTGTTTTGGGGCGATCTCAGGACAAGAGACTCAAAGAGGCAACGGTCACTAGTCTCAAGAGAAAGATGCAGTGGAAGTTCCCTACACAGAAATGAGTCCTGCAGAGAAGTGTGTGTTTTGGTCAAAGGTGCAACAAAACACACACAATTTCGGGAGGCATCACCGGATAAGATTGAGGCCAGCATCATGACAACTGACGTCGCTGCAGGCTCTTGTGTAGCCACTCCTCTACACACAATCACACACACACACACACACACACACACACACACACACACACACACACACACACATAATGGAAGGGGGTGCACCAAGCACACACACACACACACACACTCACAATGGAAGGGGGTGCACCAAGCATTTGTCTAAAAACAGCTGTTAGTATGGACTTGATGTCATAAGAGTTAAGGAACACGTGCAATCCCTTGTCTGCAATAGCGTGGCCAGAGCACAGGGACTCCCTATTGCTCAAGAAAGAGAAACCTGACAAACGTCAGCAACCAGATGAAAGGGGCCAAAAATAATATTGCCGCCGACCAAACCAAACTGCTGCACTCAAGCACAATAAATAATATACTATTAACATGGTGTTTATACATGTACTGAGACATGTTTGGGTATTTAATAGTTACGGATATAAGATACAAGTCCAGAATTACTTTTATGTAATAACCACCACCAAAATGCAACACCACTTGCAATCCTTTTTAAAATCACAATGACACAGCACAAAATTCTAGCAGTTAAACTGAACTGGCTATAAATTTAACCTTGCATTGCAACCACATGCACAACCCTGGGTCACATACAAAAATAAATACCCTTTTCAAGCATGACACTCCACACAGAGACTAATCAGCATGTACAACTTTACAGACTTTAACTGCTGAATTTGCGTCAGACCATAAAGATAGCAGGAGATGTCATGCAATCCGCAGACAGGGCACACATGCCCCTGTGTTCCTGTCATATGACCAACTAAGATAAATGCGCTGACGGGAAAAGGTTCTGCATTGCGTTAAGCTTACCGCTGGGAGAGTTTTATCTTGGCCGTCATTTCACAGCCAGTTACAGGAGCAGAGAGGGAAAATATGCCAATAGGCCAGAGGACAACCCTCTTACTACACACACACACACACACACACACACACACACACACACACACACACACACACACACACACACACACACACACACACACACACACACACACACACACACACAAAATACATTCAGTCGTGAAAACTATGCAGAAAATAACCACATCATGTGAGTCTCGAAACCCCTTGTGAAGCAGCCATCAGTCAAGGAACTGTTATTTAAGAAAGCTTTTGTACACATTGTGGCCCACTGGGAATATGCTCTGGTAGGAGAAAAGGTAGGAGAGTGTATAATCCAAAACAGGACATGGACATCTGTCATGCCACGGCAATGGCTCTTCAGATCACGGCGCAATAACTGAAAACACACCTTCGGACAAAAGAAGTGCAAAGTCCATGCTGTAGAGAGACCTGGTCAAAACTTAACCAGCCATGCTGACAATGTGGAGGAGAGGTGGGGAATGGGTCTATTGGCCTGTTTACTTGCTTACAGATAAAAACCAGTCATACAGCCGGACATATTTGTAAACAGGTCACTAGACATTCTTACACTAGCGTGGGAGAGATACTCTTGATAAGCCTGCTTTGACAAGTTAATCGTGTAGTTCGGGCAAAGGCACCATTGTTTTCGACCCTTGACCCCTGCTGTACAACTCACATAAGTCTGCACTCCAAGTATCCACCCAGACATGTACTGGTGGTGAGTTAACCACAGTGGTTGTCGAGTAGACAAGTGAAGGCACTCCATAGGCCAATTGACAGGAACAAATAGTTCTTAAGTTACAAAATTACATAATAGCATAACTGAAAGTTAACACCCTATATTACGAAGTTGTTACTTTGTAGCTACCACAATGTGTTGCATGTTCATGTGTTAGGTAACTGGACATTCTTAATCCCTATTCTTCTTCAACCCCCTATACAAATCTACTCAGAAAAACGGGACAAACATTCTGGAATTCCTCCACATTGATTTAAGGGTGGATTTCGTAGTACGGAAAGGGGAAGTGAGGCTTTGGCTCCACTCTTCCAGGCTGGAGTCTGAATATGCACAAAAATGTACATTATATAACTCCTGCATTGAAGGAGGAGGAGGAGGGGGGGGGGCACTGCCCTACTTTTTCCCTCACTGTGACCTGCGCCAGTCGGTGGGCCGTCTCTAAAGGGGAGGAGGGAGTCTGGCGCGCACGTGGTCGAAAAGGGCGGTCTTTATACACGCGGTATTTGCTGGGGGTGTGGATTAACTGACACGTCACCAGAGCATTGAAACAAAAACCATTGCCAAAATGTACCGATTATCACGTCTTGTCGATTGGCTACAGAAAAGCCGAAGGAGACAAGTCCTTGAGGGACAAGCGTCTTTTCGACCTCAAAAAAGCGAAACCGAAATGCATAAAACAGCTCCAAATAGGCTACGACTTCTCTTGCCAAGTAGAAGCGGGAAGTAGGCTGGCCTCGAGTGTCATAAGATAGAAGCTCGCCAATATCAGGTCATTATGTAAAAAAGACTGTCGTGCTCTGCCACCGCCCTAAGGTCTTAGTTACTTGGTTCTGCTCGCCAGAAACAATAAGCCTTGACCTTTAAATGATATTAGGCATGTAGCTACTTTAATTGCATTCACATATCGAAATACTCGAAGAAAATTATGTAATCTTACATAGTTTAAATGTGTGCATGGTGCGAAATAGTTCAACAAACAATGACCGGTCAGATTAGTTCTACAATCTTAATAGGCGCTTCTGGCGCGATACACCACTATCTGTCACAGAACGAATGTACCACCCACAGCGGAGCGCACATAGTAGCAGACTAAATATAGAATGGATTTAACCCGGAAACCGAGTTAGCGGAATGTCCTACTCGCACACTGCAAGAATTGAAAAATGCAAATAATAAATTCTTAATAGCCTCACAAACTGGTCCAGTCAGACATACTACTCATGTCTAGCATATCCTTTACTTACGGCAAAATTAATTATAAGATAACCACTAGTTTCAAACTGTTTCCATGCTCTGAACTAAATTGTTGCAGAATCATTCCAAGACAAGCATCGACCAAATAAGTAAATGATAAGTGGTCACCATTATGCTACAATATAACCCCACCAGCCCGGCTGCCCGGTACCCCCGCCTTACCACGTGTAATCTGTTGTTGCTGGGCTTGCCATTCCAAATACCTGGCGGCTTCCAACAGTGTATCGATGCTCATCTCGCGCCCTATACCTCACGGTCGCTTTTACAAAATGCGAGCGAGTAAGTCGGTACAGGACCGCTTAATTGTTTATTCACTGCCGACGTCGCAATTGATCAGAAGAAAAATCCAAAATGCAATATCCGGATTACTTTCGTAAATCCTTAGACACACATTGATAGTCATGCAACAAGATGGCGATGTGAGTAACAGCAAACACAACACGACGAAAAGCATACCACTGAAGGGCCGCCCTCTACGTTTCTAACCCACCCTTTTTGGATTATCCTAAACTACTATAAACATTCAAAGTCCGGCACTGGGTTTGAATTGGAATTGGAGCATGACTTTTTATTTTTGGTAACCCCAATTTTTCACCTCACGGTCAGAGGTTATTTTTCTCCAGATTACACAATATTTGTACTTATTACATAAATTGAATATTGATATTAATATTGCCTGTGTGTGAGGACATGATAACGTGTATCTCACTCCATAAAAGTCAATATAATCATTCAGGGTGACATTGTAATTCTATTTCAGCCGATAATGACTTACTGTTGTACCCAGGTTTTGTCTACAGTGGCTAATAAATCGGTTAGTGAAGCTGTGGTAACCAAGATATGACTGGAGAGACTTGAATCTCCTATAAATCCAGTTTCCGGGGTTTACCGCCGCCTTATCCCGCAGTATATTTGCATCTGATTAAAATATGTCGATGCGAGAGAACCAATGGGCGTGGAGAACAACAAGGCATGGTGCCTGTCCACATGGGCACCCGCTAGCTCAGAGTCCTGCTTATTTGCATGTGTCGAGCGTGGGCACAGCCCGCTGCACAGGGACGCGTCAATCACCGTGAATAAGCGTCCTCTTGGTCACGCCCAAACGACGTTTTGAACAGAAAACAAAATAGACGGCGCACTTATTTTGTGCGTAAAGGGATTTTTTTTGCCCATAATGTATTGCGATAGGATATCGTAATTCGCGTAAGCTGCGAAGCCTGCCATTGCTCGTCTATTTGCGAAAGAGCTAACGCTATTTCGGACTGCCGACTGCAGGGCACTGGGTTCTCCATGATGTTATAGTAACCTATATTACAATGACTACATGTCGTAATGATTTTCAAGCCAAATTCTCAAGGAGCTGCACTCTTGCGCAACTCAGGGCGCGGTGCGCAGAGAGAGGAGGCTGGAGTCGTGTTACTGTAGTAAGTTCCTTGTTCAGACAGCCAGCCCGCCCGCCAGGTCTACTTCCGTGCTAGTGTACATTTGATTTGCATCGATTAAAAACACAACTCTCTTTTCATTGAATCAATAGGTCATGCTAAATTAGAAATGTATTTATAGGGTTTTTTAATAGCGAACTTGCAACAAACACTGTCTTGGAATAGATAACTATTATTACAATGTTACAGCGTATGTATACAGCAATGTATCATCGTGTAGGCTACAGAATAATAACAAACTATAATTATGTAACAATGATATCGAAGTCCTTTATTCCTAGAACAGATTTCTTAGGCTTCAAAGAAGTCAGCGTGAGTCGGATGTCATGCAGGCTAGCGTGTGCTGGAGCAAGCCTGACCCTGCCATCAAATATGCCTTGGTCTTCTTCACAAGTCAGGAGCAGCACGACAGATGCTCTCTCTCTCTCTCTCTCTCTCTCTCTCTCTCTCTCTCTCTCTCTCTCTCTGGCCATAGCAGCACAATATGATTATTTGACGTAGAAGGATTAGATTTCCATGAAATATGGCATACTAGTAAGTCACATCCCCACGCCCACAAACTCACACACACACACACACACACACACACACACACACACATATTTCTGACGCTTAAGTAACGGCCTCAAACCACATAAGGGGGCAGCTGGTGCAGTTGTGTAACACACTGCTTCTCATTCCTGCTGAACATCAAGCCTAATAGATTTCCCAGACGTTGTTTTAGAATGAGTGATAGCGGCGTGCTTGAGCTGCTACAGTATGCGCACAGTCAGTGGATTAAGGGCAGACTGAAGCAGGTCTGCAGTAGACGGATGTCCCGGGGCATGCACAGTTGTGGTGCTTGTGTGAGTGTGTGTGTGTGTGTGTGTGTGTGAGAGAGAGGGGGGGGGGGTGTTCACAGTACATCAAACATGCAGTTTGTGTTACTGGAGACATCAGGGCTATAGAGAGCGGGTCCACGAGTATGAATGGGCACTTGCATGGTAACATGTCTCTGATTGGACAGTATAGGGGAAAACCCTGATCTGCCATGACAGAGTCAGAGGGTCTCCTCCAATCAGCGGCACAGTCAGGAGTGCGTAAGGTTTGAGCTCAGCACGCTGCACAGACACACACGAGCATGGATGCGCATGTGCATACACACACACACACACACACACACACACACACACACATGCAACATACTCATACAATGCACACTTGCACATACTCACACACACACACACACACACACACACACACACATGCAACATACTCATACAATGCACGCTTGCACATACTCATATACACACACACACATGCAACATACTCATACAAACAGCAGACCTTTGATGCATGCCTGAACAATCCATGTGCACCTTGCAAATACTGGTAGACTGTCAAAGACATACACACGCACAGACACACACAGAGACACACACACACACACACACACACACACACACACCACTACTAGGGACACTGATTAATGTGGCTAAATTAAGCGGAGACAGTCCATCTCTGCAGGCATCTCGCGCCGCATATGGAGGTTGGAGCAGCCCCTCCTCTAGGCAGTCATCCATAAAAGCTTCATTTTAAAAATACACACACTGTAAGTGAGTACAAAGGCATCACCATTCTCTGTGCTACAGCTGAATGTATTCTCTCCCTGCTTAGCCATGTGCGAACAAGGGTCACAGAACCACGGAACGTGAACTAGTAAAGGAGTTACTTTGGGGGCATTTTGAATTCAGTTATAGCTAGCAGACAGACAGACAGACAGACAGATAGATAGATACAGTAGATAGATAGATAGATAGATCTAGATTCACACATAAATACCTTTGAGGATTTAGGGGCAGATCACTGATGGTGGTTGGAGTCCATTGCATTTTGACATTGACATGGCTCCAACCTTTTCTGTGTTTCTTGAGTGCAGATCAATGTAAACTGGTAATGTCAATATTAACCAGAAGGATACATGCTGTTGCACGACTCAGACTGTAACGATGTGGAGGTGCTCTCTCTTTGCTGCATAATTTGGTGCCATAGTTTTTGAATGATGAATCACCTCTTGAGACAGATATAGATATTATTAACAACGGTGTCCGTTTTTGCCGATTCTATTTTGCTTGAGAGAGCCATAGTTTGTAGGCCTATCTAAAATATTAGGATACTGTCTGGATTTGTATCAGATTGTAGCTAATCTGTGCTTAATGCAAGCTTAGCCGGTGATCTCTGGCTTCATGTTACTATATTCAACTAATGGACACCAAAAAACATGATCATATGGTCCTCAAGGCTATATCAAGCGATAATTGACTATGGCCTCCGCAAGTGTATATTTACAATACCCTCCATATATATTGGCACCCCTAGTAACGTTAAATAAAAAGAGGTATAGAAATGGGCTGTTTACTTTAGTCTCACAATGACAACAATGATGAGTCTAACCCTAGGGAAGGACATTTCCAAGAAACAAAAATACCTTATGAAGAAGTAAGTATTTTTTTAACAAAGATTATTGGATCGGAAATGTGAAATAAAAAAAAAGCTTCAACTACATTTCCTATGTCAATAATGTGGTTACCTTCTTGTTCCAAATGTCCATCTCATGAAACTCATTGAGATCTGAAGTATGGCTTGCAGTCTTCAAATTATCTTAATCTTCCCATTTGTGAATACCTTCCACATTCTACAGATTATTGCTCTGCCTACATAGGCATTGAAACAGGTAAGTGAAAATATCTTTCATGTTACTAGTCCTCTCTGTTAGATGCCGATGAGTATTAGGTTTAATTGGCATCAGAAAAATCATTACTGAAAAATGAAAACTTCAGAACTACCCTCAGAGAGCACTTTTAAAAGAACCATAATTGTGTTATTAAGATCATGCTACTCCCATTTTTATTCATGTATGGCAGTAGAGGGGGTGGAAAGATCAGAAGAAGCATTGCCAGACTTACTTTATGTTCTCACTTCAAAGCACTCAAAATCTGATGTTGAACTCCCCCTTGTGGCAATTAGGAAGACATGCGCCTTTTGGAGCGTTGTATTGTAGAACAGTGGCGAGACCTGGCCCGTGCGCTCTTTGGTGCCACCGTCCGTCCCACATTGACTTCTGCATCTGCATAGCTTTTTCTGAAAACTTCAAGGTGCACCGAAATTACTGAAAAATTATTTGATGTCAAATGATAACTGGAAAAAGAAAATCTTGACACAGGCCTACCTCTCACTGATGAAAAGAAAATGTGTTATCCGAAGTAAAGATGTACATTGACTTGTCCCATAAAAAAGATAAGTCCACAATGCAATAGTGGACTGTGGAACACATGACACACACTGAAACAAGACTATCACCAATACACAAATTTGGCCTGTGCACAGTCTACATCTTCTGATTTCACTTGTTCTAGCTTTGCCACATTAATTGGAGGACCACTTTACCCTTTGCAGTAGTATTCTTAATTGGTACATGATGGCATAGCAGAATACTGAATTATTTTGATAATTTTGTAACAATCCTATAGATGACTTATGACCGGACGACCAGATGACTGCGCTTTTGATGGGTGCTGATTAAAGGCAGGGGCTAAGAGTCATCTGGGTCTGCGGTAATTCAGTGTGAAATACTAGTGTGTGCCACATTCATCAAAGTAGCACTGCAAGGTTGTTTGTTTGTTTGTTTGTTTGTTTGTTTGTTTGTTGTGTCATGGTTAACAGATGCAAAATGTCAGAGAAATCCAGAGTTTTAAGGATATGTGTGGTAGGCTACCCTTCCAGCTTTGCCTACATTTGAGAGCGGATGGCATGTGCCCATACTACCAGTAGAGGGCAGTCTCTTCTAGTTTTCTACAGCTCTGGTTTTCTAGCACTGACATCATCAAAATTGCTTGAAAATAAGATTAATCACACCACAGTGCCATGATTTACATATTGGTTATTCAAATTGTACAACATTAGGGTGCAAATTCTGTTTAATTACATGCTTAAGTTGGTTCATTGAAAGATGTAAATGTTTGCAACACAACACATTGCAGGTTATCTTAAAATAACAGCAATACAATTCTGATGCTACATTGCCAGCTCTGTTCTGTCATGGAGATACCAGCGTGGCCACTGTCAGTGTGCACACTGGTCCCCTGATAAATGGCGTCTCTTCTCCGAGAGCAAGCAAACAAGTGGAAATCAATGCAGCTCCATAATGGAAAATAGAGACCAGGATCCTGTTGGTCTGTTAACACGCGCGGCTCAACGGTGCAGTGCAATAACAACACAGATCAGACCTCCCTTCATCTCACAGGGCGGGATCTGACCATCTCAGCCCACACCAATGCATCTGGTCAACCAGCAACAATTTGCAAGACCGGAGGCCGGGACAGAAGTGTTGCTTAGAACCAGTGCAGCACACAATCCAGGTTTCAAAGAGAGACGCCATAAGGAGATCCTCTCATTGCATCGATTGACTGGATTTCTTTAAGTTGATCGCAAATAATGCAACACATTTCAGAGTGCACTGCAGGCATGAATATCTTAAGTGTTAAGCCAAGGGGGAATGCAAGCTGGTTGAAAATGGTTGGAATGCAAAGATGCTGATCTCTAGAGGCATGCGCGTGTGAGTGTGAGTGTGTGTGTGTGTGTGTGTGTGTGTGTGTGTGTGTGTGTGTGTGTGTGTGTGTGTGTGTGTGTGTGTGTGTGTGTGTGTGTGTGTGTGTGTGTGTGTGTGTGTGTGTGTGAGTGTGAGTGTGCTCATGTGTGGTGTAGGAAGATCACAATTACATAAGTGGGTCAATCATTCTGCTCCACTGCTTCCATGGCAATACATTACTACCACAAGCATCGTTCAGCAGAGCAGGTGAACTCCATCTCCCACCATCTTCCTCCTCTCCATCCTTCCCCATGACAACTGATGCTGGTCCTAATCTGGACATCTCGGCCATCTTCTCCCCCTATCCAATCCTTGAACACTGCTCTCACCACACACTGTAACTGACCTCAGCGCTGCAAATTGACATCATCATCATCATCCTTTGTTCCCGGACTCCCTCCTAATCTGATATTCTTGTCTATTGGCTCCTGTTTGGTCAAGCACTGTGGCCTTACAGACATACGACAAATGTCTGCACCACCCTGGCGACTGTTGCCAGGATACAGGAGGAGTGGGAGACAAGGGCAGCAGCTCTAAGGGTGTGTGTGTGAGTGTGTGTGTGTGTGTGTGTGTGTGTGTGTGTGTGTGTGTGTGTGTGCGTGTGTGTGCTCCTGGGCGTGGGTCTGGCAGGGAGAGATGCATTATTGAAGTAAGTCTCCGAGCCCCCGTCTGCCTTTTGCAGGTGCGATCGGAATGAGGAGAGCATGTGTCTGCCAGAGATGTGACAGAAGAGTCAGCCGGAGGTCAGTGTAGCTGAGAATGTTAAAAGAACAACAGAGGAAATAATTTATAGAGTTGAAACTGCTTGGAAGTTGCACGTCTAATACATAATGTGTACATCTGAGGAAAACCCCCCATCCTTTTCATTTTCATTCATGTTTAATGAAGAAGGGTGGCAAGGGTGGTGAGGGTGGCGGTTAAAGCATCCACGTTTTCGAGGACCTTCTGGAACTGAGGACTGGCTGAGACTGAGCATGGGATTTGTATTTGTTTCAGTGCGGTTTGACTAACTACGCATGGCTTCCTCCAAAGGGCTGGTCCAAGCAGAGTCTGAGCAACCGAGCATTTCTGCAGCATCACTGCAGTGGGCTCCATTTCCATGGGAACCATCCCCCCGTCATCCCGTCGCTACGATACAGTCCGGATGCTGAGGGTGTTGAGAGGCCCGACTGTGTCATCCATTACCAGAAGCTCTGTTTCAGGCAGGTGGGTGGGTGGAGGGATGTACCATCTGTCAATTTTAGCATCCAGTGAGGGAGACGACTGAACAGGACTCCCCCCTTGGGCCAGTAAAAAGGTGGCTGTGCCACAGTCAAGGATAAAGGTTCATAGCTCAATCAAAAATGCAGAGTAATCAGACCACCAGGCACATCAAAAAATGGCACACGATCTGTGCGTAAGGTCGGTGCACAGACCAGTGTTACCTTGCCTGGTAAGCGAACATCCCAGATGATTTGTGTGATTTGATAGTGAGGCGCTCATGTCCTCCCTGATAGGCTGTCAGCATGTGAAATAAGGCTGCACTCTCAGTCTTGCGCCCTCTCTCCCTCTCTTCCTCTCTCTCTTCTCAGCATGGCTCCAGGAGTCCCCGGGGAGATGACACCGTCCTGGCTTCTCTGACGCTCTGCATATTTCATACTCCCGTGCCCCAATTACGCTCTCGCAGCTCAGACTACAGCACGGCCAGGCCGCTATATGGCATTCGACCAAGCTTTGGGGTTCTCCTCCTTTAAAATGTTGGGGGAGCCCTTGCTGAATGTTCTGCATTAGCGACCTGTTTGAAATGTATTATTTTCTTCCATCAGGTCTGGAATTCTTCAATCCACCATTCTCCCTTATGCTCAAAAAGTGTTGTTTTCCACTAGGAATAAAATGTGTTTTCTCCTGAGAAAGTTTATATTGTTTTTTTTTTGCTGAAACCGTGGACGTGCTGTACAGTACGACTAACCATGTTAAGCGTATTTTAAAAGGAGATGATACATGGTTAGATAAAAATGTAGCCATAGACAGTTTTCATGTATTTACACATCTTTATTATTTTTAATTATGTTGCAAACAATGACATCCAGATATATCGGTACACAATTTTACTGTGTGCATGTGTGTGCCCGTGTCTGAGTAAGTGTAGGTCTGTGTGCATGTGTGTGTGTGTCTGAGTGAGGGAATGTGTGTGCTTGAGTCGGTGTGTCTGTCTGTCTGTGTGTGTATGTGTGTGTGTGTCTGTGTGTGAGAGAGTGTAATGTGAGTGAGTGAGTGAACAGTGAGATCACAAAAGCAGAGTAAAATCCTGTTAAGTCAGACGGCCCTCAGTATACAAGGCAGAGAAAAAGACAGTTGGACATTTTTTGCGCCGGTCTCTGGTCAGCTCCACGGGCTCGCAGGCCTGGGCTGACCAGACCACGCGGTTATCTACGTACACAACGATGGGAATTGGTTACGTCCTTTCAGCTTCTATAGCGTCTTCCTCCTGAAAAGGTGTCGGGGAGGTGATTTTTGCGCCCCCCCCCCCTTCCTCTCCTCTATTCACCTCCTGAACTATACTCCTCCCCATTGATTCCAGCTTCTCATATTTTTTTTTTTTAAATCCCCCACAATCCCCTTGAAAGAAAGGAAGAGCTTTTCCTATAGTCATGTATATAGCTTGCACAAACATACTTACATACAGTACATACATACATACATACATACATACATACATACATACATACATACATACAAAACGGAGCTCTTGAGACGCACAGAGCAGCCTATTACTTATTGCACATATTGATCTACCTGGGAGGGCTTTCTCTCTAGACGTTAGAATTTTGTCAGTTTAGACAAATGCAAAACATACACAAAACACACACACACTCTCTCAGCAACAAACATAGAACCATAAAAAAAAAACAGCAACAAAAACTATAGGACATCACACACACACACACTCCGATCCGAGAGAAGAGCCTGACGAGATAGCTCCTTCAGTGCAACGACACTTGAGCCGTACCACTGAACAGGTCAAAAGCTTTCTTTAGATGGATGATGTACACACACGCGCACACACACACACACACGCACGCACACACACACACACACGCTCACACACGCTCGCTCCAGCGCAGCAGCTGACAGGTTCATGTACAGATACACAGGCAGATGACAAAAGCAGAGAAGCAGCAGAATGGATCGGTTTCGCAGGCGATAATATTCTAGAATGCACCCCAATGCCCCACCCTCCCTCCCCAAAAATCCCCATTCAAGCAAATGGTTCTGTGAAAGTGGTCTTTGTACACGCGGTCACTGTGGTGACCTTTCGAGAACCCCACCCCCCCCTTGTGAACTAGCTTCTGTGCTAGTCTAGAAGGCCTGTGGGCGTTTGAATGAGTGAACAAACTGCTGGGCAGTTGGGTGTGTGTGTGTGTGTGTGTGCGCGCACGTGTGTGTGTGTGTGTGTGTAGGGGTGGGGGTGGGGTGGGGGTCAGGGGGTCAGGAGAGCGGCCCATTCTTGTTAGTGCCCGGACAGACGAACTTCTCAGGCCAATCTACAGTGGCAGAGTAGGTCTCTTTATATCATTGCTAAAGACCCCAACTGCAGCGGTGTCGACGCTTCTTGCCTGTCAACAGTGGGAGGGGTTGCTTGGGCTGCCTCTACCGTAGTGCTAGACACTAGGGGGGGACCTTCTGAGCTTTAGTCTTTAGTGATGAGTGTCCACATACTGGCTTGTGTGTGGAAGGTGGAAGTGCACGTCATGAGGAAGGGAGTGGACTGAGCACTGGTCAGTGTAGCTGTCTACAGAGGAGATCATGGCGGGGAGGGGGGACGGGACATAATTGCATCATATTTTTTTCTTTTTTTTTTTTTCTAAACAAAAATCAACATTTTGGAAAATGTTTAACATATACTGTTTATGCCCACTTAACTGCATATGGTTCTCATCTACTCTTTTTTTAGGGGGAAATGTGGAAAATACTTCCCTGTGGGTTTGAGATCGCCACCAAACTCGTGATCAGGGTCGTCCCCAAGCTCTAGACTAACAGGGAGGTCCATGACATGAAATGACATGACATGACTGATAGACGCTTGGCTAACTGGATTGGGGGGAAATAGCCTTTACATAGAGAAAGGAGTATGCACTGGATGTCAGCCACATTCACCTGCTTGTTAAGGACTCCAGGCTGACCTGAGATTTAAAATACAAACACACAGGGGGGGTGGGGTGGGGGGGATCCATTATACTTCAATGTGAGTTTAAAACAACAGGCTCCTCTGTGCAAAGCCATGGTAACACGAGGGGTAGATTACGTTTAGAGGGGACGAAATGCACTATGTTGTCTTAAAAATCCACCTCTACCTCTCTCCTCCTCCGTCTCTCTCCCTTAGGCACTGACAGTGTACAAACTGCGGCAGCAAGAGATAGATGTGACAGCAGAAAAATGAGAGAAGAGGGGAACAAGGGCAGAAAAGAAAGAAAAAAGAGAAAGAAAAGGGGAAAAAAAGGACAGAAAAGTTCGGTTTAGTAGTGCCCTGTGTTTGAGCTCCCTGGACTGCACTCGCCGCCTCAAGTGTGTGTGTGTCCTTGTCCAGGGTTCAGAGCATCAGCTCCTGTGTGTTTAACTCTACCATACCTCTCTACACAATGGTAATGCAAATTTACAGTGTATAAGTTTTTGGGGTTTTACCATGCAAGAATACTTTTTTTTTTCCTTCTCAAGTGTGTGTGCCATGTGTATAATGTTTTAATAAGCTCAGTTCTACACCCAGAATAATTTACATAGGAGGAAGATAGTTATGCCGACAGCTCGGATAAAGGGGGTGGGGCGGGGGGTGGGGCGGCGGGTTGGGGTGTGGTAACCACGGTGATGAGTGCTTCCTGGAGGATGAGTGACTTGGAAGGGGCGGGCAGATGGGAAAAGGGGAGGAGCCTCGCCGATGGGATCAGCGGCATTCCCAGACTTTGACTGTTTGATCTACGCTTCCGGTCACCACGTAGGGAGACGTCTTATGGAAATCTGTAAGGGAGGGAGGAGAAAAAAACAAAAATAAAACAAACGTAATGGCTAACGTTCATGTTGTGTAAAGACAACAAAAACAAACACAGTTATGTGCCTGATTTTCCACCAAGCTACAAGCCTGGGAAATGAGTCATGGCAGCTGCTGCTGCTGCTGCTGCTGCTGCTGCTGCTGCTGATGCAGGCAGACACACCCTTGAACCAGGGGGATGAGTGTGTTTCCAAGCAACAGGGCGACTACTCACCAAGAGAGGTTACAAAGTGTTCGTGGGCCGTCAGGGTCTTGGTGCAGCGTTTGTTCTTGTAGTCCCAGATGCGCAGGGTCTTGTCGTCGGCGGTGCTCACAATGAATTTGCCACCGGGGTGGAACATGATGCCACGCACCCAGTTATCATGGCCAACCTGAGAGGAGGAGGGAGGGAGGGAGGGAGCAAGGGTGAGTTAAGAGATAAGGGCCAGAGATGTGGACACTGGAGCAAGCACACGTGGAGATACAGCAACACAACTAGAGGGCTAATATAACGACAGCATTTCTTGAAAGGTTAAAGGTGCACTCTTCAATCCCAATGGAAGAGTTGGTTGACATTTGAATTCAATAGCCAATCAAATACAACCCTTCCGTCAGTGCTCTTGAAGCAACATTATTGATTGACTGGAAGTGTATGTCAGTTCGAGTCTTTTTGTTTATTTTCAATTTACACATCCAGGCCAAACATAAGAGTTTTTTTTTTTTTTTTTTTTTTTTAAACATCATGTGTACAAATCAGAGCTTTTTTGGAACACACACTGAACAAACAACTGGAAGACTGTGAGGAGAAATTCACAGAACTTGACCAAATAGTGTATAAGATTAGAGTCATGGCCTACAGCTTTAAGCTGCTCTGCTTTACTCCTTCAGCACGGCTGAGGTGGCCCACTCACCAGCGTCATAAGACACATGCCCGTACTGACATCCCACATCTTGATGGTCTTGTCTCTGGAGCCAGAGAGCAGGAATGGACCAGGCTTGCCACTCTTCTTGTTCTACAACACATCAAACGCTCCGGTTAGTTTGGCAGAAAATCACATCGGTAACACCGTTTTAGAGATCAAAGTTAAAGTCTATTTAGCAACATGAAAGTCCCTAAAGTTAAAGTCTATTAAAGGCTAGTTATAAACTAAATTAAAGATGACTGTTGCATATGGTCTAGGTTCACTAGGTGTAAATAACCATATTCTCACACCTAAATGTAAACACAAACAACTATGTAAACGTCAACACCAACACAGGTTATGTGCACGTACAGTGATTTCCTGTGAATTAACCGCATTGTATATAATAAGCTGCAGGACAGTGTTTTATGCAAGTTAAAAGAAAAAAAAAAAGCAACATGTGAATACCATATTAACTGCCCCGGTCTATTAGTCTCATAGCTGAAGCTTTGTGCAAATTCACATTCTCCGTCATTCTCACATTCTCACTCAGTTATGCCATTTCTCTGTGTGATGTGCACGCACACACACTCACACACGCACACCTCTGAGCCGGTGGCCTCCAGGATGGTGGGGTACACACACGCACACGCCCACACCCACACCCACATCCCCACACCCACACACACGCCCACACACGCCCACACACGCCCACACCCACACCCACATCCACACACCCACACACGCCCACACACACCTCTGAGCCGGTGGCCTCCAGGATGGTGGGGTGTGCGCTCTCGGGCGCCCAGGAGATGCACTCCACCACGTGCTCGTGCTCCCGCAGCTCGGCCTTGCACTCTTTGGAGGCCACCACCCACACGCGCACCGTCTGGTCGTTGGAGCAGCTGGCGAGCAGCGTGCCGTCCTGGTTGGGCCGCACCATGCGCACCCACTCCCTGTGGCCCGTGAACGTCTTCACGCAGTAGCTAGAGGGAGAAAAAATTAAATAAGAGTTGATGCTTGGGTCACAGTGCAGTGAAGGCAGAACATGTTGACATATGAAAACAACAGTGTTGCTTATAGCACTAAGTTAATGACATTCTATACTACTGCTGCTCGATTATGGTAAAAATCATTATCATGATTATTTTTGTTCAATATTGAGATCACGGTTATAAAACATGATCACTGAAAGAAATTACATTTTTAACATTTTGAAATTGAATTTTAAATGTAATCAGTTAACAGTTAAAACAGTTAAAAAAATGATGTAAAAAGATAATGCACATGACAAGAGAAAAGGAGAAAATTTTTCTGAAACTGAACATAGCAAAATAATCATTACATTTCGATTATGTTGTTTTCATAATTGTTGGAGGTCATAATCACGATTAATTGATTTGATTCATTTGATTAATTGCACAGCCCTATTCTATACCCTATCAGGAATGAGCGCATCATATTCATATATGCATTCAGGTCTGCATTAGGTGACAGACCATCATCATCATCAGTGCCTGACTGATTACGATTTGACACCGAAAATACTTTTCACTTGGTAGCACATTTTCCTTTTCATTTCAAAAAGTCTACTTGGCAGTATTGGGTGTGTGTTCTTCCTGGTCTGAGGGCCAAATCTAAAATCTTTAATCAGACATCGCCGCTTCACGTACATCCTGAACAGGCCCCCTCTGGTCCTGGGGAGGGATGAATAGAGTGTATACTGTGCGGGAGCCTGGAGAACCCAGTCTCATGACTGAGCACTCTTCAGACAAAAACAAGCTATGCCCTCTGGTCAAAACAATGCCCCTAGTTCAGCTGGGGTCACAGCGACAGCGAGCAAGCGAGCGATTGGAAGAACCAAGAGGGGGGCGCGGGGGGGGGGGCAACCTCATGAATGTGTAGAGTGTTCACGGCATTCCATTTCAAAGCATAAGATCACAGGGTGCCAAAGGAATGTGCCGTTGTCTTGCTTGGATCTATAACCGAATTGCCACATAATGCTGAATGCACTCCTCTAATCTTATATCTGAGAGATTCATTAAGCAAACCTACTGTTTGTGTAAATATTTAATTAATTTCAGTTTTATTTCAGTAAGCAATCATTAGTAAGAGCAGGTAAAGCTGTTTGATACATACCCAGTGGCTACCTCCCACATCTTCATGGTCTTGTCTCTGGATGCAGAGATTATGTGATCACCGTTGGGCATGATGGCAACTGACGACACGTTGTGGTCATGGCCTGCAAGAGACAGAGTGGCTCATTATCAAAGTGCTGTGTGTGTGTGTGTGTGTGTGTGGTGATCCGATGTGTTTATCATCTAAAACCATTAACAGCTGTTGGAGGTTTGCACAGCCTCAGAGAAACGCTGAATCAGCATGATGAGAATCATCAGCATACCCAGGCGGATTCAGTGGCAAAACCCTCCAGTTTGGGTGACGTATGGAATACACGCATTAGGATACGCGCTCCACCAGAACTCTTGAACTCCACATTAGCACCGTACTCCATAAGTCGAGTCACAGGGACGTCATTTAATGAGCACTGTATTTCACCAAACGCCAGAACAGATGGTTTCTGTGTGACCGAATCGCTGCCTTGCTGTGACGGGTTGGGAAGTTTGGAACAGAGAAGCGGATGGAGTGTGTGTGTGTCTGGGGTGGGAGTGGGCGTGTGTGTGTGTGTGTGTGTGTGTGTGTGTGTGTGTGTGTGTATGGCTGGGGGACACAATGTCACCTAATCGGAGGGGATAATTAAGGGCGGCTGGTCAGAGGCACTAATCCACCCAAACAAGCCGACCCCCCGGGGAGGGAGTCTGATGACCGTGTGGACACACAAGGCCACCAGAGGAGAGAGAGGGGAGAGAGGCCAGGCCAGGCCAGGGGAGGCGAGGGGGGGGGGGGAGGCGAGGCGAGGCCAGGGGATGGGAGTGGAGGGGAGGCCAGGGGATGGGAGGTTCCCTGAGGTCGGGACTGTAGCGCATCAGGCAGACGCCATGGGACAAAAGGAGAAGGGTCTGGCCGACGAAATACGGCCGACACACAAACCTGATTTTCCTGACATTTAACTAAATAATAATAATAATAATAATAATAATAATAATAAAATAATAATAAAAAAGTACACAATATGCACCATTACACACAAATGACAAAACAAACACTGGAGGTTAAATGGCTCAGCCAGTGTGGTGGGACGGCGCTGCCCCTGGGGACCTCAGAGGCAGATTACGTCCTGACCCAAACAGGGTGGTTACATTAATCCCAGCTGGGTTAATCGGAGCAATCAGTAGGGTCCAGATCAACGACATACAGTCAGGGGCCATCTCACGCTCCGTCCCTCAGACAGTAAGTAGAGCCGCAGCCAACTGTTTGTAATGCCACTCAGAAACATAAACATAAACAGCTCCTTAACTTCGCGGTCAGAGTCGTCTTCAAAGATTAAAGACTGGGAGAAGCGTTGCCACGCCTGTTCTACACAGTGCAAGGTTGTGAGGAAAACCTTATCAGAACATAGTGTGTGTTAAAGTGAATGGATCTGTGCTCCATAACAATACGCATTCACTCAACTGCAAGAGAAAATCCCTTACTCCCAAAACTGGTCAAATGTTCTGAACATGAATGTATTTCCTGAACGTTAATGTATGTTCATGTGCGTTCTGAACATTAATGTATTTCCTGAACATACATCAACATTCAGAACACACATGAATGTTATGTTAATGTATGCTCATGTACGTTCTGAACATGAATGTATTTCCTGAACATTATGGTATGTTCGTCGTGAGTGTTCCGAGCGGTGTCTCACCATGCATGGTCCTGATGCACTCGAAGCCCTGGAAGTCCCAGAGCTTGATGGTCATGTCCGCGGAGCACGAGGCCAGCAGCTTGCCCGACTGGTCAAAGGAGATGTCCTGCACAGAGTCCGTGTGGCCCTTCAGGGTGCGCTCAAAGTCTCCCGCCTCATAGTCCCAAACCTGCACAGGTGAACCACACACACACACACACACACACACACACACACACACACACACACACACACACACACACACACACACACACACACACACACACACACACACACACACACACAGACACAGAGAGAGGAAAAGAGACAAAGAAATGGAGAATGTAAATGAAGAGTTTAAAAACAAACACAAACTCTTAGTCATAACGATGTCTAAACACCACGGTGAATCACCAAAGCACTTCACCATCAAGCTAAATGATGGCAGAAAATAAAAGCCATCCCAGACAAGGCCATCATCACATCATTGGCATCAGTCATGACTTTCAAACAATTCACAGGCAATTGAATGACATGGAGAGCCTGCAGGGTAGATGGGAGGGGGACTGGGGGGGGGGGGGGTGGAGCAGAGTCAACAAGCCTGCCATCAACTGAGCGACAGGGTGTTAGATCTGCTAAAAGGTCAGGAGGAGTCCCTCGTGAATTGCTGCTCAGATCAGTGGGAAATGTCAGCAGCTGACTTGTATGAGGGCCAATCATAGGGAGTCACATGGAGACACTTCCAGTAAGGTTTTCCTGCTCATGCCAGAAAGATCCAGTGGTGAAAGGGTGGCTCCTCGCATGTGAAAAGCTACACACACACACACACAAACACACACTCACACACACACACAAAAAGGAGGGGTGGGGTGCTTTGTCTGGATCAATACATGTGCAGTAGGATGAAAAGCCTGAATTGGCAGCACAGATCATTCCGGTTCAAACGCATTTTGAGCCGGTGCTGAAAAGCCATTTTCGCCCCCTTTCTGACGTTGCGAGCAGGTATCATAATACAGCCTGGGTAACAATGGACACCATCATACTACACATACAAATTGACCTACTATGCTTGAAAATTCAAAACCATTTTTGTCTCCTATTCAACACAGAAAGGGCCAGATTGTCACTGGGTTACTACGGTTACTGCGTTCAGGTATGCAGGACGAACGCCTTTTACCGCTTTTAAGTGAGAACCACGGCAACACTGGCTCCTTTCCCCAGACCACCGGCTGGCATGGAGCACACAGAAACTATGGCAACCCATAAACTAGGATCAACATTGACCTTTTTCCTTTACGAAGGGGGGCGTGGAGCGCATTAATGGGAGAAAGCACGGAGAGAAGGAGAGAGGGAGAGGCAAACAGGAGGAGGAGGAGGAGGAGGAGGAGGAGGAGGGAGGGAGGGAGGGGGAGAGAAAGGAGGAGGAGGGGGAGGAGGGGAGGCAGGGAGCTTGGCCTGCATCAAGCTGAAAGCAGTGCCAGGCCTGCGTTGCCCCTGGTGACCACTGCATCACCAGCTCTCCATGGAGACCGAGTGAGTCAGCAGAAAGGAGGACAGCGCATGTCTCCTCCTCATCCTCCTGCAGTACCACGATCCGCTGCTAATTCAGTGGACGAGCCGGGAGGAAAGGATTCACCATACCAGCGTAAAAGTGTGGGACGTAGGAGAACACACATACACTATATAATCTCAGTACATGAGAAAAGAGTCAATCTCACCAATGATGGAGGTCAAAACAAACAAATCATCTGCATGCTTAATACCTTCTCTCTGATGGGGTACGCCTAGATTATAAATCTAGAACGTGCTACAAAGAGCCAATCATCATATAATAGCATAGTCATGACTCAATTCTGACGCACAACTCCATTCAGCTGTCCGATTCTTGAGGGTGTTCTAAATCGCATTTCTGTCACTACCTCACAGCTCATGCAAGCACGCACACACACACACCTTAATAGTGGCATCTTCGGAGGCGGACACCATGACGCTGAAGAGCGGGTGGAATATGACGCGTGTGACGGGGCTCCTGTGGCCGCTCAGGGCGTACTTCTCTGGGGGCCGAGGGATCCACTCTTTGGGGTCCCTCTTCTGGCCGATGGGGCCTCCTAGGGTGATCTCCTCCTTAGCGTCGCTCAGCTTGGACTCCAGTTCCATAACCTGAAACACACACACACACACACACAGGTCTCAGAATCTACAAAGGGCTGTAACTGCATAGTAATATGGTGTGAACCGGTCTACAACAGTCTGCAATCTCATGTGTACCCAACTTTATCTAAAACAAGGGAGCAAATATCGTGTTGCCACTCTGACATTCATTTAAAACAGGCACTAAAGTTGTTATTCCACCATGGTTTAAACACCGTGTCTGGCATGCATGCGTCTTATGTTCACATAAAGGGCTTTATTACATAACATACCATACACGCACACTCAGTAAAAGCTAAACACTCAGAGTATTGTCATATAAATGGAAATGCCAGTGCTAAACATGTTCTAGGCCATTTTCAGGTTTAGAAGAAAATGTTAAGCTGTCTGGCTCTTTACAGAGGCCCAGTGTACAGGGGGATCATTACAAGTAGTAAAGTTGTGCTGATTTCTTAACATGAGTAGTTTCAACTGCATGTACAAGAGTCACAACCTGTGGAGTGCTTTGACCCACTCAAGCGTAGTTCAAAAGACAACATACTTTCTTTTGTAATCTGATGACTGATGTCCACTTCTTTTCCAAAAGGCCTGCATATTTCTTGTCTAATTCCTCATTCTGGAAAGAGAGAGAGAAAGAGAGCAAGAGAGAGAGAGAGGGAGAAAGAAAGAAAGATGAAAGAAAGAAGAAAGAAAATTGGAATCAATATGGAGATGGGGGTAACGGCTTCATCGACATGGAGACCATACTGCTCACTGTATTTGAGAAAGACAATCATGGTTAAGTATTGGTGTGACACCTTACAAAATCCGCTACTATTACCTCATTTTATTGACACTATTAACTTTCACACCAGACGAGAAATCAGCCCTTACCATGTCCATCTCTGCTTCTTTCTTAAAAACGGAGTATGCCTCTTCATGGCCGTTGGACCGGAGGTAATCAGCTATCGCTCGATTTCTGGAAAACACAAATGGAAACCGGGTGAGCTCATCGAGTGCTAATATCCAGCAGTGGTGTAGGGGTGTTGCTTAGCATTCACGTTCACAGAGTGTTCACAAAACACAGGAAGGCATTAATAGTCTAGGTCACTGAACACAGGATGATCCAATTGAACAGCATCATTTTTGGCCTTAAAAAAAAAAAAAAAAAAAAAAGAGCAGACCAACCAATTTCAAAGACCAGCTAAGCTTTCAGGTCCTGAGCAAACACAGACACATGCATTGCAGGTGCAGCGTGACATCTGCGCGATAAAGGTGTCGGTGATTTGGTCAGATAGCCGGAGGGCACGTCTAATGCAGGTCTCTCCCGCTGGTCTGACACTGGAGATCAGAAGGTGTGATGGGGAGGACGTGGGCAGCCAAGCGAGAAATGAAACGCTGAATCACTGCCAATCAAAACGGAGCGTGGAGGGAACACGCGGAGCCGCGAGCACCTCTCTGACGGATGGGGCCTGATGAGATGTATTAAACCACTACAACTGAGGGCAAGAGGAGGACTGAAAAAAAAACATCCCTAGTGTACGTGGTGATCAGTCTATTGGCATGGTGTTGGCATGTTCCGTTCTTCGTGAAGGCATGGTGCTTTCTTTAGAGAGTTCCACCCAAAAATAACCTCAACCAGGCCTCAGGCACCAGCACCGATATCGGTTCAAATGTGATCTGCACCCAACCCTAATTACAAAGTGCTGATAAAACATAAAAGACTTGTGGAGCTGTCCATTCTTGAGGAGACGTACGAGTGCTTGATGAAAACAACACACAACACACAACACACCCTCTCCGCTCATCTTGTCCAGTGATTCAGTGTTACGCAAACACGCCCTGCGTCCCTTCTCCGAGAGATGGTGAATATTTCATGAGCTCATTGCGGAACTAAATTTAGGCCCTGGCCATCAGCAGATGAGAGCGCCACTCTCTTGCTCACCCACCCACCCCACGGCTCTGTGGCTCTGATTTACAGAAGCTCTACGTGGCCGTGGGGAGCAGTTACACTTATGATTACTGAGAGATTTAGCGACGCTGTAAATTAGCACAAGCTGTTGTGGAAACGCTACACATCCATACGTCCTCATCTGGCCTGCGCTAGTGTTCAGCACATTGTACCAGGGGTTATTTCAGGAGAGACACAACATAATGAATAATTAACATGCCTTCAAAAAAAGGCTATATGTTGGCAAGGATAGACTCCAGATAAGTACATCTGAGGCAAGCCCCGGAAAACACAACCGGGATGAGTAACTGATCTGTCTTTAGATTAAAGGCCAACTTAAAACAAACACATTTCACCCAAAAGAAGAGAGCATTTTTGGTACACTGGATGACAACCTCAATTTCTTTGTCAACGATCTCTGTGTCCGGCTCATGAGCCCTTATTTGCAGGAGAAGAACTGCAACAGTGCCATGATGAGGTCAACATTTCTAAATGGTGAACTGTGGCATTGTGTCATTCTGGGGAATGTTCCATGGCACAGTAAAGTTTGAGCACCCTGTCCTGTCCAGTACACTACACTCACCAAGTTGAAATGTACAGCCACCGCTGTTTTGGGCTTTCAAACACTTAGCTTGCTTTTTGTTGTGGTTGCCCTTGCAGAAATGCTAGGTTTCTGGTGAACAGTTGCCGTAAATTTGCGGCAAGGTAATATTTTAACATGCTAATTAGGTTTCTGGCAAGCAGTTGTGGTAAACTTTTGGCAATGTTGCAGCAATGTTATATGCAAATTGTGTTTGTTACCAGAAGTTCACTAGAAGTTTGGCTGGAAGTTTTCCTCTAGCAGCCAATATTGGCAGACTTTGTTTGATGCAAATCTGCCGCAAACATTTAATTTCTCTAAGGGTATTACTCAGTAATACACTATCGCATGCAGGTTGGTTAAGAGTATTTGGATATTTTATCGTGGTAATATGGTGGCAACATGGGGCGACAGCTAAGGTAAGCGAACTGGCTCATTTGTTTTGTGTTTGTGACAGACTGTGCCTAGGTCGATGGTGGTTGGTTAGGGTTTTTTAGGTTTATGGTTCAGTCAACGGGACGGACCAACCTAACCAACCTCGGCCTAGATTGGTTAAGAGTATCTTGGATATTGGATATTTCAATGTTGTATTATGGTGGCAGCATTTAGGGGAGTGTCTCCAGGATGCTGATTTCACGGTTAAGCCTTCATGAGGTGTCGTGGGCCTAACTTAACGAAACATCGGTGAATGAGGGTGCCCACTTGATATACTGCATACTGTATACTGCTGTTAGATGGGCCAGTTGTCTTGTGCTTGTGATCACTAGTTGACAGATTGGTGGTTAGCATGCTTTCTTAGGTCAATTTGGGCAGGGGCTTCTTATTAAAAGTTTTTACCTTGGATTTAGGCACAAGGGATTATAACACCTAAACCCGTGTATTAATGTAATCGTAATGCATCTCCATTAAATCTTTATATCATGATGAATGCAGTATATGCAACACTATATCTGATGAGAACATCAAAATGCTTACAGTAATTTCCCCACATATAGGCCGCATTGTGTATAAGCTACAGGACAGTGTTTTATGCAAGTTAAAAGAAACAAAACCATATTAACTGCCCCCCTGTATTAACCTCATAGCTGAAGAAATGTAGCAAAATCAATGTATAAGCCACGGCTAATAGTAGGGAAATTACAGTAATTTACCATCACAAGCCACTTTGTACCTGTGTGTGTGTGTGTGTGTGTGTGTGTGTGTGTGTGTGTATTGAACACTTACAGCTCGTCACGTTGCCTCTGCGACAGCACCATGGTGGCTGCAGGGTTGGGGTGCTGCCTCTGCTGCAGCCGTTTGTTGCAGGGGTGTGTGTGTGTATCTCTGTGTGTGTGTGTGCACGTGTGTGTCTGCCACTACACGGCACTCTGCTCAGCTCCTCTCCGGAGTGTGCGTGCACGTGTGTGTGTGTGTGTCGGGGGGAGTGTCCCACTCGCTCTCTGGCGTAAAGGCCGAGATGTACAGAAGCCGGCACTGGCAACACACTCCTAGGAGACGGGTGGCTTCTGGAAAGTCCCGAAACGTTGAGACCAGGTGATGCTCGCAGGTGATAGGAGGGGGGGGGCAAGGTTCAACAGCGAGATCTTCCTTTCATCTGGAGAGAAAAGGGCAGAGACAGAAGTTTAGTTTAGTTTTACTTTTACTTTCTGATGATTATGCCTGAGAAGGCAAACATTGCCAAATACACCAAACACTACGAGACTACATATTTCGACCACAGTACTACATGTTTATGCATATTCAATACCTTCACACAGACCAAAACAAACAAGCAACCTCTTAAGCACCCTACGTGCATCTGTTCTAGGCTCAATTTCATTTCCAGGGAAAGGTTTTTATTTTTTATATTTTAGCTTAGGGTACAACAGAAATAAGTGCCTGGCATGTGGAGGCGTGGCATCACGATGGTTGCTTTCCATGGTGATGCCTGTCAATCATCACGATGGACGATGCATCGGCACAACCCTAATCTCTATGTGACATCACTAGGTGTACAAAACGCCATTCCCCACAGAGAAAGCATCTCAGATTACAATGTTTCATATCCACATGAATATTTGAATATTGAGAAGAGTCAACAGAAGACTAATAACAAACTAATAATGGTCGGAATTGTTGTAGGCCAAATCATTGATTTTATTTATTCTTCCTCTTTGTCCTGTCAAATAAAAAAGTAGCACTTCCATATTGCCAACATCCTTGCACCAGTGTACACCCACAACATCCAACAAAGCCTCCAGACTGGTGATACCTGGGGCGACAATAGGCTTAATGTTCTTAGCCCCCAGAGATGGGTGGAGGGGGGCGATCTGGTGAAGGGATTACTAATCCCTATGGCAAAGGGAAGAACCCTTAGCACAAGACCAAATGGCCTATCTATCCCCTCAACTCCCCCCCATACACAAACTAATCCCTTGCATCCTCCCCACACAAACAATACTATGCAGGTGAAATGAAAAGAGAGAGATATTGCGCTGTGCTACTTAACCTGCCATTAGGACTGAATGGTTAAATAAATACATGAATGAATAAAAAAATAAAAAAATAAATAAATGAATGAATAGATAAACTCAACCTCTCCTAGCCAGCTTTTCTCTGGTCCAACCAACATCATTTCCATTTCAATGCGCCCACCCTTGCTGCTTACAGGCCAAGGCACTATACATCTGAGGGCACAAGGTCGCAGGAGCCTCTTGTCAACAGACAAAAGTGAGGTCTATTTTCAGTTGGACTATGACATAATCGCCAAGGCAACGCCAGCTCTGACACTGCAGCGAGAGGGCACAGTTCACTCGCCACCGGGAGTGTGTCAACCATGTGAGAACATTCTGTCACAAACCACCTCACCCTAGCATGGTTAAAGCCAGACTAACATGTTCGCAAATTTAAATTTGCTCTGCGGGCCAGTCTGGGAAGAATCCTATCGACACCCATCTCTGAATATGACATTTTACGACTTCCAGGAGCGTAACCAGAAGTGAAAATAAACGTATACAGGTGCATTACACCACCAGAATTGTTTCTGGAGTGTAGCAAACACATTGTTCTTGTAAACGACGCCATTTGCTTTCTTGTAAACAGAGCTAAATGCAGTTATTTACTAAATTCTAAAGAAATTGAAAAATAATTTAACAACACGTTCCTGGGAGTTTGGTGATTTGGCCTGAATGGGAACGTACCCAGACGTGAAGAACAAATTCAAATTTGCTAACAAGTTTGTCTGGGTTCATCCAGGCTACCTCAACCCTAGTGTCACCAAACCTCTCCATTACTGGCAAACACACTGGCATTTAAACATTTACATGCTTGTTCAAGCTCAGACTCTGGAACATTTCAATCTTTCTACCTTACTGCAGGCCTCCTAACTGACAGGGGACTCTCAAAATTGGTTTTCAAAGAGATTCGCCAGTAAGCGCCAAACTTTGTCTAGGAAAGCAAGTTGAGGCTAGAGACAGAGGAGTCGGTGTCGATTCAAGGTAAGGGTAGGTTCTAGGACTTAAGACTTTGAGCTGTGGCCTCAGTTAATCCTTATCCAAGATAAACCATGCCGACTGGTGACAAGACTAGTCTGCACTGTAGGCTTAGGCTACACACTGAATTTAAAAGTCGATCAGTCCCACGTGTTCCTCAAACGCTTCCCTTTGTCTTTATACAATCCAAAGTGAACGTAAGCTAAAGAACACATGTAAAATCAATCAAGTCACTTCCCATAGAACTAATCTGGCCTTTACAGTATAGGAAACTGCAGAACAATGGCGTATGTATACATGAAGGAGCATTGACAGAGTTCATGGGCTCCATGGGAACTGAACTGTTGCCTTGACCCTGCTGACACCATGGCCTCCAACCTCCCAGGTGACACCACAGGCCAGGTCAATCTGATCAGACTGATTCAGGCTAGTCGGAGGGCCAACCAACCACCAACACCACCACCCCAAACTAACACAGTTTTGAACAACAAGCTAAAGTATGCATCATGCTATACACACTGTTCCACACAGCACACAACTCAACCTCGACCTTACAGTTTAGGCTTGGTTATGGAGTTGATATGGAAAACCCAGCACAAGCCCTGGTGAGGTCGGGCTAAATTTATAACTGCACTACCAAGTCTCCTCATCATGGCACTGTGTCATTTTGTGACATTTGCTAACAGGCCACATTCACACTTGGTAGACAGTATCTGATTTTGGCTATTTCATACTAAGCAGGTGCAAACACACACGGTATTCAAGTGCGACCTCACTGCTGAAGAGCAATGTTCAGTGCATATTTTCCCATTTCAACGACCAAATGTGCTGTTCTTTTTCCAACAATAGGTTACTTATTTATCCAAGGCAAGTCATTTTAATCAGGGATAGCCACGCTATTTGAACCAGGGGGTCAGGATTTGACTGATTAGCGTCGCCGACTAGCAAGGCACTTCCTCGTTGCCATTTTCCAGAAATACATCATGTCCGGTGCCATTTCTCCTCATGCTGATTGGTGGCTGTTCCTCTCTCAGCTCATGCACAAGCTTGGTGTGGGCACGAGCTCTCCTTCTGTACCTTACGTCAATCAGTAACCTGGCACTTAATAGGCTAAGTAAAACGGCACCGGAAACAGGCCCCATGAAATGCCATGTTGAAGCCTGACACTAGCCTAGCATTCCCATTGAAATTAATGGGGGCGGGACTTGTTCACTTTCTCCAGTGATTTGAACGAGATGAACTTTACCTTGTTTTGTTTTGCTTTCAGTTTATTCAAATCCAAGCGTAAATTCATCAATCAAATGTGCAGGCTAACTTCTAACTACGCTTGGTCTACTCATACAAGAAAAATTGCTGGTCTGATCTTTGTTGCGATTCCTCCTTCCAGAATATAGCCATCTGAGCAATGCATATGTCCCTTACACATATCCTCCCTCGTCATAATGTAGCCTATAGGCTATTTAAACCACTTTCCCAACATATGATAGCTTGCAATGGTTAGTCACAATGGATTTCTCAGGTCTTGTGGAGTTATATGATCTCTGCATAATCCTATTCAGATGTGAAGGTAGTGAAAGTAGGCCTACAACAAACTCTGAAAGACAACTGAACAGGTTGTTGTAGGCATTTTTAAGGCATTCAAATTCTAAAACTGGCAAGAAGCTGTGAAGTAAAGGACTCCAGCTCCTCAGCTTCTCCTTCTCAAAATGGACTTGGATAGCAATCTTGATTAACTTCATTCATATTTGAACTACGTCTGTTGCTTGCTGGACATTCAAGCTTTTGTAAAAGTCTAGTAATGACATTTAGGCTATAAGCAAACATACAAACTTCGGACGCATGGATAAACTTCAAGCACTCTCCCTTCTTGGCTCATAAACCGGCCATCGTGACCACATTCCTTGATAACATTGTGTGCAACAAGTGACACTCAAATAGTCCGATACATTCAGTCACACCAACCAAGATGACACACAACAGAGACTGCATGGATGAAGCTTAACCTAGACGGATCTTAAATGTGGATTGAGAATGAATGCAGACGTTTTCCACATCGGTCATGAGAATGGATAAGCGGCAACTGATATGGCAACATGTCCAATATTAATTCCATTGCATGTCATGCCATTATAAAACAATTTCAGCCTTATCAATATCATCCATATAGCCTCATGGTGTGTACAACACCATGAAAATTACACATGAAATATATTTGATAGCCAATATAAAAATGACAGAATCTCCTGTCTGTTCGTTATTCCATCTGCTAGTTTTGATTAAAGGTCAAACATTTTAAGCTTATAGGATGTTAAAGAGGAATAATGCAGGATTGGCGATTTCATCTCTGGTTTCGGTTTTGTTTTTAGTTTTCGCTCGTTTTATGCTTGCATATTTCTCTGCAGAGCTTCCCCGACAGCTTTAGCGTGTATATTTATACATATATAGGCTATATATAAATATATAAATTGCAAGCGTGGTTCTTCTTGTTCCTTTCGCGTCTCTGACTTCCAGATGTAAACAGCAAACGATCGTTTATCAGAAAGTTGCAAGGTTGTAATAGCGGAGAGGGACACTAGGGGCGGGAGGAAATGTGACTGTTTTCGATAAAACTGGTCAGTCAAGCAAAACAACGATTTCTAAGCGATTTTATGACTATGAAAAAGTTGCATAGGGTCTCTTTAAGAAATTATGGATAATTTCAACTCGACTAATGTTACATCCATATCATCCAACCCGGTCATGCAGAGAATCCTAACCTGCCGTTTCACAGCAGTCTGGGAGAAACCGACCACTGCATCTCTGTTGCATCAGCCACATCACCTGTGTGCTTTACGGTTTAGAAGTAGCAGGGGTAGTGGGTACCGGGGTCAAAATGTACTTTTTGAAATGGGAATATCTACCAGCCAGAGACAGATGAACTGGTGAAATCCACCAGCCATTCAATAGGAAATATGTATTTTCTGTCTGAAATCTACCAGCCAACTTCAAAATTTACCAGCATTTGGCTGGCGGCTGGTGCTAATTTTGAGCCCTCGTGGGGTAGTAGGGTAGCAGAGTCTGGGGCACAGGCAGCAGGGTTTTGATCAGTGGGCACTCTGACCTGACCCAAATGCTCCCCCCTTCCTCCCTACCACACACAGACATACTGTACACAGAAACTCTCTATACTTATCAATCACATAGAGGATCCACTGTGGAACAGACAAGCTGGCTGTATCCGCCACATGACCTCAAAGGACATCACTTTGTACTCTATAAGCTTACTGCCGCCATGCATCACTGTAGGACACAAGGCTGCAACACAAGGACGCAGGCTGCACACTACGGTTTCACCAAGTACTCACTCAGGTTCTGATGTATTTGGGACAGAGGCAGCAAAGTGATGTGCGTCCAGGGTTGGGCACTGAAACTCTGTTTTAATATGGAATCGGTGCCGACGCAAATGATGATTGGATGACAACGTGAATTTTGGTGCCACTTAAATTCTCTCTATTTTTTTCTTTCTTCTAAATCTACCAATACACGAGCAAAAGGCTATGAAACAACATCAACGGCCTAGTTCACACAAAAAGCTTGCAAATGCACTAACTGCCATTTATTTGAAATGCTATTAGCAAAGTTGTAATATGAAAACTTCCGCACTAATAATGACATTCATCCTTCATTCACAGGAGGCCCATTCACAATGAATTTGAAGATCATGCAAAAATGTACTTGTAAATATGTAGCATGCAACATGAGTATGAAACTTATCTTACAAACATACCTCTGCACTGATATTCTAGAGCTGTCAAAGAGGCAAGGGACAAGCATATTACCTGGCAGGGCCATGGCAAGCCATTTTAACGTTTAAGTTATTGCAAGTCATCTGCACTGAATAAACTTGAAAGCGGAGGAACGTTTGACATTGCATATGCATCCATGGCAAGCCATTTTTACATGTAACGTTATGGCAAGCCATCTGTAATTAGAATTATGCCTAGATGCAGTGAAACTACAGATACTAATAATAAATTGAATATACAATCAAATTTGGGTAATCAATCGAAGAAACAAGCAAACGATACCCAACCTTATGTGCGTCATAAAGGAGATTCAGAAAACATGACCTAAAATCTCAACATGAGGAAACAAACAACTGGAGGCCAAAGTACCAAATAAAATGTTCATTAGAGTCTTAGGCTACAGGTAAATTCCCACAATGGCATTTCCAATAGAAATAGAAAAATCTAATAGAGGGATCATGATGTACATCATAAAACTCCTCAGATTTAAATTCATTCCAGATGAAATTGAAATCATGGGGACCCAATATGCAACCAAACCATGCCTTACTGACGCACAAAAGGCCTGGAGATGCTAAGCAAATAAAAACACAAGAAATGCTCCCTTTCTGGCAAAACATGGCATGTCCACGGATTTTGGCGGCCATCTGTCATCACACGGCAGGGACTTGGACACAACAAACCAACAACAATGACCACCCACAAAGATCTTCAGGAGGTTTGTGTGTGTGCGAGAGAGATTTCTAAATGGAGTTTTCACAGTTTGGTCACATATGTTGTACCGTGTTCCATGAAATCCAGTCTCAGACTGCTCTGAAGGTCAAACACACCTACCCAACACCTCCAACATGGTGTGGAAATGTACACAGAATCATGGCATCAATGCAAACAGCTAAAAAAGGCAAAACTGTGCTTGATCTGAAGCAAAAGTAGTGAGAGACCATTCTTTTCCCATGTAGGCCTAGATATCTGGCCTATTAGTAATCAATTTGACGACATAAACAGCAAATTATGTATGGAGAGCTGATTAATCCAGAAATGGATGAATAAATGTATACCTAGACCATTAGCACTCACTATCCAGAGTGTTGGAATGGCCCCAAATGTCAGACTTGTTAACATCACATCAAATGAATCACACAAAAGGATAAAAGGACAGGTAACAGATATGAGGTGGACACAAACCCTGAGCAATAGGCCTAGGTCCACTAGTAACACATTGCTTTGAATGCTGCAGCTGCTACCACGATTTTAATAAGTAGAAATAACAGCAATAGAGAAACGGAGAACCTGTGGGGACTTGCTCAGCGAAGGCGTTTTCTCAGCACAGACCAACAGTCCCACATGCAAACATCATGGTCATATAACTCGGAGAAATGAAAACAAGCTCCAGCACATGCACATCACACATGTGATCTACTACACTAGGCTCGAAACACAAGAGATGCAGTCAGCAGGCTTAAGAGTGCCATTCCCTTTGTTCTCCAGTGAATTTCACAATGCTCATTACTCTGAGATGCACTTAACGCATCATAGTCCTGCTGCCTAATCAATTTTTAGCCTTTGCTATGGTGAGGTATCCGATGGGGGTTGGGGTAGGGTGTAGGGGTTGATTGGCAATGTTTCAGCAAGAGGAAGTCTTCTGATGGATGCTGTAATTCCCCAATAAAGGTATATGCTGAAATACATGAACAGACTACCAAACCGAGGTTGAGCCTTAAATAAAGGTATTGATTACCTGTCAGCATACAGACAGGATCGTTCACAAGATATCTGCTCATTTCCACTAAATGGCCAACATGTCATCCGCTAAATTGGTCCGGCTTGCCGTGATGCTCAAGGTATTAGGAAGAGTGAAAGGCAAGGTTGTGGCATCTGATGCTAATGATGACTACACTTTCAACTGGTAAACGGACAACAACATTTTCTCACACCAAAGACAGCCTAATGCACACTGGAAGACTCTGAATGTGGTCTAGCTAGTTGAGTCCATACCATCGGGTATTTGTGGACTGGACAGTAGCCTATATGAATCAAATTCAACACAATAGTAAGACAACGACGTTTTAAACACTTGTTAGCATCACAGAATTTCTCGTCAACTCTGATCAAAGCATAATGAGGTCATATCCTGAGGGCGTTCTCAAAGTCTATGGACATTGACTTCAAGACATCCACTTAGATAACTACACTCTACTACACTCTTTACAAAAGCCTTTTTTCACATCATCCACCTTGGCTACATTATTATGCTATACAGTGAAACTAGGAGATGACCACAAGCACTTAGGTTCGTATGTGGCATATTCTCAAATATGTATCGAATTTTGCTCTGAACAAATCCGTTGAATAAACAACAAATTTTCACTTACAACCCTGCAGCTACTTCCATCGTGTTATTAAGTCTATGAGCATGTGTTTGCAATTCAACATCCCTTGAACATGAGGTTCCTTAATTCAATTAGCCTAGACTTCAATAATTGTGCTTCAATTCGATTAACCCACATCAGCACCTTTCTTCCATCAGTGAACATACACAGAAGCCCACCCACAAGAAAAAAATAAGTTTTCTAATTCTAATTTAGAATAGTCTCACAGATAACCGAGATGAGACACATGTTCTCACTGTAAACACAGGCTTAGGAGACACCAAAACAATGTTGCCCATGGAATAAATTTAGAACATGATGTGTTTGGGTTGAAACCCTTATAGTCTATGGTTAAAACAGCCTGAGGCATTCAGCTGATGGAGAATGAGGCTTCTAAAGCCCACTAGGACAGCAACATGCGTTTCAATCTGTTTCGATCTCGAACAGCCAATGACGGAACCCCTCCCTTACGAGTCTGCCAGGTTCGTCAAAAGTCAAGTTTCTTTTCCATTATTAAAGCTTTTGCCTTCTGACCTAATTTAATGTCTCTCCAGACTCTGATGCTGAACATACTGTGTACAGTCCGTCAATCCATGATCTCAGTCATAGTGTGATAGAGATCAGTTAAGAGACCTGAAGAGCAAAAACTACACCAGCAAAGTTCTTAAAGATGACCAATTAAGATGTACAAAATAGTTCCTAACACCACCAACATGATGGGCAATTATAAATGTGCTTGTTTTTTCATCACTTGGCTTAGACAGTCACAATTTGCCAGAATCTGCTCCAAAATAGCATACCCTCTAGACCACTGTGTGATACAACAACAAAGTGTTTGATGTGATGAACAGCAAAAGCTGGAACCAAACACCACTAGTCAGGTCACAGTATTCTTTCTAGATAGTGTCCCGGTGAAAAAAAATATCCCCCTCTCCAAAAGCTATGATTGGTTAACAAATGGTAGCATAACAATGCAAACAGACAAATTTGGACTACAGTGACTGTGGTGTGATCTGCCACATGACGAAAACTCCACCCAAAAAGCTACTCAATGATTTATCTGTGTGCTAAATGTCTCCGCTAGCCAGCGGTCATGTCTAGCACAAGCCGTTTACAAAAGCGGCATACTAGACAACTGTAAAAGGCTATCTTAATTCTGCCATGAAATTTGGAAAATAATCTGAAAGCCTCACTTAGGCCTCAGACCATCCACGGGGTAATGAACTAAATGAACCGTTAGATCACACTGCACATGCTCTGACTTCGTGCCAAAGATAAATGAAATTACAGCAATGACAACGTAGCACTGGACCAACGAACATCAGTTCGGGCAGGGACGTTCACTTGTCAGATCATGCCAAACTCCCTGAAACGTTTGACCAGGATTAATTTCACACTGTTGGTTTTACTAGTTCTTAGAACATTTGCTAGCACGAGCGCACAATATGCGAGACGGTCTGTCTGGCTAACCGGACTAGCATGTTGTTACTGGATTTCACCTCACATCACATCATTTATTCTGGGAATAAAATCAAATGGAAGACAGGCGACTAGGCGATGCTGGCCTGAGCAACAATTTCTGGCTAAATGACCAATCCTTTGGTACAGCTCCCCCTCGCTTACAGGGGGACATTTGCTACCAAAAGTAATTATACAAGACTAACCATAACATCATGCATGCCAAGTAACATTATCTCTGCTCATCTGGTGTGCTCGGGAGGTGTATCAGTTTTACAGGACAAAATACTGTTGTGGTAACGATAGCTAGCAGGCTACGATGTGGCACTGAATCCTTGATACACGCCCAATTTTAACTGTGATGCTATCGTCCATCACTGAATATGAGCTCGTAGTTCGATATCATACAATTTCATCTGCTGGTTTCTGCACACTAGTACTCTTGATATTTTACCACAGAGCCAGATGACAACAAACAACTTCAAACAACCATGCAAGCCATCTATTAATTGCTTTACCTCTTAACTTGTTTCTCACCATGAAGTTCACGTCTCTGATTCCCATTAGCTAATGTTGCGTAGGCTAGAAATATTTGCCTGTCAGCTAGCTTACCTCGATACTAACCTTAGCTTTCTGGCTACCTAGCTAACTTAGCTAACAAAGTCAAGTGGGCTCAATTGGCAAGGAGTGCCGTTTTGTTTTACAGACAATAATGATAACAGTATAGACACTGTATTTATATACGCCCGAAGCCACAAAAGGACATCCTCATTTACAAATTAAAGGTGAAAATCAGTATGAATCACGATACCTTATAGGGTACAATTCCACCCTTTGCAATGTAGCTAGCCAGCTAGCTAACGGCCTATTCGCCATTTTGAGACAGGCAGGAGGCGCAAATTTTGCAGCCACATCGGCATTTTAAGCACTTCCTATTTCATACCATAACTTCACAATTCAGATGAAAACAAGCAGTCGTACCTTATTTGCAAACCCAGGTGTCATATACTAGTGACCACCAGTAAGTGAACGATAAAATATAAAAGCTTCTTAACAGGACGAGTCACTTCCGACAAACCAATACTCCCCGGCGAGGTCAATGTTGTTTCTCCTCCTATGTTTCTGTACCGCAATCGTACCCGAACGCCGTGCACGCGCACGGACGTCGATTGAAAACTGGGGCGCCTACGTTACGTGCAATAGTTGCAAAACAAGTGATGTGCATATTTCGGTGCATCTGTACAATTTCTTACCAGGCTGTTGCTCGAGTCGATAATGTATGATTCGTAGATTACCAGCACTGTAATAATCTGTCGCATACGGTAACGAATGTCGAAACGTCACTACCTGATCACAATCAATGTTCCATTCAGAGCTAAATGGAATTATTCTACATGACACAAGATATCCAAATGTAAATTATTGTAGCAGGCCTACATCTATGTTGGTTGCAGTATTGCAGTAATTGATGCTAGAATCCACAACAATTAACATCTTATTGATTAAGAATAATAGTAGACCTAGCTGCCATCAGATTAGGCCTAGTAAATATCAATTATAATGCTTTGCTGCTTTGATGCAAAATAAGCATTAAACATCTATTTTTGTTCCATCAGAGTGAAACTGCTTGATATAGGCTAGACTTCAGCCTTTGGCAACACAACAGGTATCTTCTCAAAATAATCCACAAGAGATTTTACAATGGCTTGCACTAAACTGCAGCTGCATTACAAATGATTAATTACCCTACTTTTGCTCCTGCAAGCCCATATGAATGCCACATTCTCTCTCTCTCTCTCTCTCTCTCTCTCTCTGTGTGTGTGTGTGTGTGTGTGTGTGTGTGTGTGTGTGTGTGTGTGCATGTAGTGTCTTTGTCTACACTTGTTAGACCCATATGCTCATGACATTTTAGGTTGCAATTCCATCAATTTTGTGTGATGACATAACATTATAAAAACTGCATAATAAAAGTAGGATATGCATGCATGCAGGCAGCTTGAGAGCAATGTTGACCAAACATTGACCTCCCTCCTCCACACAATCTACACTTACTCTATTCTTTACTCCACTTTCATGCTTGGACTAGTCATACGCGGTATATTATGTGAATGTAGTCAAAGTCCTGTTTCTAAAGACACCATTGTTGATAGCTTTCAGGACACTCCCATGCAAACCATACCTAGACAGACTTAAAACAGCAACCAGAGACCAACGGCACAACGTGGAGAGGTGGAAAGGTCACCAAGTGTGCCTCTCTGTACATGGGACGTCACCAAAAAACATCCCTCTTTGCACCATCTTGTGGTTGATCGAGGTATTGCCGTTTTTTCCCCATTTACCACATGTAGACTTGTATTCAGAATTTTGACTCATGTTTTTGGAAACTGAAAACACTGTCATAGTTTTTTCCCCCTCCAGCATCCAGTATCCCATCCTTCCATGCTGAAATCTAAAAAGGGATCTTGGTCAATATCAGACACATCACAAAAAACATTCACAAGACGTCAGAGTATCATCCCAAATAGACCATTTAATTGGTCTTCTTTTTACTTCCAGTAAATTAATTTCTTACATTACAACTTGTTAACCAATAAATACTTAAGGCCCTTTCACACCAAGTCCCAATTTTCAGATGAAATATTAACATGGAATCACACTGGTAATTGAATACATACTGAACACATTCCATCTTTGTTTGTAAAGACTACAAACACACATATTTATTTCCTTGCATGATACTGTGCAAATATTTAGTCTCAAATGTCGGACATGGTGTGAAAGGGCTTTTACTCAAAGGAATGAAACAAGAACAGAATAATAAAAAAGCAACAGCAGCATTAGATTTTAGATTAAATCTGTTTTCAGGCATAAATCTGTTCATTAGATGAACTATTCAACATCTTTAACATTAATCCTTTCAGACAACATACTCACATGTATCATATTTGTAGCAATACTAATTAGTTAAACAGTCACTATACATTCAAAATGAACATTTAAAGAAGTTCAAAGACATGCCTTCCACCATTTCAGAATCTAATATTCAGGGCTCTCTTTATTAGCAGTGCACTGTCAGTAATTGAGTGACTCATCACCACAATTTTCTTCTGAGCAGAAATTGTCCCTTAATCATACAGTGGCCTGTAATCCCAAGAACAGCTTATTTTATGATCAACAAGTTAAACAGCTCCTAAGTAGTAATTGCCTAATTCTTGGAGAAAGTCTTCACCTTTTCAGCCATGAATGAACCTTTTGAAGGACCATTGTTTTACAATGTAATCACCCAATCTATAACATAACGCCTCCTAATGTAATGTTTTGTTTATGCACTGCATTCTCAATGTTTACTATACCCTTTAATAAAGTTATCAGAAACAGAAACGTGTAGACCTAAAAAGAAAATAAATTAATAGGCTACAAAGCAATACCCTCCCAAATGTGCACTGAATCTCAAACCCTCCCAAGCTGTAGGGGGCACTGTAATGGATCATGGAGGTTCCTGTCTGATTTCAAGCCCTGACTGCCAGTGACTGAGTTTTCAGTGCTTGGTCCCTTAGGTTCTCCAGATCCTTGTTACTGTCAAGAACATAAATGAAGAAAGATTCAGGTCAGACATGACAGAAAAATCACATACTGTACAAGTCATTCTGCATTCTGACTTTTCCCTGATATCCCTAATACACACACACACACACACACACACACACACACACACACACACACACACACACACAGAGAGAACTGAAATGACTTCTCTGCAGTAAGAAACGTGTGTGTGACAGTTGTGCACATACACAATATAAACATTCCTTTATTTACCTAAGGGGGATGAGAACAACTCCACTGATCAGATTGAGCTGTTCTAGGATCCATATCCTGCTTGGAGGATCCAACTGCCAACACATAGAATGACAACTCAACAGACATTACACTTTGTGCAGCTTTATGGTGCTCTCTCTCTCTCTCTCTCTCTCTCTCTCTCTTACACACACACACACACACACACACACACACTCTCTCTCTCTCTCTCTCTCTCTCTCTCTCTCTCACCCACACACACCCACACCCACCCACCCACAAACACACACACACACACACACATACCCCCCCCCCCCACACACACACACACTTTGTGCAGCTTTATGGTGCTCTCTCTCTCTCTCTCTCTCTCTTACACACACACACACACACACACACTCTCTCTCTCTCTCTCTCTCTCTCTCTCTCACCCACACACACACACACACACACACCCACACACACCTAGAACATTTTGAAGGTTATGGTTAATATTTAAGAAGAGCAACAAACATGGAGCGGAGCGATGCTAGTATCATGTCCGGTCTGGTAGATCATGTTCATGGTGCGCTGCAGGGTCACGGCCTGCTGAGTCAGGTGTTTCAGGTACTCTGAGCTCTCCTTCGTCTTATCGTGGTGCTCTCCGAGCTGCAGAAAAACGATGATAGGATTTATTCATCACAAAAATATACCTCTCCCGCCAGAGGTAAATAGATAAAACATTTTGGCTTTGTAATTCTGCCATCTCAACAAATTCAGTAAAAAAAAAAGAAAGGTAAATGCAGATATAAGGGGCTTCTCTGTCATAAGGATCACTCACCTGTTTCTTGTAAACTGTATAGCATTCTTTCTCATGCTGAAGAGCGGCGCGGAACTCCCCTTTGCTCTCGTATGCTTTGGCCACTAAGTAATGGCTAAAGACAACAACAGAGAATTGCATGAGTGACAAAAGTAGTGGAGAGGGGTGTGTGTGACCAAAATATGTGTTGTAATATGACACACAATTAAATAGATAAATAATACTAAAGAGGTAAACAGGAAATCTGAATAAATGAACATTCTATCGGAAATTAAATCTGCTGAATTCATACGGCATATGTTTTGAGAGTGAATATTTTTAAGTGAATAAAGATTCTCTTGGTCTGAGTACCAAATCATTAACACTCTCCCTCACTTCCCTGATACCTCCATGATTTATTTACCTGTGTGCCACTTTGAGTGATGAGGGTCCATGATACTTGATGTTGATGGAAAGAGCATTCTCCAGAAACCTCAGGGAGAGACTATACTCTGTCAACGCGTGCAGCACCAGACCGATCTTACTCTGCACACAAACAGCAGCGGAGGCAAACAATGCAATTGAGCCAAACGAGGCAAAAACAACAACCATGTTAAAAATGAATGACACAGATCTAAAAACAGACTGAGGTTCACTGTGAACCCTCTACACCTACTCCGGCAGCTAAAGGAGGAGCCAAACTGCTCTGGTTTTGTTTAAATCAAGCCAAAGGAAGGTCAATCTGCACCTCTGCACTAAACATGCATTGTAAATAATACATTGTGTTGTAGATAAATGCTGCAATATCAGTGCACTCTGCTTTGGAATATGAATGCATTAGATTTGTAGGGTTTTGTCAGATCAATTTATGAGTTGGTTTTTAAAGTCTTGTAAAGTTTTGTTTGAAATTAGTTATCATGCTGTGTGTGTGTGTGTGTGTGTGTGTGTGTGTGTGTGTGTGTGTGTGTGTGTGTGAGTCTGAGTGAGGGGGGGAGGGCAATGTAAGTGTAAAATCATAGATTATTCAAAAGAATCAAAGGCAAAACAGACCCTCTTATCTTAGCTCTCAAAATGATTTCACAAAACAACACCAACATACAACAGGCCCACATTTAAAAACAGCATATTTCATTGTTGTGTTGCGTTTGGAGCTCAGCTGGATGTGTGTGTGTGTGTGTGTGTGTGTGTGTGTACGTGTGTGTGTGTGTGTGTGTGTGTGTGTGTGTGTGTGGGGCTGCTCCCTGTGGTGTGCACTCACGTCCAGCAGGGCCATCTCCGGGTGGTCCTCCCCACACACCATCAGGATGAGGTACCGCGCCCGGTACAGCAACCGCAGGGACGTCACCGGCTGCGCTCCCGCAAAACAGTACAGGCCCAGGTGCATCTGAACACAGAGACGAAAAGGACAACACTGAATCTTCTGTTGACTGAGGTCTTCAGATTACACTCAGGTGCATCTGAACACAGAGACGAAAAGGACAACACTGTGAATCTTCTGTTGACTGAGGTCGTTGTTTCTCCCTCTGAAGAAGGAGACTCGGAGACTTTTCTCTGAAGAATTTGACCATATATCACTACATGAAAGAATGTTTGTTGTTTCTTTGTTATGGAACGAAGTACAACAAATGCATTACCATATGAGAGAGTATGTTGACATACAAATGTGACTATCAATGATTTACAAAGACTTACGTATTCTTGAACTGTGTGAGGATTGTCAATTCCCAATGCTCTTTCACTCATCAAGACAGCTTTCTGTTGGTGGTTTAGAGCCTTTGATGGAAAATGTGCACACACACACACACACACACACACACACACAATTAATTTGCATGCACCATAAAAGCAAACGTAAAACAAAGCTCTTTTTCATTTCCCAGTTTCAAGAGCCCAATGAATCCACACACCTCAGCATAGTCTCCCAGGATGTAGTGGATTCGCCCCAGGAGTCGTAGACAGGCACAGATCTGTTCATGCATAACTCCATACACATTAGTGAAGAGGCCGAGGGCCTGAGCAATCATCTCAGCTCCTTCTTTTAGCAGTCCTACAAACACACATACACACACACACACACACACATGCAGATAGACAATGATATTAGTATTATTTATTCACTTTTACAAAACAAACTTGGTTCTGAAAAAGCTGGCTACAGAACCAGCCAGCAGAACTGTTTCTACACATCATCTTACTCTAAAGGCACAGTCTGCAATTATACAGTGATATAAAGGAATATATAAATATAATAATGATATTGTATGTATATTTATAACATACAGCGAAAGGACTGTGAGGAAAAATGAAAGAGTGTACATGATTAGAATTGTGGGCTGCACCTTTAAAGGGAATTAAACACTAATAGAACAGTTACAGAAACCATGTTGTTGTGGTAATTGCACACTGAGCATCTTGCCACAACAGTGACATCACATTCTACGTACCTTCTTGTACTTTTGTCTGACCACTCTGGAAGAAGAGAATGGCATCAGAAGCGCTGGGCCGAATGTGTTTCACTACAGGGAATATGTTCAGAATATCCTCCTCTGTGAATGTTGGACTGCGTTTGTTTTCAAAGTGGTATTCCTTCAGTAGGACCTAAGGAATATGCAAGTAAAATTAAACAGGCCAGCGATGCACTATCAATGTACAAATGTAATCGCACAACCAATGTCATGTACAGTAAGTGCACAATTAAGATGCAGCAATAATAAAGATCTCTTCCACAGTTCAATGTATCATTTTTGGGTAACACTTTATTTGAAGGGATCTACATAGGGGTGACATGTAACCGTTATGACACATGTCATGCACATTTATGACACATTATTGATGTTTAGGACTATTGTCAGAATGTGTCATTCGGTTTTTGGAATGTCGAAAACCAAAACTAAACTGTGCATGACATTTGTCTTGTCATTCTTATGACTTTTACATGTCACCCCTATGTAGACCCCTTCAAATGAAGTGGTACCAAATATGTTTTACATTTATTTGAACTTAACAGGTATGGATATACTTGAGTCAATGTGTGGTGTTGTGTCTGTCTTGAAGCTGCTGTGACACTGTCATTTCCTGTACAGGTTTTATAAAAAGAATCCAATCTAATCTAAAGATAAGAATCCTATTATCCTATCTTATTATACGTACGTTTCAAAGGTCATCTTTTAAAAAGACAGCCATTGTCTAATATGAAACTGGAACTGATTCACGACTAGATAGGGTTGCACCAATGATGCACTGTCATGCAGAGATGGGAAGGCAGGGTCACCTGGATGCCTGTTTTCAGGGCGATCTCTCTGAGTAGCGTGATCCTCTGGACACTGTACTTCTCCACCGCCTGCTCCACACTCTCACTAGGTCACAGACAAACGGAGGTTAGTTGATACATATGTGTACCAGCAGGTGGCAGCACACTGTCAGGACACGTAGAGGGCACAGAGAGGGCAATGAATGATGCGATTCCATCATGTGACGTTTGCATGATTTTATGAATGATTTTACTGTAAAGTTAAGTGCATCATCTAGCACTTACACCTCTGTAGTTAAATGTGACTTGTGGCTGTAACCACACGGTCATATTCAATAGCATGTAAGCTGTGTATGAGACTCACTGTTCAGATACATTCAATTAACATTATCGTCAGTTATGGGTATAAAAAAAAATCAAATGTGATACACATTTTCAATGCCAATGCATTCTTTTAGCCACAATCTGTGAGCCTGAACTGAGTCTGTTTGTATGAACAGGTGCACTTCGGGGTTCTCACCACTGGAGGGCGTAGTGGTAGTACTCCTGTGCCTCTGCTGAGATGGTCCTCCACAGCTCCTTGGCGGTGAGGCCCACCCACGAGCCGCTGGTGGCCACTGCGGACGCCGCCCCCGACACGCGGCTCTTCCTGCGCCTGCTCCGCCGCCTCTCGGTGGTCTGGGGTCCGGCGGTGTCCGAAAACGAGCTCAGGAAGCAGTTGAGGAAATGGGCCACAGAGGCGGAGAGGGAGGAAGGCTCCACTGCCTGAGGAGGAATATAGAATGCACACGCGCACACACACACACATACACACACGCACGCACACACACACACAAACTCACACACATGCACATGCACACGCACATGCACACATACGCACGCACACACACACACACACACACACACATGCACACACACACACACGCACACGCACACGCACACACACACACACACACACACACACACACACACACACACACACACACACACACACACACACACACACACACACACACACACACACACACAAACACAAACAAAAGTGAATAACGGCTCACTCTGCTGTCAATCATTGTGCATGACCACGGGAAGAGAAGCTCTTACCTGGAAGTATGTCCTGAACAGATGCTTTGTGCATCTTGTGATCAGCTCTGCAACTGAAATCCTCTGCAGACATATGAAGTCACAGTTAACTTACTTTCTGCTCCTTGTATCCTAGTGTACACACGACACATGATGGGCACTTGTCTGTACTTGTACTGCACTTGTATGTACTGCAGGATGATGATCAATGTACAGTACACACTGTGCACATTACTCATGAATGTGGCATAAGGCAAACTCACATAGACATAGTCCAGCTTTTCCCTTTCAGGCATGCTTTCCATGGCCTCCACAACTGTGCCCAGGTAGCGGACATTTACTCCGTGACGATGCAAAGCCTCCGTCAGGGTGGCACCATCCATCGGCAAGGTGGTGTGATCCATGCAGCTCTTGACCTGCACAGAAACACTCTCGTTGAGGATTCAGTGACAGCCAGATGGGAGGGGGGAGGGGGGGGGGGTCAAGTTAGTGTGGAAGGTGTTGCTCATACCAGGGCTGGGATCTGTGTGTTGACGAGGAAGGCAGCGGCTTCCTTGATTAAGAGCCTCTGTGCCTGTAGATCCGCAGCGTGTTCCTCAGGGAAGTGCACAGCTATGGAGGTCAAACACAAATGCACACAGATAACACGTTATATGCACAGACACTCACACAAACACAAACACATACCAGGGTGCACATACACACGTGAACACATGTGCACACGAACACATGCACGAACGCCTGCACGCACGCCTGCACGCACGCACACATGCACACACACACACATGCACAAACACATACAGACACACACAGACACACAGACACACACACACAGGCACGCACGCACGCACGCACACACACACACGCACACGCACACACACACACACACACACACACACACACACACACACACACACACACACACACACACAAACTGTTTCTCAAAAACAGATGACACCTTGTTAGTTTCCCACATTTGTCATTTGCAAACAGTAGATTCAGCATACCCACCCGGACAGAAGGCATTAGGGTTGAAACGGATGTCAAAGGATGTTGTGCTTGTGGATCCCACCATTTTACAAGCTTCAGCAAGCACACTGTCAGCGCAACCTTCAAGGGGACATAAACAAAGGAACATTTAGTTTGGCCGTAAAATCTTTGGCCAGATCTCTTAGAGAAAAAGTGAAAAACACTATTCAATGTTGTCCTGCTTTGGACAGTCTGGTCTATAGATTTGGGGGTATAAGAAGGCAAGATAGTCCCAACCCAAATAACCCATGTGATACTCAAGTATACCTTACAAGCAGGACTCTTACCTGCAATGGACCAATCTGGGTCAGAATCACTGAGAGGGAACATCTGTTTCTCGGCTACAACAGACGTGCTGTCGTCTAGAGATATTAGCTGCATGTCCGTGTCTTCACTGTCTGTTGCTGTAGACGGTCCATCTCGTCTGTTGACCATCTCCAAGAAACGATAGTACCTGAAATATGATGGGATTGGTAGTACACTTGCAGGTGTCCTCGTAATTCATCCTGGTATTTACACCATCTTAGTGATGCCATTATTGTGAATTGATTTGGTACTGCCACACCCTCTAACTGGCACTGTCTGACTGGAGTTATATATTTCAGTCGCGTTTGTGGGCCAGCAAGCCATCACGGCTTTGCTGAAACCCTTTAAATGGTTTCTGTCTATCATCGTGTCGCTTCTCAGCACATTCAGAGACAGAAAAATCTATCTTGTCTATCAACTCTGGTAATGGGCTGACAGCATTCACTCCAGTGCTAAACAACGCAACTTCCCTAATTCAGATGTTTGAACATAATGCAAAGCCAATGGTTTTATTCGGTGAAATCACACTTTTTGGCTATAGAGTTTAGTGAGCGTATCAGCAAAGCTCCTTCATTACTATCCGCTTTAACCCTCTCTGGTATCAGTAGGGGTCGATCAGGTACACTCCTCACCTGTGCTCGATGAACAACTCGACCAGTTCCTGCCTCAGGCACACCAAGCGATGCTGGTGCTGACGCGGGAACCCGGGCCTCTGGCCCTCTGCCGGACGTTCCTCTGCCGAGGGGAGAAAGTTGAGGTCCGACGGAAAGGTACGGATCAGGTCCAAGACGTAGAAGCGTCTGTCATTCCCCACAATGCCCTTGCATTCCACGGAGGAGCACAGCTCCACACGTTCGCCCTTCTTGTTTAAGACGAGGTGACGTTGGATCCTTAGGTGCCTGCTGGTCTTCTCAAGCAGCTCCACAAACCTTTAAGAAAGGGAAGGGGGGGGGGGGGGACTTGCATGTTTAATTAATTTGTTTTATCAGATCCTAAATGAGAACATCAAAGACTCTAACAAGATCAATTAATCTCGGCAGAAGCTTTTAACCGATCCATAGATCTGTATCTGATTCATCACTCTGCTCAGATATACGTAGACGTCGTTCTTAATGTTCGTTTGTACCTGGCGTCGCTCACAACGCTCTTGCCAAAGTCGATGGAGCCATAGATTACGCTCTGCTCCTGGTCCTTCTCCAGCAGGCCCGGCACAATGGACTGGGCAGTGACCCGGTAGCCCCGGTAATCCACCACGACGGTGCCCAGTGTGTGGAGTCCCTCCGCGTCTATGGACGCGTAGGCCCGGACGCCTTTGAGGTCGTTTGTGGGCGCGGCGTGGGCCGCGGGGTCCCCGCCCTGCTCCAAGTAGTGGTCCTTCACGTCGAAGCCCAGGCTGAAGAAGATGTTGTTCCAGATGAACATGTGCATACGCGGCTCGTCGCCGGGGTTGAGGGGCATCACGTTGCCGTCGACCACGGCCGTGGCGCCACGCGTTGCCGTAGAAACAAAGTCAGAGTTTGTCTGAGGACGAGAGATGTTTGAGAAATAAAGACGGAGAAAGCACTGGAGACAGATTGTGAGAATAATATGTAATTTCAAATTTTATTGAATTCACTTTTATTATTCAAAGTATGTAGAGTAACCAACAATAAATATCATCTCGAGGTCTAAAGGGGGTAAATACAGTAAGACAGTACCATTCAGTGGATTCAAATGTGAATATTCATTAGTGTATAAAGTGTGAAGTGCTCACCTTGAAAATAGCCCTTTCCCTCAGCAGTCGTTCACCGAGGTTCTTCCGTGGGAGTTCCCTGGTGGACTGCAGCTCCTCATTCCAGTCCCGTGTCTACAGACACCCAACAACCCCACACACACACAAAAGAAAAACACTGTGTGACCCACCAAAAAAAGTACCATATCATGATTATGAATCTCTCTCTTAAGGAATCTCTTAGACATTTTATGACAGGTCGCCCCATCAGGCATGGATAACTATAGAGATTATAACTGCTGAGGTGATACTCCCTACCTGTCCAGGTATGTGCTCCTCATAACCCATGCGGGAGGTCTGGGCATCCTCAGCTCTCACTGAGTCTAAATAGTGGTCAACCTTTGGAGCTGTCCAGCTGTACTGCTGGAAAGGGGTTTCCAACCTTTCAAAAGGGTGCCTGTGGACCCTAATGTGAGCAAAGTCACAATTAAACAAGAAGATAAGCAACCATTGGTTACTTTGTTTTGGTGTATTTGTACATGTCACTAATACTATTGCGTACTGTATTATTGTGTGCTATTTTCATTGTGACTGTAATCTTGGCATCATTGAAAATTAGGGCTATCCTCAAGAATGTAAAGGTTAAATAAATATCTAAAACATTATCAAGGTAGTGGACACAGACTTTTAGATGTAAAGTTTAAAAAAGGTATTGGAATGTTATTATGTTTGACCAAATGACTACACACACCTCTTTTTCAACAAGGCACTGAAATTCTTCTTAAACGAGGGGCTGATGTGATTCAGAAGGTCCACTAAATCATGGCTAAGGACACTGGGGTTCGCTGGCTTTGGGTTGAAGCTGAAACTGGTTGACCTTAGACAACACCACATTATACACACACATGAGAGGCAACATTTGAAATAGGTTTAAGATTCTATTTGTTTATGGTTATGGTTATTAGGATTTATGGTTACTTTGCAAAGGCTTTTGTCCAAAGCGACATATAGAATATGAATTTGTTAAAAAAAAAAAACAGTAAGCCTATGTTAAAGGGATATTCCGCCATTTTTGGAAATACGCTCATTTTCCACCTCCCCTTGAGCAAAACAATCAATATTTACCTTGTTCCCGTTCATCCGGCCATTCTGTGAGTCTGGCGATACAACTTTTAGCTTCAGCCTAGCATAGATCATTGAATCGGATTAGACCATTAGCTTCTCGCCTGATAGCTTCATGTTTAAAAGTGACTAAGATTTCTGGTAATTTTCCCATTTAAAACGTGTCTCCTCTCAAGTTAGAAAGTGCAATAAGACCAACTGAAAATGAAACCTGGCGTTTTTCTAGGCTGATTTGACATGGAACTACACTCTCATCTGGCGTAATAATCAAGGCAACTTGCAAACTACTGGCACTACTATTGGTTGTTGTCTATGGGGACTATTTTCAGATGCTGCGTACGATATCACTGCGCCTATGGCACGTTTGCAAGTTGCCTTGATTATTACGCCAGATGAGAGTGTAGTTCCATGTCAAATCAGCCTAGAAAAACGCCAGGTTTCATTTTCAGTTGGTCTTATTGCACTTTCTAACTTGAGAGGAGACACATTTTAAATGGGAAAATTACCAGAAATCTTAGTCACTTTTAAACATGAAGCTAGCAGGCGAGAAGCTAATGGTCTAATCCGATTCAATGATCTATGCTAGGCTGAAGCTAAAAGTTGTATCGCCAGACTCACAGAATGGCTGGATGAACGGGAACAAGGTAAATATCGATTGTTTTGCTCGAGGGGAGGTGGAAAATGAGCGTATTTCCAAAAATGGCGGAATATCCCTTTAAGCAAAAAGTTATTAATACCAATGATATAATAATATATTATTATATCATATATAACAGCACTAACATTTGCATCTGCTTCAAAAATCTGCGATTTCACAAGCAACAAATTCACAAACACATTTAAAATTCAGCACACACATTTAACAGCATCACAAAAGGCTTTTAAGCTACTCACTGGTTGAGGTAGAAACCACGAACCGAGGCAGTGATGCTGAAGTGACGTTCCTCCAGTGTCACGACATTCAGGTACATGAGGTCTCCGTGCATTTTCCGGTTTCCTGGCGGCGGGTTCCAGTTACTCATGGTCAGGGCCCTAAGGAATTCCAGAGGCTGACGCCAGTGGACAAAAGGTCATCAGTGTCCATCAAAACAGACGAGACAGCCGAGCAACAGCAACGTATTCAAAGTATATTCCTTGAATTTCCCCTTGGGGATCAATAAAGTATGTCTGTCTGTCTGTCTGTCTGTCTGTCTGTCTATCTATCTAAAGTATTTGTTTCCGGAAGAGCAAAGTAAGCCATGCCTCAGAAGTAAATTCTGAAACAAGGCAGCCGTTCTGCTTTGTTCCCAGAAAACAAAACAGAAATGCTGTCATGATTCAAGATTTCAACCCCTGTGAAACCAGGTGAATGGTTGACAGAATCAGTGTCCATTTTCACCTTCTCCGGTGCACTCTCAAAATTAATGTGTTGAATGTGTTGAATATCTCTGTGTCCAGAAAGGGACAACACAGTTTGTGTTATTTCCAACACATTGCTTTTGTTATTTGTTAGACAGTATGTGTTGAAAATAACACAGCTTGTGTTGTTTTTGTAACACATCTCTGTGTCCACATATTGAAAACACAGTTTGTGTTGTTTCCAACGCATTGGTTTTAAGAGTGTGTTGTGTCTCTGCAGCCTACCTTAGCATCCTCTTCCGCTGGCTGTAGAGGGCTCAGAGGGCACTCTTTGCTCCCTGGCAGAATGTAATCTGGAGGGCCACAGCTCTCCTGCTTCAGCTCGTCCCCTCTCCTCCTGGGCTTGTCTGCATAGAAAGGTGGCATGAGCAGTGAGAGAGTGTACCCACTATCTACAAAGGACATTTTGCTCCCTCTCAGCTGAGCAGACATTACGGTATACAGTAAGGAAGCATCATTAATCAAGGGCAGTACATGGTGAACTGATATTAAATGCTTTGTTGCACCCACTTCTTTTAAGCCATAAGTAATTTGGCTATGCATTGGCACAAGCAGCAAGCAGCAGTACAATCAGATATGTGCATGTTCCTTATGCCTACATTGCATATTCCAGAATCATTGTGCAGCCTTAATGCGACTTTCCGACCTTTCTTTCCGTGATCTTTCCAGCCTTGTGCACTACCAGATGAGCCAAAGGGTAGCTGCCTGGTAGCCTACCTCTCATGTCTGCGTCGGTGAAGAGTCTGAGGAAGGACAGCGACCTGCAGTCCACTCCGTTGTAGGCATCAGTGGGGTCCAAGCTCCTCAGAAGGTTCCGGATGTGGCGCAAGTGGATGCGTACCTCACGGACGGTGTAGGGCTCTGTGGACACACAACAGTATTTCATATCTTGATTTCACCTCTGTGTCCGGAAGTCATTAGGAAAGATTTTAATTTACACTGATGTGTATCCCTGTATTGTTTTGTGTATATATCCATTTGTTGCACATTGTAGTCTGACACTTAGTAATGGGGTTTCACTGTCACTGAATGACACTGTTACCACCAGTCAATAATCCTGACAGGCTTGCAAACACATGGCTGCTGGGTCAACATAGACTCTTACCATCTACGGTCTTGAGCACACATCCGTCCTGCATGCCGCTGATGGACTTCATGTGGGTGAAGTTGTCCAGCGTGCTTCCATCCAGCTGAAGGGAGAAGCAGGTGCGATGGCACGTCTCCTCATAGTCCATCAGCAGCTGTTTCAGCTCCTGCACCATCGCCATGGGGGACACCTAAAGGACACGGGGCAGAAGCATGACCGGAATGAGCAAACTATCAATGCTATTAAGTGATTAAAAAATGATTACCGTTTCTGTTTCATTCATTTCAGCACACAGGTATATACAGTACGCTGTGTCAATAACTGATCGCAATCCAGTTACACAAGCTTTTGCATGCTTTTATTTCTTACAGCTGCACAGTATAAAGTGATATTAGATCAAGAGTAGGCTACTTGTAGTTGCAACCAGCTCACAAAACAATTTCTTGGTAGTAATTTCATAGCAATTGCCTTTGTTTGTATTGCTGCCAAAATCTTTACATATTGGTGCACATTTCATAACAGATATTTATGCTTTCCACATACAGTAGCTAAAGTGGTAGGGTCTGATAACGAAACAGCAGTGTGACTCTTCTTCAGGCACTCTCCTTTAGAGGCTCCACACTGCCACAGTAATAGGATTTAATACCTGGAAGTTAACTGGCTCGGTGCCAGGGGCCTGGATTTTAACTGTGAATGACGTGTCCTCATTAAGGCTCACTTCCTCCATGTTGGCATCGCCATCCTGCCCCACATCACCGTCCCCTTTCCATGTGGCCAGGGCCCCCTCTTCCTGCTCATGAATCATGGGGCCGCTTCGCATGGCGTTGGCACAGGGCCCTGGAATGGGTGAACATGGGAGCGGAGAGGAGGGAAACAAAGATAATGGAGTGATTGTAATAGTGCAGAGGAGGGTGCAAATGCCTCCGCAAGTGCCTGAGTGTATGTACTGTATGTGCATTTTGCCACACTTTGTTCCAGAGTACACAATGGTGAAACGCTCAAAGCTACTGATTGATGTTATTCATATTCCTTAATGTAGTTAATTGTAACTTCAATAGTGTCTAAATGTCTAATGAGATGAATATTTTTTTTTATCTAATCAGTTCTAGATTGAAGGTGAAACTAGTTTAAAGGCCTTTAAAAGAAGATTCAAAAGCCTGTGCTGTCACAACATGCTTACATCATACCTGTGATTGGCGGGGTAGCCAGAAACAGCCTGTCCACCATAAACAGGGTCAGCTGCTCTTTCTGCTCCTCCCCCTGAAGTGCTTCATCCGACACATTCAGATAGACTGGCATCAACTCTTGATCTGTTGGCAGGGCCTGATCCTGATTCTGAAATAACTGTCCAGCTGCTCCCTGGGGGTGGACTAGGCCATGAGATGTCTGATCCCCACCCTGTCTGGCCTGTGCAGCACCTTTCTCATTCTGTCCAACCGTCTTCAAATCTGTTTTAGCTTGCGCTCCGTTCGGTTCTAACTGGACTAGATCGTTCTCTGTGCCATGCATTGGGGTTCCATTCTGGTCTTTGTGGTACACCAGGCCTAGCTCTTGTAAGGCCACGTTCTGATCTGCCGTTACACCTTGCTCAGACAGCAGCGTTCTCTCTTTAGCCAGATCAACCGCATTTGGAAACGCTCCATGTTCCAGAGGCCATTCTGTCTGTCCGGTTCTCGGGTCCATCTGTTCCGTCACGCCCTGCCCTGTCTGCCCCACGCCTTGTTGCTTTTGATTAGCATTGTGTTCCATATGCTGAGCTCTAAGTGTTGTCCTCGCAGCTGCCTGCTGACCCGGCCGCAATATGCCCCCCTCTGTCCATCCACCGTCCGCGGCTTCGTCCTGGAACACGTCGGATTCTGCCCCGTCGACACTCTGCTCCATATGGTCCATCAGCACTACGTTGTGCTTATTAGGATCAATGTCCATCTCTGTTGGACCCACAGCCTGTTTGAAAAGTTCTGCGTTGTGCTCAGGTTTCCCGGGCCCGTAGAGAGGGTGCAGGTCCACCTGCAGTGAGTCTTCCTCTCTGTACGGCTGCATGATCACGGTCTGGACACCGTCACTGCCGTCCGGGACGAAGCTGGGGTTCCACACGCCCTGGTCAGGGCGTAGAGAGTGCCCGGCTATCGCCAGGGCCGCGCCAGGGCTGCTGCTCAGGACGATGTCAGGGAAGAAAGCGTGATCCTGGTCCAGGACGGGGGACTTCTCTGCCTCCCCCATGGCCTGGGAGGGGGACGGGCAGTCCTCGTCGCTGTTCTCCTCCGACAGCAGCGGCGACCACTCTGGATCAGGGTCCCTCATCTCCTTGGGCTGGAGCTGTTGGCCTGAGAGATTGTGGCAGCAACTCAGTACGTTCCCCATGGCGCCAAATAAACAGCACAACAGTCACGCTACAGGAAACAAAAAAAGTGTGTAGGGGCAGCAGTGTCCAGGAGGGGGTACTACCCCTCCAAAGGCTAAGCTAACACTCCCACTCTGCTGCTACTTTGTTCTGACCCGTGGTCCGCTTGCCCCTTCAGGTCTGCACTGAGAGGCAGCTGCTGAGAGCTGACTGCCAGGCTTGGCTATCAGCTGCTCACTCCAACAACAGGGTCAGTCTCAGAGCATGACGTGCTGAATTCCAGAGCATGTCCATGGTCAGTCACAGTCACAGCACAATGCTCACAGATCCTTCACAGAGCAGAGTTCAGAGGAAACAGAAGAAGAAGACAGGTGACAGGTAGGGAGTGATGAGAAAAGTCACCGCAGAGGCACAGCAGTAGAAAAAAAGGAATGACAATCAGCCAAGGCAAGAAAAATAGCCCAATAAACGTTAACATTCAGCAAAAGTGCATAATCCTACAAACAAAAGATTCAGCATTATGAAATACTTGAGCGCCAGCATGCCGGTAGAAGACGGTCCTCAAGCAGTCCTGTACACTGATGCAATAGAGAGGATGAGAGGAGGTCCGTCCGAGGCCCAAGAGAGAGTCCCCTGCTCCAGTGACACATTACACAAGCCCCATGTGTGTCCTCCTGCGCCCTTCACGCGTTCTCCCCCTCTGTCTCTCGCTCAGTGGGAGGGGAGGAAGAGGGAGGCCCCAGTCCCCCTTCCATAACAGCTAGCTTCGTGTTCTCAGAAGGACGACCCAACACACATTAATTCATCCCCACGCTTAAAGCCATTGCCGATACGTCGCCACGGCTACTAAGCTGAGCTCATGTCTATGACTCACAGGATTCCTTTGAATCTGATCAGCCTGCAGTCACGTGAAGCCATGTTCTGGAGCTGTCAAAGCGGAGCCGGTGTGTATAAATAGCCGGGGCAAGTGCTACGACTAGCACACCGGTCTGGCTGAGACAGGGGAAAGAACCATGACAAACACACCTTTTTTCTTGCGTCTCCGAGGACAATGGCTCGATTGCTGCTCCACAGTGGTTGCTATGGCAGAGTGCTGCAGTAGCCTACTACTATTAACATTCAGAGGAGCAGTTGGGGGAGTGTGAATTCCTGGGTCTGGGAAGTTTCTCGAACAACGAATCAACAAATAGCCGAGTAAATCAAGGGAATTGGTGGTGTGTATTTTTTATTTTAGCTTAACAGTAGCCTCGAACACGCAATTTAGCATGAAACCAAAATGCAAAAGGATGTGTGAGGAGACTGGACTGAATTAATAAATAATAAAAGTGGCGAAATGTATCGCGAAGTGACGCCATCCACTAATGAACTTCGGCAAAAGCTGGCTACCATGGACAGCGCTAATAGAATGTTGTAGTAAAGCATGCGTTCTTCTGTTTTCTTGCCAGAGCGTCATAGCCTACATACGGCAAAAACGTCCAAAATATTGGACAATCTCCAGCCATTAGCCTATAGCCTAGGCTACCTGCTATACAATACGAACCACGTGACCGTGCATCATAACGCAGCACACTGTACTTTCGAGGGAAAAAAGCAACAAATATCATATTTGATCGTTTAAATACATTTTATTTGACAGTTACACCATCCCTGTTTGCTACTCCATTCGTTGGACTTGGACATCATTTATCATTATATGGCTTCCTATGAAACTGGTTTTGTACAGGCACAAGTGGATAACTAAACAGCAACTCAGATATTTTTGAGAAAGCTGCAAACACTTTAACAGATTTCTTCACTGTAATGATAAAGAAATACTTTATTTTAAAGTGACATTGATGCCTATTCAGGTTCCATCAAATACTGTGATATACCTGATACAAAACATAACACAATCATACTTCATGACTGTATTATTATGAATATAAACATACCTCTTTGCTTATCTCAGTAAAGCTTAGTAAATAGTAACATTTTCTATGCAATCTCATATGTTTCTCTAACAGTCTAAGGCCAGCATATTCAGCACAGTATTGTTAAAATCAGTGAGGTTTAAGTGAGTGACTCATTGATTGTACCAAGATTACAGTGTGTAGTTTAATTAACAGCGATGATGAACATGACAATGACGATTATAATGATGCATCTTTACTTAGACCCCTGTATTACATATTCCAGGGCTTGAAGTGATATAAGTCGTTCCTTGTTTCAGCACAGTAGGCTCAAATATAGACCTTAAAGGAAAACGGCAGCTTTTTGGGGAATTGGCTAATTTGCTGTGTACCCCAGAGTTAGACAAGAGGCTATACATCCCTCTCTTTTCTACGCAGATACTCACTCGGGACTACATCCTCACTTCGCTGAGGGATCAAACTCTGTGCTCGTGGTGCCTGGCACGCTGTGCTGCTGTGTGCAATCTCTACACCCAGGTGGCAGTGCTTTGCCAGGGGTCATCCCTATGTTCCCCGGGTCCTATGATCCCCGGTTTTCCCCAAAAGGGTCCTATGTTCCCCGGGTCCTATGTTTCCCGGTTTTCTCCAAAAGGGTCCTATGTTCCCAGGTTTTCCCCAAAAGGGTCTTACGTTCCCCGGTTTTCCCCAAAAGTGTCCTATGTTACCCGGCCGCAATACATACCGGGTAACATAGGACCTTTTTTTTTAGGAAAAGCAGGGAACATATGACTCTTTTTAAAATGTAAAAAAAACGGTCCTATGTTCCCCAATCGCATACAAAGCGGGGAACATAGGACCCGGGGAGCATAGGCACGCTCCCCTTTGCCATCATGAGAGTATAGGCCCAAGTATGAATACAGTGCCGAGTACTTAGAAAATTGCTGTGTTAGCAAGGCACACACAGAGAACAAAGGGTGTTATGTATCCTCTCATCTAACTGTGGACGGCAGATAAGCTAATCTCCCAACAAGTTGTCATGTTCCTTTCAATACATTTATTTGCCTAGCTACATAACCAGACTCTTTATGGAGACTTCTACTTCTCCTATGTATCTAACTATAAACTTATAACTCAGTGGTGTCTGGCTCCATTCTCCCCCTGACCGGTGATTGGTTGCTGTGTCTGCTCCGTCTCCCCTCCGAGGTCTCTGATTGGTCGGCTTCCCTGCAGATCCGCCCCAGTGAGGCGTGCAGGGGCAGCAGCCTATGCCTGAACGGGTACAGGAAGAGGGCGGGGTCAGGCATGGCCCGTGGCTCCTCCGGCCCGTGCACCCTCACCCGCGGCACGCACTCTCGGACGCGCTCCGAGCGCCGGGACCGGGGGGACGTGGCGCAGACCCTCGGCGGCCGCCGCTCCACCACCTCGGGGGACGCCTGCGCGGACAGCGACCAGTCCGACTCGGGCGATCCCTCTTCGCTCTCCTCTTCATCGTCGTCGTCGTCGTCATCGTCCACCCCCTCTTCCTCTGGTCCCCCTCCTCCTCCACCACCTCCTCCGTCCGTCTGGTGGTACAGGCGGAAGCGGGCCGAGTGGAGCTGGAAGGAGAGGCGGGCCGCCACGTCGGTCTGCTGCCGCAGCTGGCGTCCGAGCGCGGTGATCTTGTGGCTGCGGCGCTTGAGCTCGTCCAGGAAGCGGCGCTCCTCGTCGCGGAGGCGGGCCTGCAGGGCGCCCGCTAGCGCCCCCTTGCGCCGCAGCTCCAGCCGCAGGTCGGCCAGGCCGCACTCGCGCTCCGCCAGGCTCCGCTCCGCCGTCTGCAGCCGCGCCTCCAGCTGCTCCTGCTCCTCGTCCACGTCTGCAGACCACACACACACAGACACACAGACACACACACACACACACACACAAGTGCACACACACACACACACACACACACACACACACACACAGACACACAGGTGCCCACACACACACACACACAAGTTCACATACAGACACACAAACACACGCAGGTGCACATGCAGGCACACACACACACACACACACACACACACACACACACAAACACAAACACATGTATGAATGAAACACAGAGCATAACAGACACCCACATACAAATACACACATTCTGCAGGCAGTTACAGAACTACTTGGGTTTACACTTTACATACAGCACATTCATTAGACAGATAGTGGCTGGATTACTATCCAAGAAATGCTACATTAGGTTGAAGCCACTGAGAATAAGATGAAAGTGCTGAGAATTACGAGAACAACACACTCACTCACACACACACACACACACACTATCCAGTCAATGTAACTTGCTCAAAAGAATAAACTGCAAATTCCCATTGACATAAAAGGGCCGTTCAGTGAAGCATTCAACTGACAAATGAGGACACAGAGGCTCATACTTGGCTGAGCAGTGAGGTGAAACAGTTAGCAGATGGAAACAATGACAGTGACTTCATATTACTCCCAGTGCCATGTCAAGTGTATCTCTGACCTCTCACAGTTCCCCTATGTGTTGGCATAATAAGATACCACACTGTTTCTTATTGCATAATAATATGATACACTGTGTGTAATTAAAGCAGCAGAGAGCAGGCAGGAAATACTAAATAAGAATGCAAACAGCACTCTCTACAGGTCTAATAAATTACCTCCGCCAAGGAGGTATATGTTTTCATCGGGGACCGGCGTTTGTCTGTCTGTTTGTCTGTCTGTCTGTCTGTTTGTTAGCAAGATAACTCAAAAAGTAATGGATCCATTTCGATGACATTTTGAGGGAAGGTCGGACATGACCCAAGGAAGAAACGATTACATTTTGGGATCTGTAATTCCGTCGGGATTCCGGAGGCGTTTATGTATTTAGCTTAGTGGTGTAATGGCATGGTATGGCCACGTGGTGGTGATCCGAATAGTTTAGTTGTAGTATGACAACCCAGGAAGAACAATGCAGGCGGAGGTCTGCTTGCTTTTCTAGTTTGTTTTGTTTTGTTTTGATTGCGATCACAAAAGCACTGCAAACAGAGAATCCATTATCCAGTAACAACACACTTAGGATTTACGTCAAAATGGTGAATATCTGGTATGTTTCTGTACCACCACAAGGTACTACATCGCAAAGGCAGATAGACCTTATACAATCAGTCTTCTTCATCAAGCCTTCATCATCTGTATCCGTTGTCTTGTGTCATATTTCTGTTTGTCCCAAGGTCTGCTGTCTGTCATCTTATCAGCGTTCTGCGCTCTCTGATCTGATCATAAAGACTTGAATAAACTTTGAATTACCACTGTGTATGTGTGAAGGGTGTTATATGAACAAACGTGGCTTGCCCCTCAGAACTATATATACTGTATATAGTTTTGCGGTCAGCTCGTTGGTAGATTTGACTGCAGTACTCACCAGCTTGGGTTCTTCTGGGTAACCTCTCATTTAGCTCACAGTTCAGCTCTGTAGAGAGAGGATTAGACAAATGAGGTTTTAAAAGAGCTAATACTGTTCTTCCACCTTAAACCTTTACACACACAGAGGTGGCATATCATCATAATCAAAATTTATTTTGATAGCTTTATTGGCCAGGTTTGCGTTAACAAACAAGGAATTTTACTTCGATATAAGACTGGTTGAAGAGACGACGGGGACGTTTACATTTCCGATGCCGTGACACATTAGGCTGGGTGAACCCTGTCTGGCCTGTCGGTGAATTTGGATTTTGCCCAGAAGCTCAGGCTGGAAACCTGCACATCTATCTCCTCTGTTCCCTGCCAGAACCTTTGGCTCCAATCACAAACTAGCCTATCCAAACGATGCACCGGATCGTTGGTCTGATAGGTTGAAGGATTGTCTAAACGTACGGACTACGGAGTCATGATTTGAACGATGCCAATAGAGCTCGACAGTCCCACCCCTCCTCTGAGAGAGCACACCTCTCGTGCAGTAGAAATAAAGCACAGTGACACATTAACACAAACAAGTACTTTTTCACTTTATACACACTTCACACAACATCCTCTTCATAAGTGTTACTCCAACACCACTCCCCTCTACTGATTTCTTTCCCATTCATCTCCTGGTCATAAAGGGTTTGAGTGTTACAGTGATTTAGTGATTTAGGGTGTATATCTTTACAATCACTTGTCGTTCAAACCTTGTGCTACTTTGTTTGCCCTCAAAATTAATAAAACCCATTCAATAGACTCATCTTACTTATCTAGGGTCGCTACTCTGGTATTTAGCATCACAACAAAGGTCACAGCCATAGATATCAGAGAGGTAGATACCGCATTGTCTAATATATATGGTCACAGCACTGGGAGTGAGGAAAGTGAAACTAGGGGTGCCTCTCATGTGGTGTTTTATACACCCTCCCTTCCCTCCTCGGTCCTTGTCCTCACTGATCTAGATAAAGAATGATGGGGCGGCAACAATGGGATAGTCTATCTAGTCTTAGTTGTAGATCAGTGGGAACGCCCCTCGAGGATCGAGGAGAGATGTTGAGAGGCACCCATGCTCTGCGCGAGAAAGTGACATCACGTCAGGTGAGGTGACCGACCGGCACATCGCTTCCTGAGGTGCAGGATCTCCAGCCGCAGCCCCGTGAGCAGCACCAGGTGTTCCTGCTGCAGGAATGCCACGCTGCGCTCCACGCTGTCCACCTGCTGGGCCAGGGCACTCGTCTCCATGGATACCACGCGGCTCACCTGGGAGTGGGAGGACACCGGGTCAGTGTGAGTGTTGCTGGAGACAGTGTGTGGGGCTGTTCACCTGGTGAGGGGTGAAATGTTTGAGATGTGATGTCTATGCCCCCCTTTGCAAAAGCATGTATTGATTTTAATGTCATCAATATCAAAGATGACCACTGGGCCATGATTTGTTCCCTAAAGCCACATATCTTGCTTGATACCAATACACTATATGAATACTGTTAATTTTAAATGGTGTAATCCTAAATTCTCTAACTATAGATGCAGATGGTATACTGTATATCAGAGTAAACCCAACGTATCATAATAAGGATAATAGACACCTGCCCTACATCTAGAATTCTACTTTACAGTTGAGATTTTTTTTTCATGAGCATTAGTTTGAAAATGTAGCCTAATGCAAAGTCAAATCAATAACACCTAAAATTGTATTCCTTAAATAATTGCCAACCTTATAATAATCTTTCGAAAATTGGTCCAAAAGGTATGGTTATAAGTATACAAAATCAGCAAGGCTTCGATTAAATCGCAGGGTCTATTGTAACATGGCCTAAAGGATTGCATCACTGGAAGATCGCAGCAATTAAATGATGCTCTTCAGCTGCTCGCGCGCAGCGCAATGGTACAGGTCCTTCACGAAATGTATTTGTTTTCTTCAGTGAGATGCTTGGTTGTGCTATGATGCTGATTCCGCAGTATTTTCCAAGCCCATCAAACACTTTCGTTAGGCCCTCCCCTAAGCCTTTGACACCGTCTCCTTCATTAGGCACCGCTGTCGGTTAAAAGAGCACCTCGGAGATAACCTAAATTAGGGCTTCATGCTATAGTGTCTCTAGTGCAAGACTTGGTAGTCTCATCAAACATACCTCAGTTGCCGCGCATGAATGCAACTTTAACTTATAATTTACTTGAGGTCTTTACTCTGAGCATGTTACCCACTGATTTAAATGTCGAAACATCCCTTCCGACAGAATTGGCCATCGCATCCTTCCATATACTATCCATTGTTAGCAACCTACAATTTTCACTTACCACTCAACGTGGTATATGTGGGCTGCGTATCAGATTAAGGTATTGACTGGTTAATTGCTAAGCCGTTCTTGTTAATCAGTTACACTCTTCCATACGACAAACCACATTTAGGCAATGTCAAATTTCTGTTGTCACAACTCACCTTTCCAATAGATGAAAAATTCGACAGCGGTACGACTGTAGCCTATCAGTGCATCGTGACCGGATGGCTCAGTGGCAGGTTTTGTTTGTGGTGAGGTGGGCAATGTCCGACAGAAAGCAGAGACCCAGCTAAACGAATCAGCGACACAATTAATGGTTCTGAGAAAAAATGGGGAAATCACACGGCCGACGAACAGATTTTCCGTAATGACGCTGATCTTCTTCTTCCTCTTATAAACGAAACGCCTTCTAAGACTTGTCAGCATTTACTTTCAGGACGAAACGCTAAGTAGGCACCAGGCGACTGTAAAGCTATGTTCAAAAGTGTGGTCATCTTTGCTGCAGCGTAATCCAAGACATTGTTCTTATGTTACTTTCCTTGACAGATTTTCAGTACCTTGGACGAGGATGCAGGTTATCCTGGCGTTATGCTGACCCCTAGTGGTAAAGACGACACACTGACTAGGCTTGTTGGCTCAAGGTTTACTGGAAGTGGGAATTCTAAAAAGGTGTGAAAGTGCAAAACCTTCAATACTAAGGGTGTAAGAGGGACACGTATATCAAGAAAGAAATGTTGTCTTTGACTAGAATCCGCCTTCTATAGCGTCAATAGGACAAAGCAGTTTTCAACAAATTTTCGACAACAAATGTCTATAACGTCAAATCAAGTCACACTGTGAGACCGTGAGACACAGCTGGGCTCTTCTCATTCGTCTTTATCTATCCTCCTCTCCTTCCTTCCTCAGTCCTCTGGAGTCTGGCTCATTCCCACTGATCTATAAAGAACACTGGAAAGACTATTGTTGTCACCCCATCATTCTTTATCTAGATCAGTGGGAACGAGCCAGAGGACCGAGGAGGGAAGGAAGGGAGGATAGATAAAAAGACAAATGAGAAGAGCCTACACTGTGAGACAGCACTCTGGGTACAATAAACTAACATCCATGTGAGCGTGTGAACCTTCAACTTGATGCCAGTGTCCCTTATCATATATCTCACCAGGCCCCAGATATACAGTAGGCCCCTGTTAAAGATAAACTACTGCAAGTTGAGAATTTCTCAAATAACACATGTCCATTTAATGGGTTGCTGATAAGTGTCTGATATGAGTATAAGTAATAACGAGTGGTTCAAATGTAGTCTACATCCGGGTTACTAGGGGCTGGATTAAGGATTCCTAGTACAGTAAATTCACATACATCTGAGGATGTGGCTGTTACATTCTAGAGAATATGGAAACCAAAAGTAAACTCACACACAGCATTCATGTTCTTTGAATATAAAGTATACATGTACACATTCAATTATATTAAAGACTGTACAAACATATACATTAGTAAGAGTACCGTAAATGGATGCATAACCTGCACTGTATATTTAAGCCTAACTCTAGTTGTTTACATTGTATGAAAACATACAATATACATTAGGAGGTAGGCAGTGTATTGTAATGTGTTTGGACGAGGCCTTTGTCTGGGGGCCAATCAGAACTCCCGAGTCGTCTCTTCACTTCTCCTTCCTCGCTCCCTCTCGGCCAGCCTGGAGGCCAATCAGAACTCCTGAGTCGTCTCCTCACTTCTCCTTCCTCGCTCCCTCTCGGCCAGCCTGGAGGAAGTCGCTGCGCAGCAGCCGGTAGAAGAGCACGGCGTTCATCACCATGATGGCCAGCAGGCCCAGGCTCCCGACCGCGTAGAACGGCAGCGGCACCCGCGTCCGGTTCAGCGCCAGCCAGCGGGTCATCCAGGCCAGCGTGCTGATGCGGAAGGCCACGAAGGTGCCCAGGTTCAGCACGCTGTTGAGGCGGCACAGCGCGCCCGAGGACGAGGACGCGCCGCCCCCCCGGCCGGACATCCGCAGCAGCTGGCGCACGTGCAGGAACACCGAGTTGATCTCCACCAGCAGGGCCACCACGGCGAAGCCCACGTACTGACGGGTCAGAACGGCAATGCTGAAGCACGCCACCACCTGTGTGTGAGTGTGTGTGTGTGTGTGTGTGTGTGTGTGTGTGTTTGTGTGTGTGTGAGTGTGGAGGAGAGGGGCAGAGATCATAAAATGTAAACCTATAATCAAACCTGGTTATCCTATCAACAGGACATAGTTCAAAAGCAGATTATGCTATAGCAGCATTTAAGGGATATTAAGATATCGAGCTGTGTTTGCAGAATTTCTGATTAGAAACTATATGTATAGAAACTACGTGTGTGTGTGTGTGTGTGTGTGTGTGTGTGTGTGTGTGTGTGTGTGTGTGTGTGTGTGTGGAGAGGGGCAGAGATCATAAATGTCAACCTATAATCAAACCTGGTTATCCTATCAACAGGACATAGTTCAAAAGCAGATTATGCTATAGCAGCATTTAAGGGATATTAAGATATCGAGCTGTGTTTGCATAATTTCTGATTAGAAACTATATGTATAGAAACTACGTGTGTGTGTGTGTGTGTGTGTGTGTGTGTGTCTGTGTGTGTCTGTGTGTGTCTGTGTGTGTGTAGATATATATACACACACAGAGAGGATTTTGTGTTTACCAACACTTGGCTCTTCAAAATGACACACTAACAGTAACAGCTCTGTGTTATTAAATTAAATTAAGTCTTCTACAGTACGAGTGTGGCCACAGATACACTCCTGAAAAACGAGATAAACGGATAATCTACAAAGGCTGTTTAAACATGACATCACAAATCTCTTAAGAATGGGCTTTAGCACGTGAAAGAATTTCAAAGACAGCAACAGCAAAACAATCAAAAACAACTCTGCACCAAGCGATAGCACTGAACAATACATTAACCTGAAGCTGTTTAGCAGTGCTTGTGGGGCACACTGATAATTGTATAAAGGTCAGTCCAGGGTCAGCTGAAGCTGCCACTGGAGTAAAAGTATCTTTCATGAGATCACATGCAGTTAAGCAACTTGGTCTCACCTTCTGACAGCTCATTTATGAAAGGTCATTGGTCATACACACATGCACGAACATGCATGTGCCTACACAAACACACACACACACACACACTAAACACACACGTCTGCACACACACGCACACACACACACACACACACACAATAAATACACACGTCTGCACGCACGCACGCACGCACGCACGCACGCACGCACGCACGCACACTTTGTTAATTGTCAGTTTGAGCACCTCTACAGATGTAAAAGGGGTCAACCATCAGCCAGTGAGGGCTACAGTAAATGCGGCTTTGTTTTAGGATTATAACAAGTTATGTAAAACCTGTGCACATCTACGAAAGCAATTTGTGTAACACCGAAAAAACACTCTGGATCAGTCTTGTTCTCATGTCCCACTGCTCTATACACTACTGTGGACTTTAGACTGTGCTTCCTGAAGTCAACACGAGTGCTTTTCTGTGTGACAACAACTACCAAGCCATTCCTTTTGTCAGAAGAAGAGAATATTAGATAGCTTTTGTGCAGTGTACTTCAGTCAACCAGGAATCATACGGAGGGAGACTGTAGCTACCTGTATTCAAATTGCCATACATGTATGCAATGATGGTGAAACTTCCCTATATGTGTTTGTTAATAAACAATGAGGAACAAAGCACATGTGAAAAGCATACACTTTCACAACCTGTGCCTGACCTCAGTATATCTGTACGGAAAAACATATGCTAACCTCAATTCTACACAATCTTGCAATGATGGAAGATTCCACTGTCCACACAGTGTTGTGTTTTTGATTAACATGATGCATATGTGTGTGTGTGTGTGTGAGAGAGAGAGAGAGAGAGAGATGAACATGACACGCATATGTGTCACATCCTGAAAATGTCGACCTCAGGACAGACACAGTCACTGTTCTGAGTGTTATCTATTACAAGTACAGAAAACCATGGGATATGTGAGCAGAGATAAAGATATCACATGGATTCCTTCAAGACCTTTTTACTACGTTCCACTTGTGTCACAAAGTCCTTGACCTGAAAAAAGTGATATAACATGTGGATGGGTCTGGGTTATGCAAAGATAAAACATTTATGACTCTGTTTGTGTGGTTTTGTGTGCACATGTGTGTTTGTGTGTGTGTGTGTGTGTGTGTGTGTGTGTGTGTGTGTGTGTGTGTGTGTGTATGTAGTTGTAGGTGTGTGTGTGTGTGTGTGTGTGTGTGTGTGTGTGTGTGTAGGTGTTGGTGTGTGTGTAGGTGTATGTGTGTGTTCGTATAATTAAGTATAAATATACTCTTTTGATCCTGTGAGGGAAATTTGGTCTCTGCATTTGTGTGTGTGTGCGCGCCTGCGTGTGTGTGTGTGTGTGTGTGTGTGTGTGTGTGTGTGTGTGGTGTTGTCTATTTGTAATGATGGCAATCCCTGGAGTGTCAATTACAACAGCCTGTTCACCTCCCATTGTGCCCTTCCGTTCTCATGTGAATTGAGATAAGGGCATAGTAGCCCTTCCTTTTCACATACACTCTGGGTGCAAATTGGATTTCACTCATTTGCAAAGTGAGAAAATAAATATTGGTTATTTACTGGTTCTGCTAGTATATACTGGTTTTGCTGGTTAGGATCTCACACAACAACAACAGGCTGTTTGAGGGGTCAGAGGGTTTCTCAGTATGGCCGAAAATATAGGGGAACACTCTCAATGTGAACGGGAGAAGACATGCCATTTATATGGTGAACAACTTACTACATTAATATATCTTGAATTTCCCCTTGGGGATCAATAAAGTATCTATCTATCTATCTATCTATCTATATATCTATCTATCTGATCATGTGTACAAGTGTCATTTATGCTACTACACGATGTGTTTGCATGATAAGAATTCAGATCAGAATATCACAACATATTACTATCTGGGTTACAATTTACATGACGCCAGCACTCCGATGCCAACGTCTCTCATCCACAGATTAAACCAATGTACTCCACTTAACTGCCAACTCCCTTTTCTGCAGTTCACAGTGGCACTCGTTTCACAGTGTGCGCAATCAAGTCACTGTAATCAAATGCAGTTCAACAAAATGTTTACATTACAATGTAGTGACACAGTATGCAACCTTACCACAAAATGGTGAGATAAGACTTCCCAGGCTACACTGAGCTTCTGGTTGAGGATATTGTCAATGAAGTCATAGATGAAATAACCTTGAAAACAAATATGTATGTGTGTATATTGGAGTACAACAAGCCATATTGTTGTTTTATCTACAACTTATACACAGCAAAATACCTTGTCCTTGACACCTCAGAGGTAAAGATAGCTGGTTCACTCTGCTCAAGTTGCTGCATTGCAGAGCAGGACACACCATCTACTAATAGCCTTTAGTTTAATTGGATATTTAATTACTACCAGATTACAAAAAACTTCCACATACCTGTAGAAACTGACACTAGGGTATGAGAGAGGGCAGAGTGTGTTGATATGAGATCTTTAGCCATTTCAGGATGCTGATAGAACCTGTAGAAAATATAAGGATAAAACTATGGTACCAATGACTACACCGTTACAAAACGGTGAATTCACGTATACTGCGTGGACATATATGCCAATGTTGTATGAGAATGGCATCGTGTAGATTGATTAGAAAACAAATACTGTACGTACATGTACTTGATACCTACCCAACTACAGCCCAAACTCCCGTAAGCATACTATGAATTAATGATGTAGATATGTTTCTCCATCTCCACGTGTTCTTGCGGGCAACAGCAGGAACTGGCAGCGAATTCAGCGCTGCATTCATAAGTTTGAACACACCAGCGGATCCCAAAACAATACAGATATCCATTATCTCGAAGAAGCGTCCTTTTCACGTTTCTGTAATCTTCCCCTTTTTAAAGTAGAAGTAGCAATAGGCTAATAAGCTGTAGGCTAGTTGTTGTAACCTACATAAACTTTGGCGACACTACGTGTTGCGACTAACTAATCATAACAGACTATATTGAGGCTATTTTCTCCATTTCGTTTGCAGCAACTTGAAGGACTGGAAGAAGAAGCCTGTCTTTAAAGAAGCGTATCCCAAAATCGACTATAGCCATGCAACACTGGAATGTACGATTGCTTCATTAAACTCTCAACTTCAAGTCAAGAGGAGATATTTCTCCACCCCCTCTGATAAGATCCTCGTGGCTCGCACGACTAATGTTATTTTCTTATCACTGCATTCGTCACCAGGGGGCATGCCAATCTTAACTGAAAACTGCGGGATCTTCAGGTGCGCGCTTCAGAGTTGTGAGTTACAGATGCTTTACAGGTGATGTAGTAGGCAGTGTAACCTAATCTACTTTAGCACATTTGACACTTTAGATTTAGTTGGACACCAAGCATGATGCGATCATCTCCACTATAGTAGCCTATTTTGATTACCTGTTTCTTTACAAATAACCTCTGGCAATTTGAGATAGGTCTACTGTCAAACGTCACACTGAAGCAAGATGCAAATGAACACATCGGTGTAGTTTACGCAAGATGTGCAGTGTCACGTACTTTGTTCTACACGCTCACCATTGTTGTAGCTGGTTGCCTCGTCAGCCATTCTGAAGTCTGTTTTTGTGCTGCGGGGAAATTGTCCCCTGCGCTATTCAGCAAGGTTCACTTTCTGATTCAAAGTAGGCCTGCCACTCTACGGAGTACAGACTTCGGGTCTTGGTCAATGGATTTCTAAGAGTGAAGCACCTCCATCCGCTTGCTTATCATACGTGGACTTAAATTTGCTAGCCAAATTCATGTTTCAACAAATTCCCAGTGTATACCCCGGTCATGAGTTGGGTAGCAGAGTACTGTGGATGCCGAGGCTATGGACTTAAGTTTCCACCAGTTAGATTCGTTTAATAGAGATTAAACTTCGGCTGCGTAAACAGCCTAGATGCGAGATTTCCTTTTACTGAAATCAAATCGACTGGTGACAAGGATTTTTATTTTTTTTATTTTTTTTGAGACACTGAAATTCTTTGCCAATTGAAATGTCCGCAAGGCAATCAAGTAAGTGTTCTGTTTTCTTCTCTTTTAAGTAATTGACAACCACTTCAGTGCTTCTCCTAGATGCTTGACGAACCCACACTTGTTCCCATATGGATATCATTCCAATGCAGAAAGGTATTATAGGCCTACTTTTCCTGATTTATGATGAAACAATGTATTTTATCTAAAGGCTCTTCCTTAACTGGTCGCATGTTATGTATTTTCCAATTTAGTCAACATGGTGTCAACTACACTTTTTCAAATGCTATTGGAAAGATACCAGGCCTGATGTGCTCAGGACAGCTTGATACACATGCTATTATGGACCAATGTGCCTTTTTTATGTATAGATTTCTTGACCACGTTGAATAATTACAATTCTCTGCTATTTATTTACTTTTTACTTTCACTACTTTTTTTACTTGTGATAAAATATTTTTTTCCCCTCTTTGTCAAGGTATGTTAGTTAATAAAGTGCTTTACGTTAAACGTTTAATCTCATGGTCGCTATTATGTGAATTACGCAACAGTGTATGTCAGATGCTGTGCTGGTCTCATGTGTGCCCCTATAGGTCAGACCAACCCTGTGCCAGACGTTGACCCCGAGGAGCCTGAGGAGGTCACAGAGGCCGTGTGTCTGGAGTCAGAGCTCCAAGATGGACAGTAAGGCCCATAGACAAGGAAGGTTTTCAGGCATACAGATCTCAGATCAACTCGCACCAGCTTTGCCAAACAAACAAGTTTTCAGTGCAGACAAACATATTTTTCAGAGGTTTCCTGTCTGAACAATGTTGAGGCAAAGAGTTCAATGTATTTATGGTTTAATGTTGTAAATACATGACCCAGGAGGCAAATTACTCGTTTGTCCCAAGTGAAAACAAATAACTGTCACATTTTTGAGCATCTCTTCCTTCTGTTCAGATTGTATGTGGAAATGGAATATTATTGCAGCCCACTTTAACCTCTTTTTAGGTTGATGGAGCCATTGCAGGAATAAATTCTTATTGTGAATGCAACAATGATATCCAGCTAAACGTCTGGCATTGACTCTAAACAGTTTGATAACGATTGTTATCATTTGCATTTATACAGTTAAAGAACTGAATGCTTTATTACAAACATTCTTGCAAAAAAAGCTGGGTGAAGAGGATGTCTCTTGGAAATTGCCAATTATAGTGCATGTTTTTGCTTTCATGCAGGATGATGGAGGTTGAAGTCGGTCACCATAATGTCCTGTTGGCACGCTGTGAAGGAGTTTACCATGCAGTTGGAAACCAATGCACCCACTACGGTGCCCCACTGAGTAAAGGTACATAAAGCCTTCAGGCCAACCCATGTATGTTATGGTTAGAATGCTGTGAAATGTATGGCATTTGAGGTGCTGTTCCTCACATTTGTCTCTGGACAGGTATTCTATACATTTAACTGACTTCCTAAATTTAACTGACTTCCTAAATATGACAGAGATGGGGAAATGTGGCATCAGAAAGTGAAAGTCCCTCCACATATTTGCTCAAACCATTCAATAATAAACAGCTTAATCATATTAGCTCAACCCTACAACCAGAAAGATGATATACTTACTGATTTTAGGTAGCCTGGCTATCACCAGACCGAGCTCAATCTTTTAAGATTGAACATTAGTCTGGGGAGTCTGCTCTCTATTTTCTACTGCACAAGAGGCGTGATCAACGGGCATTATTCAAATGACCCATTTTTATAGTCCTTCAACCAATCAGAACAAGGATCTGATAACTGAAGCAGGATATAAAAATGTGGACGTTTCCAGCCTGAGCTGCAAGGCGATCGGGCAGGGTTTAGCCAGTCTAGGTTTTAGGTAGAACCAAAACATGGTAGGACTTTTACTGTCTGAAGCCAGAAAGCATATAGCAATGTAGTTTTGGTGTTGACAGGAGATGTCAAAACACCACATCTCAATCTACTTTCCAGTTATACAGAAAAGTTGTTGCTTTGGAAATCTTCTCTCACTCCTTTCCTATTGGTCCACAGGTTACCTGGGTGACCATAGGGTCCGCTGCCCATGGCATGGGTCCTGCTTCGACCTCAAGACAGGTGATCTGGAGGAGTTCCCTGCAATGGACTGCTTGCCTACTCACAAGGCACTGTTACTCAATGTTCTTCTTATTAAGACTTGTCTTGAACAAGTGTTTGTGATAGTCATGAGGCACTCAGAACAGTTCCATGCATCAAAATGCAACCTTAAAAGAATGAGCTCTGACATTGAATGAGCTTTATCAGTACATGTCATCTTTGATGTTTTGGACACATTTTGGACCAGTAAGACACCTCTTCTAAACAGAATTCCGGTCTATCCTTTTGACATTGTGTAGACATCTGCCTCTCTTCCTGGCATGCGCTGCTATGCTAAATGTTTTATTGGTTTAAAAATGAAGGATGAAGCAGATTGGTTACGATGTAAGGAGGTAACCCATCACTGATAGTATTGTGTGGACATGTCTGTGGTTTTTAAGAATATTGGTTGAATAACATATTTCCTGAACCTAACACTGACCTAACCAATAGTGGCGCGCGGTATCGATGTATTATCATTCAGAGAACTATTTTATGTCATTTCAGGACTAGTTTCTAACACGTATAGATGAAACATGATCATCTTATGAGGAACATTTGAAATTTCAGCATTCTTTCAGTGTTTTTCAATGCATGGGGTATTACAGTGTCTGATGTTGCAACAAACTCTCCTTTTTTTCCTTCAGGTGAAAGTCGAGAATAGTAAAGTGTATGTATCAATCAACAAAAAGGTAATTTAGCATCCTTTAGTTGTATTTTAAGATTTAACCATTTCAGTTAGAATCATAAGCATTTAAAGGATGGAAGCAGGTTTATACAGAATTAGCTCTGTGTGCAGTGTTAAAACTCTGTAATGGGTGCATAATGCTGTGTGTAAAAGAACTGCTGTCTTTAGTCTCTGGAACAGAACAAGCGGCTAAAGTCCATGGGCAGCAGAGTACCTGGAGTCTCCCACACCGTCTTACTGTTAGGGGGAGGTGAGAATGGAATCATTGTTTATGCTCCTTACTCTCACTGTGTGTGTGTGTGTGTGTGTGTGTTTGTGTGTGTGTGTGTGTGTGTGTGTGTGTGTGTGTGTGTGTGTGTGTGTGTGTGTGTGTGTGTGTGTGTGTGTGTGTGTGTGTGTGTGTGTGTGTGTGTGTGTGTCTGTGTCTGTGTGCGTGTGCGTGTGCGTGTGCGTGTGCGTGTGTGTGTGCGTGTGCGTGTGTGTGTGTGTGTGTGTGTGTGTGTGTGTGTGCGTGCGTATGTGTGTGTGTGTGTGGGTATGTGTGTACTTCAACTGTAAACTTAATAGGATGATTCCGACATTCTCAACAATATCAGTTGGTAATGGAATGTTAAATGATGACTGGTTTTTCTATTTGGCTGAACTGCTATAGATGATTTGTGTGTATGTTTGTTTTTCCTATATTTCTCTTAAGCATGCTTGACTTTTGACACGGTCAGACAGAGAAAAATGCATATGGGGTCGCTATGTTATTAGCGCCATATATCCATCTCAATTCAACTCATTTTGTGTGGAAGTGTAGGATGTGCCTCTTTGGTGTGTGCTGAAACATTGCGGCAAGAAAAGTATGGCGGTCGGATCATCATGGTGACAAGAGATGACCTGTTGCCATATGACAAAACCAGACTCAGCAAGGTATGGCTGGGCCGCGTAGAAGGACTTAGAATGGCTTGGTAAAGGGGGGGGGGGGGCTCTATGATTGTGACATAAAGGCTAAATATTGCACGTTGCAGTGGTTGAGAGCATGTGGGTCATCTTACTTGGAAATGTCATTTGAAATATTGAATGTATTTGCCTGTGGAAAATCAAAGTAGTAGTTGAACGTCAGTTATCTTCCTCAGGTCATGAATGTGGAAAGTGACAGTATCCTGTTGAGAAGAATGGAGTTTTTCCATCAGTATGACATAGAAATGTGGCTCAGAAAGGAGGTAAGCTGTCTTACTAAAAGCAAGAGGATCAATTAATCAGTTGCAATTTATACACATTATACGTAATTTACTAGAAGCTTTTATCCAAAATGATAGTACTATTGTAGTTAGACATTTTTGTTAGCATGCATGCTCCCCTGGTATGCAAGCCATGGCCTTGGTGTTGGTAGCATTTGACTCTTCCAGGTGAGCTACAAGAACATCTACCTGCTATGGAGTAACACGTTCTATTATATTTGTATTACCAGGCTTTGTCAATAAATACTGACAAGAAAACAGTGACATTCAATGATGGCATTACTCAGTGTTATGACCAGCTTCTAATTGCAACTGGCTGTAGGTAAGTGTCAAAAAGAACATTTAAAAGAGTGGGACATCCAGACAATGAGGACATAAGATCTGAGCTGATTCAGAACTCATGTTTATGCTCTTCCTCAGAGCCAAGGGACTGGAGTGTCCTGGTTCTGACCTGGAGAACATCTTGATGTTGGAGACCCCGGAGGATGCCAGACGAATCCATTACGCCTGCGTGAACAACAGGATAGTTGTTGTGGGCACATCCTTTGTTGGTGCGCTGATATGTCCCTTTAAATCTTACATTTTATCAGCTACTAGTTAGCTGAACCTGTTTTTCAGCTAACAGTTAGCACATTTCAGCTAATTAAGGTGTTGCTTGTTGCTAATCGTACAACATCAACAGGCCTCATGGTGTGATATCTCCGTCTTCTCCCATAAATTATGCCTTAAGATTTAAGATGATTGACAACCTGTAGCTGAACATCATGTGATGTATGAACACCATTCATCATCTTTGTGTTTGCAAAGGCATGGAGATAGCTTCATACATGACCGAAAAGGCATTCAGCATCACCGTCATTGGTAGCAGCGAAATACCATACCAGAGGACCTTTGGACCTGATATTGGGAAGATTACTATGATGGTCAGTAAACACAAGAGTGTCTCTATAGCCAAACAAGAAAAAACAATACTTCTTTTTAAGGCAGCAACGTATTAATGATACGATTACGAATTATGGATATGGTATTGTTCTTTCAGATACTAGAAGAAAAAGGTGTAACATTTTACATGAATGACAGTGTGACAGAGATCAGAGGGGAAGACAAGAAGGTAAAGAACATAAGACATGAAACATAAAATGTGAATGTTTGTCAATAATGGCATTTTAATCTACTATGGAGGTCATACAGACATTATTACACTTACAAACAGTTATTATATTATTTAATCTAAACTAAAAGGGTATTTAAAGGAACACACCAGCGTTTTATGAAATTTGGTTATTCACTGTCTCTCCTAGAGTTAGATAGTGAATGGAATCCTTTGTTGCCTTGAGAAAAAGTGAGCCAGCAAAAACTTGTGTGGCCTCCGTTTTCACATAGAGTTCAAATGGCAATGCAGATTAACACTAGGCGATTTCCTAGGCAGGTGTTGACTTGAGACTAAATTTGGGGCAAAGCACTGCTGCTTGGGTGCAGAGATTGTCTTTGCTGTGGTGAGTGAGAAAGTACTGATGCGTTGTGTAATGTCTCTGCACCCAAGTATAGTGCTTAGCCCCCAATATAGTCCCAAGTCTATACCTGCTTAGGAAATCACCTAGTTTTAATCTGCATTGCCATTTGTACTCGTTGTGAAGATGGAGGTCACACAAAGTAAGTAATGTATACTTTGTATATATATATATATATATATATATATATATATATTTGGCTCACTTGTACTCACAACATGCTATCCGGCAACAAAGGATTCCATTCACTATGCTAAGCTAATCTAGTGGGGGTGCTGCTGGACTAAAATTCATGCACAGAGACAAGCATGTTTTTGCTCACTTATCTAACTCTATGGGAGATGGTGAATAACCCAGTTTCATAAAACAGTGGTGTGTTCCTTTAAGTTGGACTCTTTTGGGCTCTGTAATCTAGTGCTGTAGATGGTCCAGCTGTGTTAACAAATCGGGAAACGTCCAGAAAAAAGTGCAGATTAGTTTTGCACATGGACAGCCATTGACAATAGGGGGTGAGCCCCTATAGGGACCAAGATTTATGGAAGCTAACAAGAAATGGCAACACGGCTTACAGCTGGTATGGTTCACACCTCCAGCTGAATCAATAAGTGATACTGAATAATGAATATTATTAAAACTCAGTAGAATCTGACTGATTATTATTATTATAGCCTTGAATGGGACATAAACATATGAATTCCTTCAAGATCAAAAGCCTCACTTGAGATAGACATCTTTGAACTCTATGGATTCAGCCATTTGTTGAATTCCATTCATTACAGGGAATCTCCTGTGTATTAGCTGCATTGTGTATTGCCGCAGGACAGTGTTTTATGCAAGTTAAAAGAAACAAAACCATTTTAATATCATATTATACCACTGCTTGGTCAAATTTCCTATTGTGATGCGCTATTTGGAACGTGCATTATTTTTCGATATACCGCACGGCTATCCCTTCTTTTGGGCTTATTACACTTGAATATTAATTCGCCAATGTGAATGTAACGCTAAAAACTGCAGCCTGCGGCGTCGGGACCATATTACCACTTCGAACGTCCATTATTTTCCTATAAATGCACGGCGCGTCGTTGATTATCCCTTAACTGCCCCTGTGTATTAACCTCATAGCTGAAGAAATTGGGAAAATCAATGTATAAACCGCGGCTAATAGTTGGGAAAGTACACAGACAGACACACATGCCCGGTTGCAGTCGTGTGAATGGGAAAAGCATAGCCTATGGAATACATGTTATGTTGTTCAGCACACAACATGCTATAGACTTCGCAAGGTCTATTGCCATCAATGTTTTGACAGATTAATCTGAGAATGCATCTGAATGCAAGAAATGTCAGGTAGTGAGGTAACAGCATCATTCATGCAGATATATTAAAATGACCTTACTGGACCCTAACTGACCCCAGGCAGATGGGTTGGGCCCTTGAGTCTTTTTGAGAGTTTTTCCTCGTTACTCATGGGCCCTCTCTGAATGTTTAACACTCTGTAAAGCGCCATGAGACATGTGTAATGTTTTGGCGCTCTGTATGTGAAATTAAATTGAAATTGAAAATTTAAATATATCAATGGAGAAGAAACCTACGTTATCAGATATACGTAGGCTACTGTGCATGCATACAACATCTGCAGTGTCTGTCTTCCAGGTGAAAGAAATAATCCTGAAAAGCGGCACTGTTATCCCTGCTGATATTCTTATAGTGGGCATTGGTATGTATAGGAGGTGTGGCCCAATGCTTTTTTCCCCTTTTCAGTTTCTCAGAAATGCCACGTTATTCACACCAACAGTCAAGTCTGACAAATGCGTCCTTATCTCCGCAGGTGTCATTCCAAACTCAGAGGTCCTCCAAGGGAGCAATGTTACCATGGATGCAAAGAACTTCGTCCCTGTTGACAAGGTAAACTTGTGTCATTCATTCATGATCGACAGAATGGATGATTCCACTCAAGACATTTGGCTCAGACACTTTTCTCTTCCCTGCAGTATATGAGGACAAACATAAAGGACGTCTTCTGTGCAGGGGACCTGTCAACGTTCCCTCTGAAAATGGCCAAAGACCAGAAAGTAAACATAGGCCACTGGCAGCTAGCACAGGCACATGGTAACTATGTGCAGCAGACACCACAGACTTGTCATATATCAACAAATAACAACAAATTGGTTTCTGTGAAGAAAGTGTTAAATCTGGGTGAGGTTATTCAGCACATTCCAATAGCTATACAAAATATTCTCTGGTGAACAAAATGATTTCCCTGAGGACACCCGATGTGTTTTTATTGAGGAAACAAGATTTGAGGGCAGCATTTCTGTAACACAACCATTAGCCTCTACACAGATCTAGATTCCCATTCCAATTTCCCTCACACCTTACAGACCCTTCAGGGAAAACAAGAAATAAGACGTTTTACAGCAATAAAACAACTATGAGAAAATGTGTAGGCCTACATTTTCGTGAAGTCACCGTGCATGTGTGCTTTTTAACCTACCAGGACGGGTGGCAGCCCTGAACATGCTGAATAAAGAGGTAGAGTTCGACTCTGTGCCTTTCTACTGGACCGTCCTCCTGGGCATGACCATCCGTTACACAGGTATGTGGGTGGGGGGCTGGGCCATGGCATCCCTGGATGCTGGCTGCTGTTGTGTTTATGTTTGTGTGTGTGTGTGTGTGTGTGTGTGTGTGTGTGTGTGTTTATTTATTACACGGCTCTTCATACAGTAATGCTACAGAATGTTCCATTCACTTCCCAACGTTCGGAGGTCTGATATTTCTCGATAACAGACCGTCACTAAGTAGAACTGACCACTGTCAAGGAAAATGTTTTTTTTGCTTCTTATTTATGTCTTTCATATCACTCCATAAGTATTCTGGTCACTTCTAGCATTGCACCTTCATTCAAAAATGACGGTTGATCAGCTGTGTTTGATTCAATGATTGATTTGATTGTGTTGCGAACTATTTGTTTCTCAGCAAAAGCCATTATGAAATGGTGACAAATAAATGTAGCCTAAAGAGTCTTATCTTGTGGAGTTTATGGTTTTATTTTTGCAAGTAGCTGCGGGATAATGTAGGCTATAGAACGCCCGGTCATTACTGGGAAATAGGTCCCTTCAGGTCGGAAACAAGACTGGTTCGACCTGTCGGGACCTATTTCCCGATAATTACCGGTATTCTATACATCATCCCTTAAGTAATTATTATACTATTATATTATAGAACTTTTTAATTTCGGCTAAAAATCTAAATATGCTTTGTGTCTTTTTATCTGTCTTTCAGGGTTTGGGGAGGGCTACACTGATTTAGTATTAAAAGGAAAAGTTGAGCATTCCAAATTCCTCGCACTCTATATCAAGTAAGTGGTATTGAGTATCCTTGATCTGGTTAACCATATCCATATAGTTTATGTGCCCTCTGACACCCCTGGGAGAGTAATTAATTCCAAAGCTGATATTGTAGCCCAGGTATGCTTTTAAGACAGAACTAATTGTCATCATTTACCCATAATCCCTAAGGGATGACAAAGTGGTGGCCGCTGCAGGGCTGAACTTTGACCCTGCGGTTTCCGTGGTTGCAGAGAGGTTAGCCACTGGTAAAACCATTTCAAAAGCAGAAGCTGAGTAAGTAGTCGATTGGCTTTATTTTACATATTTAACTTTTCTTATTTGTGGTTTCATTAATTTACTTATATACTCACAATATCAATATGCTCATGTAAATTATCATACATGAATTCTTGGTTTTAAAAATGAAATAATATATATTTCCTCTTATTTTACCTCTGCACTGCAGTTCCAACTGCAAAATCTATGACTTGTCTGTTAAAATTACTTTATGTCTTTGAAAGATCTGACGATCTCAGCTGGTTGCATCTGCCCGATCTAAACCTGTCGTGACACCAGCCTGGAATGTTCCTCCTCCTGACCTCCCAGTCTCATCCAGATCCTCTGTACTCTCATCTTTCCATCTCAGTCTGTGTCCTCAGACACACCCTGTCCCTTTCTTAAGAGTTTTCAAGCAATTGTATTAAGCTTAAGTTATGCAAAAAAAAGGGGCGACATCTTTATTGATTCTGTGTCACATTTATGTCACAACCTGTCTATCTGTTTGACAGCACATAGATAAGAATGGATCACATATGCATGGCAGTAGTCTGTTTTCAGGGTAGACAAAACAACAGTAAAAAACCCTGGCGGCATGTACCGCTGCCCTTGTAAACCAAAACGGCCAAACAGAACACGAGGGGATTAGGTAAACAGTGGTCTACGGGCCACATCAATGAGCAAGGGGCGCAGGATTTGGCAGCGATGACAAAAAGGACAACACACAATAGGACTGAACAAGCACAGCACAAAAGGCCAAAACGAAACAAGTGGGGCCCTTTACATCAAAATTGCTGTGCTGCCTCTCTTTTTCTCTCCTTCTCTGTCCCTCTTCCACACACACACACACACACACACACATGCACACTCGTTTTTATAAGCTCTCTTGTCTGTGAGTGCGTCGCTCTGTGCCACTCGTGGGGTGTGTTTGTGTCATGTTGTCTCAGACGGGAAAATGTCTGTCCACTCTCTGCATTCAGTGACTGATTCAGGGTCAACACCATACCTCAGTCTTGTGTCAGTCTCTATAACTTGTGAGTATCAGTATCATGACGCAGCAGAATCAAACCGCCGTTGTTTCATTGTTTTTTTTGTTTTTAAAAAGACGATAGGTGCTAGGATCTGTCCACATCATTGTCTACTACTTTTTGCATTGGCGCAGGGGAATCGGCCTATGAAATTACACTCTGTCTGTAAATTCTCAGCATTTTAGTTAACCTTTTAAAAACAGCTCATTAAAACTCATTAGCATTTGTGACGAGAAGACATTTTGTTTTGTGTGTCCACTAATTGAAAGAGCAGAATTTCACTAGAATTGTGAGAAGTTGGTATTTTGTCAACGCAAAAGCACTGCTGCTATACTTCTGTCATACTGTGTATAGCTTTGCCCCCAAAAGGGGGCCCACCCCTCCCCTCAGCACAATGTACTGTACAGGCAATAGCTGTCTGTAAGTGAGCTAGGCCTAAATGATACCATACTCCCCACCCCAAGTGTACACGTTTGCACACGTATTCTTCCTCTCTCTTTTCAGGAGTAAATAAATAGTTTCTCCAAGGTGGAGGAGGCCTAAGATTACATGTAACACTTCTATAATTTAAACAAATATCTAGGTCACCATTAGTGTCTGCATCTACTGTATATCAATTGCACTGTTACTGTACATTCACTTAATCAAGGCAAGCAGACCTCTATACTGTAGGTCTTAATTTTAAGATCTCAAGCATTTAAGCTTTAAACTATCTGACAGGGTGACCAAGGGTAGCATGGGTTTAGGGTGAATCATGGAAAGAGAACCTTAAACAACCAAGTACTAGTCATTTTAAGTATGGCAGTGCTCTTATAGCATAGTAACTTGAAACTAATCTAGTAGATGATGGCTTTATAGCCTTGTTTATGTACTTATATAATATGGTCAGGGCTTACTGTTAGTGTGTATATAGGAAGGAATAGCTAGCTTAATAACTAATACAGTGGACATGCATCTTAACGTCAAATGCACCAATCCAAAGAATGAAATGACACACATTAGCTGATGATAATGGCATATTTGATTCAGCCCGATTGCAACAAAATCTCTGAACGAAAAACATTGAACTTATCAGTACGATTACAGTAAATTGAAAATATTAGTTTCTCAAATGTAAAAACAATTGAACTAATGGACATCTGATTTATGTTATTTTTATACAAAAAAATATATAATATCTACACAATAGGCTATATGAGCGTCTCAATCTTTGCAGCATGGTGTTAGCGGGGAGTAGGGGTGTCTTATTATATATATCGTACCTTTAAGATAAAGGAAGGAAATAGGTGGGGGAGGAGGGTCGAAATATATATTTGAATAACGTTTGTTGGTTTGCATATCACAAAAAGGTAACATCCAAAAAAGAAAAAAAAATAGTCAATGTTTTAGCATCTGTGTGTAATTAGTACACTTCTTGCAGTTCTGTAGCAAAGTAGTCCAAGTGATCTGAGACAAAAAGAAAGTGGCCTACTTGAGTAGATATCAGTATTTGTTATCCTCCTGATCCTGCATTTTGTTCAGTGTTCTGTTCCGTATCATTTCTATCAGTTTTTACTCATGCATCCGAGGTTAAAATGTCACACAAATAAATACTTTAATCCATCCTTACTGGCATCCATAAAAAGTTAAATCGATTTTAATACAGGTCAAAATGTGCTACTTTTGTTGGCAGCAGCCCTGTCTAGTGCCTATGATACATTGCATGACTGAAATGTACTGTATGTGAAATCAATGGGACGTTGGCTGAGACGTACAGGGTTTTGTACAGAATGATATGTTAATTATAAAACATATCAGACACCTGATAATAATATAGTATTACTGTATTTTGATCATGTTTACACTTGGAATTATTGACATTTTATCTCTGAGAACACCTCTACAATAAAATAATCTGATCTTATTCATTGTTTTTTACATCACAAAAGTGTTCCATTTGTATACACAATCCTTTCATGACTCTGGTGAAGCATACATCATCATCATCATCATTATGGTGATAAGCAGTAGGGTAATTGTACACTATTATGACTGTTAGTTTCTTTTGTAATCAAATACAGTGCATCTAGGCTGTACTTCTTGTAGTTGATGTATGGCTGTAAGGGTAAACAACACATAGATTGAGCAAATTTGTTTTCATTAAATTAATCAAGGAGGTGTATTTTGTTTTTGGACAGAGGCTATTTGTATTTTTTCCAACCAAAGTTTGAAAAGAGAAAAAAAATGTAAATGGGAGATTGTAGAAAATAAATAATGTTTAATTTTGATTTGTTGTGGTTTTTAATCTTTGACATCAGCTTGAACAATTTGAACCTCATTTTAGACAATTTAGAGCTATGATGTAAGGTACTACAAAGTCATCTGGCACCCTCTGTTGGCGCTCACTGTAAAACCACATTCAGAACACCACAACATACCGACAATTTCCAGATCCGGGAACACTGTCATCTTCAAGTGTACTCCTTTTAAATTCTTTGCCTCTATTTCGGTCTTAGTTGGGTCTTGTATCGTTTGACGTGACAGTGGTTGTCAGGTAATGTTTAACTGAAATATCCTTTAGTTCATAACATACTCACAGTCCCTGAGTGTGACTTTATTAATCATAATGTCCAAACAACCAACAATACATTAACAAACTCTGAGATACATAGTGAGGCAGTTTTTTTTTCTTCAGTTCTTAAAATTGTGTTATGGGGGGAGAGGTAGTCGGTAAATTCACAGATGTCAAGTAGCCAAGACCCCTGATCTTTGCAGTTCACCTTACTTGGGAGGTTTGATTGACAGCTATCTGTCCAAGCTGCAGCTGCCGCGCTGCTAAATAGCGCTTGCGGCGGTTGGCTTTATACACCTCCAGCCTCTCAGCCTCCGCCTGAGGGTCGTCCAGGACTCCTTCCCACCTCAAGCTCTCAAGGGACTCTGTGCTGACTTCCGCTTTGGCCTTCTCGGCAGAAGGGGCTAGGGCTGTCTCTTGATTCGAAACAGACTTCTTCAGCTTTTTGCTCCTCTTGCTGGTCTTGCTTTTGGCCTGGCTTCCACCTATAGGCAGAGAGGAGCTGGAGCTGGACTTTGCATCAGATGGCTGTTTATCTGAGAACACACACATTTTGAATTGGCTTAAGGCTGTATGACTCACTGGCCTTGAAAAATATATACAGACTGTTTTATTAATGCCATGTTTAACACACAATCAGCACCTTGCTAACATGGGGCAGTTAGATTACAACTTAATCCCTCAGACAAAGGTGCTATACAGCGAGTGGGGTGGGAGACACTAATGACAGTGACATCACTGGCCATTCTACACTGACCACAAGTAGGGAGGGTCAGCTTCTTTGTCCTGAGAATTCAAAAGACTCCATCTAATGGTACAGTATGCCTTTCACAGTAATTAGTAATCTGATTATGACACTTGAGAATTGTACAGTACAGACCCAAACAGATTCCTTGTGAAGATGTTCTGCAAGATAAAGCTTTACGCCTAGCTTGCTGTTCTATGCTCAGTTTTTGATATCTCACCCAGACTAATTCTTTTTACATGTCGTTTTGTTGGGTTTCTTTTTCTGTTTTTTTTTTTTACATAGGGTAGCCTATGTGGTAGGCCTGCAAGATTAATGTCCTCTGCTCTTTGTTGATGTGTAGTAAATCAAGAATATGAATGTATGCTACTGGATATGCAGGTTACGTTATAACGTAATAAGCACATTAATTATAACGTGATATCAAAAGGCTACTGCCCAAGTTGCTATCATGCATCATCATTAATGGAAAGCCTAGCTAATTTAACTAGGCTATAAGATAGGTCTATTTGCGTAGGCTACAGGTTAGGCTGTGCGTAAATTAATATCCGCATTTTTGATACAGTTGCAATTACACTGTTATGCTACTTATAATACAATGTTACAATTTAACCATGTAACGTAGTAGGCTAGGTTAGAAACTGTTACAGGCAAGCAAGTGGCTGAGACAGAGACAAACCTGTGTCTTCAGAGTTTGGAGGGCTGCTGGAATCATCTCCTTTCTGTGTTTCACGATTGGACTTGTTTGCTTTCTTTTTGTCATTTTCCGACGTTTTTTCTTTCTTTTTCTTCTTCTTGCATTTGTTTTTGTCTGGTGTGATTTTGTCGTTATTATCTGAATGAGATGCTTGCTTCATTGATGAATTCTTATTTCGCGTAGACTTGTTTTTAGGTGCTAGAACCTCACCATCTCCTATTCCTTGACCAAGACCATGTTTGTTTGAAGTAGCCATAAGGCTATCCACTTGGTTGCTGGCTAGAGCAAAAAAGATTACTGCCTTGCCCAATAAGGCTTGCAAACACGGCAAACGTTAACTTTAGCTAACGCAGGCTACGACAAGACTTGTAATTGTTTAGAAAAGATTTGTTCTGTAGCCAGCCAGAAGTCGCAACAATTGAAAAAAACAGAAGCATTTAGCTTGTCTAAATCGTTTCAACAGTCAATATGATTAAACTGTCCACGATATTTTATAGAAAAGGTAAACTTTTCAAGCTACTTGCTGCTTCCCATGGTCAGACTTGAAATCAGGTGCTTGCTGCTGCTGTCGTGAATGGAGGCATGCTTAGAGACGCATCTCCATGGAAACCCAGACCAACTCCTCCCATTCATCAGAGTTCTCCTATTTTCCCAGAACTGTTGGTGTCAATGAATATAAAGGCAATGAAAAAATGACAACAAAATCGTACCAAGAACAGAAAAAACAAAAACATGCAAATGAGAATTACAAAAGAATACTCAGTGATCGACCAATACTGTTGAAGACATAGGCCTGCATCACAAATAATATAGCATACAAATCTGTAATTAACCCAAAACATGAACAGTTCAACAAGTCAACAATCAGCCATTCACAATTCCATCACTCTTATCTTAAACTACCACTAGATGGTGCAATCAATGTGTAGGCTATGCTAGATAGATAGATAGATAGATAGATAGATAGATAGATAGATAGATAGATAGATACAGTGGGTATAGTAAGTATTCACATGCTAAAGTTGACTAAAAAGAGGAATATAAAATCATCTTTTGAGAATTGATTGTAATGCCTTAATTTAAAAAATGAGTAAAAATCAAACCGCTAAGGACATTAATTTTCTTTGTGATTGAAGAATGTATCGTAAATAGATGTTCTTCCTTAAATAGCCTACAGGTTGCATAAGTATTTGACCCCTATGTTAAATTCCCATAGGAGCAGGAGGATTTTTTTATATGTTTTTATTTTTAAAGGCCAGCTATTTCATGGATCCAGGATATTATACATCCTGATAAAGTTCCCTTGGCCTTTGAAATTAAAATAGCCCCACATCATCACATACCCTTCACCATAGCTAGAGATTGGCATGGTGCTTTTTCCAGTTAGCCTATTAGCCTGTTTGATGCTCATTGAGCTCAATGCAATCTGCAGATTACAGATCTGCAGTTTGGAACAACCAACAGTATTCCTACATCTGGCCGCTCAACCAAACTGAGTTATCCGGGACGAAGGGCCTTGGTCAGACAGGTAACCATAGACCCAATGGTCACTAATGAAATCCACAGTTCTGTTGAGATGATGGGAAAAGCGTAAAGGTGAGGGGAAAAAATAACAGAATCCATTTTAAGATGAGTCTGAAACATACCAAAATGTGGTAAACTTTTGTAAAGGTCTGAATGCTTTCCAGTTGCACTGTAGCTCTGTATTTATCTTTTTTTTCTTTTTTTTGCAACTTCACACAATGTTTTTTGTGTCACTCATTTAGTAATTAACACTTAAGCCTAGTAAATTGCTTGCATGGGCAGTGGGCACACACACACACTGACACATATCTTGACGCAGTCTAAACTGCATTTGGCTCGGAAACTAACCCCTAAATTTAGCACAGAAAATGCATCTGTTATCACCCAGCACTGGAACATTAAGCATGTGGGGCCCAACTTAGCAGTCATGCAGGTTACAGTGTACACATTACGTAAATAGAACCGAACTACTGGGACAAATGCCATGCTACATGCGGGCAGAGTCTTGAACCGTTCCTGAACAAGAAATAATGTGCTGCCAAACTTGACGACAGGGCTCTCCCAACTCCTGGGCCCAATGCACACTTGCTCCACTTGTGTGCTGATCGACTCTTGAACCCTTGATCTGGCTTGCAGCCTTGAGTCTGCAAAACTGCTGACCCTAATCAGTTCCACATTCCTGCATGTCCAGGTCACTTTCCCTTCAGGAACTGAACGCCTGCTTTACATTATGATGCACATGCAGAATTCCAGAGGCAGAGGAGAGGCCAGTGACTAAAGGGGAAGTAAATTCTGTTTTCTTTGCTGACTTGGAAAGTCCTTAGGGCACAGTGACAGAAGTTTTGACTCCTATTTGTTAGGGGGAAAAGGCAGCGTATTGAGTCCTACACATAATAAACTCCATAAAAAACAGTCATATTTAAAATAGCAATCCTGAAGCTATGGTCAAAGGCAATGCCGCAATATACAGTACCAATACTCACAGTACAGTGTGAAATACCGCTTACATTTGAGAACACTGACACAGATCTTAAGTATTTCCTCATACTGTACAAATCACTGATTCCACAGGCATGTGGAACAATGCATGACCCCCCCCCCCCCCCTTTTTTCCCCCGCTACATTGCACCTTGATCTTTTCAGTGTTGTTGAATAACTCGTGGATAAGCAAGAGGCTATACTCAAATATAACTGGAACCAGCACAAATTATGAATTTAGAAGTTACACTCCACAGGTAGGATGCATCATTTTAGACCTCATATCACTGTAGATACATATTTCCCTAGTCCATTTCTTTATACCTTTTTTCTACTGTAATTTGCTCTGGTTATAGACCTATCGGATGTACTCAGATGATGGCTTTATGATTGTACAGGAAAGTTTTTTTCTTTCGTATAGGTTATGTTTCATTGGATGGATGAAAAACGTCAATGAAGCGTCCTCGTTTACTGGCTTATGAGTCTTTGGTCCGCCTTATTTCTCAACGAATCAGAGAAGATACTGGATGACGAAGAAAACGTTCTCAAGCTGGAGGAGACGATCGTCACAGCCACTGTTTGACGTTGTACTTCCATTGGCCAGCTGTTGCGGATCGCGTCACTGCCTTGCCAGCTGATCACAGTAAGAAACCGGCTGGACTGAGGTAGGTTAGAGGCAAACAAATACTATGAGCCGGTGCCGAAACAACTTCGTTAAATCAGAGCGCAAGCCATTTGCGGGCCCACGGGTATTTCACTCATTGCTTGCCGTTTGCAATCTTTTAGGCTACAATTACGCGCAACTAGGTAGCCTACCGCATTCTGTAACTGCCCTTGAGCTTAGGCGAGGCAAATAGTTATGCGTGTGCTCTACAGGATTATCCAAACGTATCGATGATTGAGGTGTGGCAGTTAAAGATCAGTTTGAAACGATACCCCTGGTGAGAGGTTGAGCGCCTGTAGAATGTAAGTAAAACTATGGAAGTGACCCACTTGTCAGCCTGACGATAGATTCACAAAAGTCTGAACATCTTACGTAAATTCGATTTCACAACTGTGAGTCAACTGAAAGTCATAGAAACTTCTCGTTGTGCTGTTCTGTTAGCCTACTTTGTCTCTGCTAACATGATAAATGACCGACATCGTTATCTCATGACTGCCTAACCTTTGAATCTGAAATGTTTTAGTCATGACGTGAACCCACTGTAATAGCCTGCTCTAGTCCAAACAGTGATTAACAAGTATTTTAAATTGGAATAGCCTATGTAGGTGACTCTCATGACATGTCGGTTAAATTGTTTCTTTAACTGAAACGACACAATTACAGAAAAAAACTGAAAACGTCTTAAAACTGCATGATGCTGGCTCCGATTTTATGAGTCGCCATATTTGACAATTTAATCCAACAATCAATAGCCTACTAAATTGTTGTCATCGTGCAATTCAGTAGGCCCATATCAATTGTTATGTGTGGGGGGAATTAGTTCCAATTAAACGAATTAACATGGTCCGATTTGGATTTGTTTGACTATCAAACAGTTCCAAAGTTTGGGTAGGCCTCGTTTTGGTCTGGTTGCAGTCTTGGGCCTAAAAGCAGCCGATATTAGAAGATGGGCTTAAAGGGGGAGATTAAGTAGCCTATATGACTATATGACCATTCGCGTTGTAAAGCCCTCAATTATGCACCCGCAGAATAGTTCAGTCTCAGTTTCGTTTCCTTCGCATCACACATCATCCATCGATCTGCGTAGCTCATTTGCTTACACAAAGCTGCTGTCAATTCTGTGAAAATTACTCACCTCTGACAGGGAGAAGGAATTCCAGCGCCACACCCTTTTTGGGCGGTTGCAGTCGATTTACGCTTACGGAAATTTTAGGTACCGGTGGTATTGGGAATGTTGCATGTAAGTTCTTCATTAACTGTACATTTGTAGTTATTTCCATTTCGACAAGGTGTACACCATTTGAGACGACACATCTTTTATGTGTTGGGAAGGGAAATTGTATTGGCAAGTATCACAAAAAGAAAGCAATATTGTGTTTGGATAACATCCTTTTGTCATATCTAGGTCTTGTCCAGTTAACTGTTCAGACTGTCTGTCTGGGATAAATTGCATAATGCTCTCTTGTGCAACAATGTTGTGTGTTGCCCTTAGGGGGCCCTACCCATTGCAAAACTGCTGACCCTTTTCGATCAGGAGCACACAGGTACAGGTTCCAAGAAGGTACTATAGTGTGGAGTGCATATCTTGTGCAGTCCTAGCAATGGAGAGCAAATATCTTTTGTTTCATTTCATCTGATCACATTATGTAAAAAGGTGTAACACTGCACTTTAGGCTGCCATAGCTCAGAAGCTTAGCTGACGCACATCTCAGAGAAATAGCTCTCTTGAGTTTTTGGTTTAGTCATCAAGTTCAATTGCACATAGGGACATTCATGCTGATGAAAAGCATTAATGTTTTCCTCCTTTACATAGGCCTATGCTGTTTTTTTTTTTGTTATATATATATATCAGATCTTTACTTTTATCTCCAGGAAATAATACAAGTAAAATCAGGCCTTCAGCTTCATGACGGCATAGCCTATTATTCCTTTTGTTCTGATCTGCAATGCATATGCGCCAGTGTTACTGTAAGTAGGCCTTGGTATTTGGGTGAGCTGGAGCATGTGTGACTTCCATTCTTATGCTGTGTTTTCTAGGCCTCGACTCACATTGTGACCTTCTCTATCCTGCTGATTCATGTCTACACAGGCGTGTGTGTGCCTGTGTGTGTGTGTGTGTGTTTGTGTGTGTGTGTGTGTGTGTGTGTGTATGTGTGTGTGTGTGTGTGTGTGTGTGTGTGTGTGTGTGTGTGTGTGTGTGTGTGTGTGTGTTGGAGGTGGGGGAGATCTGGGTGATTTCAAAGTGAGTAAGCAAAGGATCCGTTGAAAGCTGAATGAGAGAAGTCAGAACTCTGAGGTCATAACAGACCTACGCAGATGGTGCTGCTGACAATAAAAGATGAGCTGTTTTGACATCTGCTACAGCATGAATAGAGCTAGCATGCCACGTATAGAATGAAAAGAGTGCACAGATTGACTGATAGGGAATGGCACACCATGGGCTCAAGGCACCTGATGGCAAAGTTGAATGAGGCAGGTTTTGGGGTCGGCTGAAGTCTAGGACTGTGAAATACTGGCAGGGGCGACCAAGCAAGCTTGTGGAATTTCAGACATATGCACTAGGAATTCTTGGAATGTTGAGCATTCAGAGCTGAGAGGAGAATAAGGGAGGGAGGGAAAGAGAGAGAGAAAGAGAGAGAGAGAGAGAGAGAGAGAGAGAGATGTGAGTGGGAGTGGTGGGGAAGTGTAGCAAAGAGAGAGAGAAAGAAAAGGGAAGGGAAGTAAAGTGAGAGATCTATAACATATTAACATGTGGAGTTGAAACATAGAATAGTGAAACTCTGCAGTTAGGGCACACAGCACATAAGCCCTTGCAGGTGGAATGTATTAGGAATGTCCTCTGATGTTTATCACAATTGCACTGGCTGGATTGGACTAACTGGATGCACTCAAATGACTGCACAAAATACAGCAGGCTCCCTTTAGATAGTATCACCACTATGGTATCAATCCCTAGGCTACTACTAATACTTACTTCAAATTCCAGTAGGTTTGTAGTGATACCATAAAGATTATTCCCTGCATAGGGGGTGAAGGCCTAGTAAGTCTAGGTATGTACCCTTACTGTAAAGAATTATACAGGAAGAGCTGGGCTTATACCGACCTCCTCCCCCCCCCCCCCCCCTATCCTATCCCTGGCCCATCCTGAAACGACTTCCCCACCAACGTGGGAGCTCGAGATTAAAAGAATTCTTGAGATGACTGCTTGTTTCTTGTACGTCACCTCCGTGGCGTGGCCATTGTGTTGCTGGATTTCCTGCACCATCTGTGCAGCATGTTCACAGGCTTGTGTGTGGAAAAAAAACAGCGGTGGCCAGATGGGTTAAAGGAGCCTGAGCAAGGTTGAGAAGGATGTTGTCCACATGGTGCATTATGCATAATGTATATTTATCTATCTACTGTATGTATATAGATTTACTCAAAAACTGTCTTTCTAGTATGCCAGTATCAATGTCTAGCATGCAGTATAAACTGTTGGATGTCCAATCATGATATTGTTTTGTATCCTCTCCATAAATGTTACATAAGTGTATGCCGTAAGTAATTTTAAACAGATTTATGTGTTCGTATTAGAAAAATATGAATTTATGATGTGTCTACGTATAGAAACTCCTTCAATTGAAATTTGTCTTCTCTTAATGGCCATTCCTCTTCTCTCAATAAGTGGAGCAATAAACAATGATCGCTCTTTGAGTGCATGCATCAGGTACCACCTGCCACTGCAGATGGTTTTCTCTCAGATATGAAGACTGAAGGCCGCTGCTGCCGGTAGGCCTGGCTGCCTGCCTGTCTTGAATCCCTGGCTGCTCCACTGCAGTTCTTCACTGGCATGCTTTACTGAGTATGAGCGAAAGCTGCCAGCTGAAGAACTGTTGTGGGTCGCTCTGACCCGCGGTGGCATCGTTCACACAACACGAGAGACTGGGAGGTCAGACTGATCTGAGATTTTCTCAGAGATGTTTTCTATTCTTCTGCTGTCATTACAGAATGTTTTTTTTTGCAGACATGTTTTACATGCTAGACTTCTGTGAAGAAGAGGGTTGGACCACTTGAGGTGCTCATTGATGTCTTGACTATCATGAGGAAATGGTCGGCACATTGACATTTCCAAGTCAGTGTAATTATAAATTGCTTTAAAAGCGGCAGTTAAACGAATAAATGTAAATGTAAACAAATGTTATTTCTGTTGTTTGAGGGACAATAAAGTGAAAGTGCTTGTGAGAAGTGTGTGTGTCTACAGCCTATGGTGAGAGAGAACAATATTTTCTTGTGCCCAAAATCCCAGACTCTTTGACACTTAAAATCATGTGCTTGCTTTGTGATATCTGATAAAAATCAAGGAGGCATGATCCTCTAAAAAGAGAAACCAAGATCTCTAGACAAAAATAGGCTGTCCGCCACACAATGTGGGTGAAGAGAGAATGGGTGGTGGTGTGTGTGGGGGGGTGGGGTGGAGAGTCAACAGAGGGGAAACGGAGTGGGATAAAAATAAGATTGTTAGATGATAATGACGTCAGACAATATCCATGTGTGTGTCATCGCACTGACCACTCACGTCATGACGCAATCGGGCGATATAATGGGGATAAACGTACAGGGACTCTCTTCCATTTCAAAGTAAGCCTGCACTTCATGCATTTTAGGCCACTCCACAACCACCTCATGTGGCTAATGGATGGCAATCGGGCTAAATTATATAGCCATCAGTTATTTTTCATACATGGAAGAGGTCTGCCTGTGAAACATTTGATGGGCAACGTTTACACTCATGAGTTCTAAATGGTTGTGGTCACGCTGAATGGGTCCATCTGTTTGACAAATAATTCTCAGTTCTCGTCATGATGCTCCCGGCCCCCTAAAACCCAGCTCCACTTCCTATAGTGGAAATGACCATAATGTCATATCAAGTTTAGACAGAATATGAATCATAGAAATGAGGAATATAGATATTTTTCAATACATTCTCCATTTAAGCAATAAGGCACAAGTGAGTTGATAGCAGATATACTGTATTAAATGGTGTAAATAAATCATTATGATTCACAACATGCTTCTCATTGTCTGCAGATGTGTCAGGAGGCAGGGCTAGAGCATATTGATGAGTTAAACTGACCTGCAGATGTCTCCTCCAGCTAAAAGGGGTTCAAGTAGCCTATGCAGTAAAACCAATCCTTAGGTGGAGCACCATGGTGTTTCCTGCAAGGTTTTTCCTGCCAACTTACTTCACAAACTGAAAAGAGTGCTAATTATTCTCACCACTAGATGGCATCTGTAGACTGCCGAATTAGCTGTCAATGTCCATGGAAACACTCCAGGAAGGTTATCGGTAGCTTAAAGTATCTTAGTTATGAATAAAATAATAATAATAATAATAATAATAATAATAAACAAATAAAAAAGTACCTAAATTAAAGATGGACAAAAAAATAAATATTTAGCTGCTATGACATAAATGGAGAACATGGCCAATTTCGGACCACTAGTTGGACGTCCGGGGCCTTTTCAGGCACTTTGAGGCAGTCAGCTATACCTTGAGATTTTTTAGGTTTTTCATAACTAACACCATCTATGCAAAAGTGGCACATATGGTTATATTCTAGAGGTCCTCAACAATAATTAAATGAGAGTAAGTGGATGTAATGAAATTACTTTTTATTATAATTCAGTGTATTTAAACTATTTAAAAAAAAACTATTTTCAAAGGTTAAAAGTCAAGGTAAAAAACACACTATATATAGAGCTAGGACTTTTGAAGTTTGAACCTTAAAAACAATGGTGTTGGCTCCATATAAGTAAAAAGAACATTAAAAAATGTTATGAAATGTTACTACTAATTGGAAAAAAGTCAGACTAAATGTGTCACTTAGTGAGTGTCTCTTTCAAATGCAAATTAAGTTGAACAGGCTTTTTGAATGGGCATGCTGCAGGTGAGAGGACTGAAATCCTAGGATTTTCTTTTATTGTTATAATAATTATATTATTATGACAATAAATAATAACAATATAATTATAAGTGTCATTGATACATTCTCTTTTACATATATATTTGGAAACTAGTAAAGGTTTCTAATGGTGTCACCTATATGTTTCTAGGACAAAAACTAGCAGAGATTGAGATGTGTGTTTGAAACAGTTTTTCAAATCCCCAGGGTTAACTGGAGGGTAGACTCCAGAGGGTTAACTGGAAGCAATGTGCTGTGGTTATCACAATGGCTATTTTGCTAGACCCACAGTGAAATGATCAAAATAACATAGGTACCATGACATCAAGCACTGATCTTGATCAATGAAGCCAGCTAGCTGACAATGAAGGAGGCCTTCAATATACCTGGACACCTTTATCTCCCATAGATACATGCACAGAAATTACATTATCATACAGTTAAAGTATTTTCTGTACTTTTCAAATCAAGATTAACTGAAGAAACTACAACAATGACATTGTCGACGCATAGGCCCTACTGTACATTGAAACGAGGTCACATATGAACATCTTTAAAAATACAGCTAAAGTAATAGTAATAGTAATAGTAGTCAACAAGCTATGGATATAGTCAAGTCCACCATCACACCGATTGGTGCAAATCTATTTCAAGACAAGTCCAGTTGAAATGATATGAAAACCTCTATTCAAATGTTTATTTGGGTCGTTTGGACCTGGTGCATCCGGTCGGTGAATGGATCTTGCCTTTTCTCACATTGTAAGGTAGTCCAATGATATATTGTCTTCAATTAAGTTTATCAGGCAGGCTTATTTTCACTTTTCATATTTGACGCAAGACAGGGCATATCACGCGGTGTTCGGTGGCATCGTCCTGTTTTCTCTTTAAGAAGCAAGCTGAGAGAGGAATGTGTAGTGCCAGTAGTTCACGGTCATAACCGGAGGTCTTCTCAGAAGTTTGGAGTCGGAAAGGGAGGGGTGAGGAGACTGAGTGGTCTCTGTCAGTGTAGTCTCGATTGTGTTTTTGCAAGAATTGTAATGAAAGATACTTAGGCTATTTTAGACAAAAATATAGCCTAAATGATTTGGTAGGCTACGGTTTTCCTAACCATATTCGATATTTGTTTTCGCTAAAACGGCAAGACGTGTGTATCCTGTTTAAAGATTGATGGGAAGCTTGTGAACGTCCGTCAAGTAAGCAGTTTTTTTTCCTTCTCATTAGTGGGTTACTTCAGGGCTTCTATGAGACATTGTAGGCTATGGATGCAACCCAAGATATGCAGTGTATAATGTAAAGTAGACTGTACCTAACTTGTACATGAATTATAATATGTTTTCAGCAATGGCCATCAACACAGATGTCACCTATGAAAAAGACGTGCTAGGTGAGAGTGGAGCTCCTCATCACGCTGTCTACAAAGATACACAAAAACTTCTGGGTGTATCAGCCACGGAGCAGAGCGAAGGACACTCTTTGAAACCTTTGGATTCACTTTCTCTGAGTATACGAGGCAGTGCCAGGTCACTGAATGCCGAACAAAATGGGCGCAGATCACCGATGAAGTCCGGATCTGATGGAAACATTGTGATCCCGTCCCCGTCTCCGTCTCGGCTCAGCTTTAGTCGCGCATCATCTCCCGGTCCTCAGGCACCTGCTCCGCCTAGCTATCTTTGGCTCGCGTTGCTATCCTGCTTTTGTCCTAGTTGCCCATTAAGTTTTTTCGCCCTTTATTACTCTCACACGGTAAGTGCTGCTGTATTGAACCGAATGGCATCACTTTGGCATCACAGTTAGACAGACAGAGACAGGTGGATAAGAGAGGGTGCGGTCGGGTTCGCCCATTGAAACAATAGTTAGGCTACTTCAGCATTGACCAGTTGTCATAAACGGCAGTACTCATAAACAGATGTGGAAAATGCCCTCACAAAGCCTAGAATCAATTAATGTGCTTTTAATTATTATGTTTCTGTCATGACGTATGGTTGGCCAGAGATGGCATTAATTCGTATTTTGCAACTTTGTTTCCTCTGTAGTCACGGTCACTGTACCAGGTTGGGGATGTTGATGGCGCAAGACGGGTGGGAAAACTTGCACGACATATGAGCATCATTGCCATCCTTGTCGGTGTTTGTGTTCTCCTGTATATCATAATTGCAGGTACAAAAGTGGCTACTAACACATAAGCACACATGCATGCATTAATCTTAACATATGTTGCTTTTAATTAAGGACACAGGACCGTGTGGAATCTACTGATTGTGTGTTGGTATAGCCTACTGAAAGAAGTTGGCCTTCTGCCATAGGCTACAGTAGTTGCCCATTGTATCACCACCATGTCTTAATTTATTCGGTTATTAGCCTAATAATATGTCATGTAAGGGATAATGGGCAGATACGTCTCTTTCCCGGTCCATCGGCTTTCAGACCCTCTTCTTTTTCTTCAAAGACAATAAAATAAACTATTTTTCGGCTATTCAGAATAGGCTAGCCTTTAAGAACATTGTCATCCTATACTACTCACTTGTTGCCTCAACCAATAAAATCCTATTTTCGTGGAAGTCTGGGCGTTACCTTTGATAATATCATCTGGCTGCACAGCAACAGTAATTATGCTGTTTGTTTAGGCTACAAGTTGCAAAACCATCTGGCTGCGCCAATAAACGTCTTATGACAAAAAAGCTGTTGGGCTCGTGATGTCTGACCTAACAACCGAATATACATAGGTTGTTAGGTCTGTATAGGCTACCTGGCTCTCCATTGAAGAAAGCTGTTGGTCTGAGATTAGGCTGATGGGCAACTCTGTAGCATTAAAGCATTAAAACTCACGTACTGTGCATGCTGTTACGTAATTATACATGATCTGACTCTCTCCCTCTCTCTCTCTCTCTCTCTGTCTCTCTCTCCCTTGATCCATATTTCCCCTCCCCAAATGGATCTACATTTTTGTGTGTGGTGATGTCTGTTCGCAGAGGTTTTGAAAGCAGAGGTTAAATAAAAAAAAAGCATGCCAGTTGTTTTAATGTTGAGTGTAATGAGAAAAGCAAATGATTGCATTTTTATGTGAATTGAACAACAATGTAAGCAAAAAATGGATGGAGGATCAATATAATTATGCTTTTGCTTTATATAACCATATTGAAGAAACTTTGCCAGGAAAGGGCGAGTTATGTCTACAAGGGTTATGTTGATTCCCCAAACGAGACCTAACCAGGCCAAGCCTCAGGGTAAACATATCATCATTCAGAAGTTGTGTTCAAAACGTTCACTTGTTCACTACTAAATCGGCCATATAACAATAGTGAGCGAGTGAGTTAGTGAATGGCCGAATATTTCGAACACAGCTATAGCTGCACACCTTTGTAGCAAAGCTGCACAGGCACCCTAATACCCGAGTGCAAGATGCTGAGAATCTTGACTACAGAGTTTCAACCAAAGATGTCTAGTGGTACAAAGAGGATGTTTAAAGCTAAGGTGTTTTATATTTTTTATATTTCAATGGGTGTGTCTGTCTGTGTGTGTGTGTGTGTGTGTGTGTGTGCGTGTGTGCGTGTGTGCGTGTGTGTGTGTGCATGCTGTTTGTTTCTGAGCATTCTGCTACAGCACTCTCCACATTTGTAAAAAAAAAATCATATTTGGCCCCTTGAAATCAATGGGGGAATCCAACATTGAAAGTAAAAAGACAAATGCATGCCACAGTTATTGGCCTCACTTTGATTCTCTGTAAAGCCCCCCTTTGCCATTGAAGTAGCTCTTAGTCTTCTCCTGTGACATCTCATCGTTGGTGTGATGGTGTAATGGTGGTGGCAAAAGCAGGGGATTTTAGGTCGTTCACCTTTACAGAATATATCCGGATCGGCCAGATTGATAGGTCCTCTCTTGAAATCTCTTCTTAAGCTTACCGCACTGGTTTTCTATGGAGTTTGGATGAGATTGAACTGAGATACCCATGGCAGAAACTTGATTTTGTGTTCACGACACCATTTTTGCATTGATCTGTATTATTGACATATATTTTATATTGTCGACCTGCTGGATGATCCAATCATGACTCACTTTTAGTGTCTTGGCAGGCATCCATATTTGGATTTAAAAAGCCCAGGTATTTCATGATACCAAAAACTCTAATGAGGTGTATACGAATTGTGCATTCTCTTGTATTTCCCATGTTGAAAATGACCAGGCTGTTTGCCCTCGCTGTGATGTCGGGGATGTCAATAAATGTGGAGGGTGCTGTAAATTATACCTTTGGGCTGGTTGATCTGTAACATTTTCTACCATATTTCTGACATGTGTTGGTTGGACTTGCATGTGCATTGACATTTTGCATGTGCATCTGCTGATCTCTGAAAACAGACAACTGCACGATGGCTACCTCAGCTTACCCATACAGTACGCAAATGGTGCGATTAATGATCAAGGTAGTTAAGGACTGTAGATTCTTATCAGGCATGGTACTACTGCAACCACATGCTGTCTTTTATTTGAATGTTTCTGATGATGATGAACTTAGAAAAAAAATCCTTCAGAGCACTCACTTGGAGCACTCCTTATTAAAATGCTTGCAGTTGGGGTGAATTTATCTTATGTTGAAATACTAACTGTGAATTAACTGCATTCGTATTTACTATTTGCACTATCTACTACGGTACAATCTGTTTTGTCTGGAAATCAAGAAGCGTTACACAAGAAATATCAAAATGCTGATGACACAGTACTCTATGTCTCTTACTGTCTCATGGACTCCAAATGTATACATTTGCTCTGTGGATATCATCCAGCATGTCTCCAATAAACATGAAGAAGCTTATAAACGTATATAATTGTGCCGCATCCATTTTTAATGATTAACTCAACAAATAACTCCCTGTGGTGTGTTTCGATCAGAGATGTAAAAGTACAACTTCAGAAAGTAGAAATCTGCCGAATACCGTACTGGTTCTATCTGTTTGCTTAAAACAGTTGATTTTACTAAAATTTAAGAGTTATGCTAATTAGAATCAGCTGATTAAGTGAATGGTCGGAACAAAAGTAACAAAAGACTTTTACTTTCCGAAGCTGGACATTGACACCTCTGGTTTTGATACTGTGATGTAAAGACTAATGAGCAAGCCTATAATGATACTGTATATTAGGCAAGTACATTTATTTATTTATTTATTTATGTTCCCACTCAAAAGGGTCCTTGCTATTCGTGGATTTCAGCAGGTCCCTTTCCACAGCTGTACCATTTGCAATCAAGGTGCTTCATTTTATATACCTGTGGAAAGGGACCTGATGAAACCCATTAACTAATTTGGCTAAAACAGTGAGTTCCCACTGTATGACTGCATATCATACAGTACACAGTGTCACATAAAGCAAACTGCACACCTTATTGGGTGAATTAAAGATATCTGGGATTCGGGTCCAAAGTAGGTGATGATTTTGTTTTCTCTGTTCTGAGCAGACTTTACTCTGCATTTAGGCATGACAGAAACTTGGCTCTCAGGGCTGTGAGAAAATCAGTTATTCAGCGGTAGGCCTACCACATGTGCTGCCAGTAGCCAGAATGGGCAACTAAAGACCCAAAGCAACAAAAACAAAATCATCAACAAAGCACCCTCCATGCGCAACAAAATCTGTGTTTATCAAGCAGACAATTTGGCCCACAGCACCTGCAGAAGGCTCAACAGTGCCGTTTGGTGTCCCAGACCCCAAAATACACACACACACACACACACACACACACACACACACACACACACACACACACACACACACACATACATACACACACACACACACACACACACACACAAACAAAGCTGATTGCCATCTGTCTCTTCTCCTGTATTGTAGACTCCATGCTTTCCAACTGATACCAAGACCAAATCCTTCTCAATCATTCTGCTCCTGCCCAAAAATATCCCTACCTCTGAGCGCCTTGAGCATGCGTGACTGCTTCCTTTGGATTCCACTTCCTCGTTTTCATTGTTGGGGCAGTCATCTTGATGACTGGATCATTGGAATCTGATCTACAGACTGGCCTTAGCACATTTTAACTCTTCTACAAGCTGATAATTATTTGCTCCAACATTACATAAAAACAACATGGCACCTAGGGCGTTCCTGGCGTCATTATTAGCAAAATTCTCTCAAATCAATCACAAAGGCCACCCAATGAGTGGCAATATCACAAACTGTCAGCACCACAACGTTTTCCAGGCAAGAAGGATCTATTGATGGCATTGAAACCTCAATCAACAATGAATTCTCCAAGCTCCAAGACCTGTCCCCTGTCAGTTAGCTTTCACCCTCATCCTTGCCCATTTTGGACTGTCCTTCAATTTGGCTGACAGAAGGCCATCATGAAGCCTTTCACCTCCAACCCATTTTGATGTCATTAGAAGTACCTCCATTTGGTGAAAGGGTATATCCAGCCATGTAGAAGAATGTAGTGTAACAATTGCAACAAAAAAGCTGTTTATGGTATATAGCTGACACTTGATGATGTCCTAAATCATGTCAGATTAAGTTGACTCATTGGTCAAAACTGACCTATCATTGCTGCGTTCTTCCTTTTTTCCATACACCTCCAGAAACATCAGAACATCACACTCTCCTTTAGAGACCCGATAAGCTATCCCATTCTGGCCAGGAAAGAATGCAGCTCTTTCACAGTACCTCTTGGACGTCTTTCCACCTGGGTCTCATCCAGTGATTAACCTGTTTCTCCAACTGGAGAAATGTCTGCGCCGGTAACACAATATCTATGTCTCTGATCAGCCATAACTGTATCTGTTGCAGATGCCATATACCCCTCCAGGTCAACTTTCCAAACTTCCCTTTTTCCTCCTTAGTGAATAATGGCTCCACAAACTCAAAGGGATCCTTATAGAAGGAAGGAACCCATTCGACTCAATTGATTCTCCACTGTTCCTTTCAATCATTCTCATCAATCAACATTGATGGAACTCCGTTCCTCGACCTCAGAGTTCCTAGACCATTTAACCTTTGGTTTCTGCCCACTTCTTCCCACGTATATACAAGATCTTGTGGGATATAAGATACATTGATTAAAGAATCGTCAAGGGGTATGACCGCCGCTCAGTCCTGCACATTCTCTCCACAAAATGAAATCACACCTGACAAATTGTGTGCAAGCGAGTGTGCGCACTAAAATCAACGCTTCCGTGTCATCCATATGGGGCTGCATGCCCACCAAGTTTCGTGCAGCCTGGTCTTTGGTTGGTCTGTTCAAAACCACTGACATTACTGAAGGAAAAAATAAACAAATAAAAAATCCGTAATGGAAAAAAAAAATCTCTGACTTAATGCCACTTCACTCGCGCTGCGGTTATAACAATGTCCACAGCTCAACTAGACCTTGCAGGTCTTTAAGGGACTGCACAGAATATATAGAACAGCATTGGGTCAGTGATTGTGTGTCAGAGCTGATGTGTGTTGACTCACAGGCATCATTCTGCATCATTGATTAGCCATTACAAGCTGTTAAGAGGCTGAATGAGCCAGAGAGCCTTTTCAACCATCAATCATGGACCAGAGGGACAGGCAGTGCATGTGTGACATTTATCATTCATCCATCCATCCATCCATCCATCTACCTGTCCATTCTTTCATACCTAAAGATAGATATTTTTTTGTTCACAAAAAAACAATTTTAACAATTTACTTGAAGGTATCTACATGAACACATCACCTTGTCATGACATATGAACCCTAACCCTAACCCTAACTTGTCATGACAAAAAACAAATGACACTTAATGACAGAAGCGTTATGTCATAAACATTTAGGACTTGTTTTAAAAGTTTATGACATGTTCATGACAGTGTCACATCACTCTTATATAGATACCTTCAAGGGAAGTGTAACCCATTTGGTGTCATTATCCTTGTTGGAAGCATGGCTGTTTCCTGTTGCACAACAATCAATATGCATGCACCACCACATAGACACAGAAGCCTGCATTGGTCCTATGTAATGTGATATGGACAATATATTGGCTTGTGTCACAGTGTGCATTAAGTCAAAAGCATTTTTCATCATTTTATATGATGAATATTTCGGAAATACTTTATTTATGCGTCGAACACAGTGCTGAATATATAGTTGACACAGGTCAATCTTTATACTTTCTTATTATTAGTTTATGTGGGGATGTTAACATGATAAGGTCTACAAATAACAAAATTGTCCTGTGACATTTTTTTATGAAACATTTCCACAAACAATAAGTTGTGAGATGTATTGGAAGATTGTTCTATGAACAATAATATCACAAAAACATGATAGTTTTATTAACGGTCTCAGTAGTGGTGGTGAGCACCTGATCTGTGTACGCAGAAAATTGATGTACAGTATAATGTAAAATTGTGCATTTATTATTTGGTACATTTGCATTTCTACATATATCTAAGATGTCTGCATATCTAAAGCTGTGGAAAGTCAGGGGGAGAGAATGCAGGGGAGAAATAAGATCAAAAGAACAACCAATCAATATTCTGTCTCTGTTGCCACAGTTTTTACACACAGGTCTGCATTAGCCACCAACAGACTGTTCTTTGAAATGCCTACATTCTATAAGAGCTCAGTCAATGCCCTGTCTGTAACTTGACACCAAGAATGCATTTGTGACTACAGTTTTTTTTAATGTTTTTTTTTACAACAGATTCAACATGTTGTTTCTTGAGTGATTTTACAGTTTGGCTTGTGCACTTATTGTCTTATTGTGCATTATTTCTGCTGACTTCACTGTGTACTATAATCCAGGTCATAAATTGCTTACAATGACTCTCCTTAAGTAGAGAAAATACTTAAACTGAGTCTTCTATACCCTTTCTGATGCATTAGTCTGTTACTTAATGCCCTCTCACGTTCTCAAGTTGTGCTGAGCAATGTAACAGAAGCATTGCCATGGTGTTTTCATCACCGCCCACTATCCTCTGAAACCACAGGCCTTTGGATGCTCTCATCACCATGAAACAGCTCAATTTCCTCTTGCCTTTGTGAAGGCCACTCAGAATTCTGATAAAGAGGGCCCTTATACTTGCTGGGCAAGACCAGCTCATTGTGATGTTACCCTCTGCCTGCATAGAATGTGTAACTCAGTGGTCTAAGGAGCTAGGATGGCAATGGCAAGATGGTTAGAGTCCCAGATGATGACTAGATGTTGCACATCACCATGCCCTTGGATAAGGCACGTCATCTGCATTGTCTCAGTCCACCCAGCTGTAAAATGGGTGTTGGTCGTTACCTGCTTTGCACTGGTGGCCCGTCCAGGGGGCGTGGCTCTCGTCCACTTAGCACCATGGAAACCGGACATTGTTGGAGTGGATTAACTAACCCTCTGCCTGGTTATACAGGTACAAGGTCCACTATCTCAAATATTTATTTGCATAACACTCCTCCTGGTACAGTATCATGCCATTGTATTGAGCAATATTATTTCAGTTAAACACCAATCAGGAAACATAATGCAGGGCTATGAATGCATGCGTTAAAGTTACTCAACATGGTCTCTACCACACCTTATCTAACTCAAGTGAATGACCATGTAAGCCTGTGAAAAACTCTTATGTGTACCTTGATCATCAAACGGCAAGCATTAAGTGTATATTACATGTTTCAGTCCTCAGTGTTAACATACGCTTGCATTTGGCATGTCAATCTTACTCAATTTACTTTGTTGGAGTAGGCTCCCTGATCTAGTTCATGAGCTAGGCAAGCTACTTCCTGGACAGACTGAAGTCCATGCTGAAGTGTGAGATGAGGAGGGGGGCAGGGGAAAGTAGGTTAATTTTACTTGTGTTTTTTGTTGGCAAGCAATAGGGTAGGGGCTCAATAATGATCTCCTATATTTGCATTTATCTACAGTATAACTAAAATAATTGCTATTTGTCTCTGTTATGTATATGGATTTAATGAATGCATTTTTTATTCAGATATTTCTTTAAAACAGGTTGTGAAGGTCAGGGGTCTCCTATTTGCTAGAACCACCACAATGTGCTTCCAAAGTGTGCTGTTACTTTGCCAGATCCAATAATGTTCTTCTCTTGATCTCACGCCCTGTCCAGATCTATTTTAGAGATTAAGCCCTCTGGCAGTACAGTATTGAATTTATTTTCCTTCATTTACGTTCTATACAGCATCTGCTGCACATTGCTTCCATCATCAGTAAAGCTGAAGTTAATGTCAAAATAGAAAAAAAATATAAAAAATACAGTAATACTGATCCTCACAGGTGCTTCTCAGAATAATGGTTAAAAAAGGTGCTTCCTTTCATGGATCTGCATGTTGAAACAGCTTGGATCCGTCACTGTTCAAGTGAAGTTTTGAAATCAATACCACTCTTGGCCAGGCAGCCCATTCCCTTACAGGAAGAGAGCAGAACCTCCTGGGAGGCCTAATGTAGCAGTCCATTAAACTTCACATTTTGCGGGTGCGCCGCTCTACTGACAGAAACGTTATAATCCTACAGCAGACTGACAATCTGAAAAGCCAGCTAGAAATGAAGAGAGCTTCACCAAAGGAGCAGTGTTCTCCTGAAATACAATATTGTTAGACTACACCCCAGCTTGTATTACATCTATAATATTGAAAAGGGCAAAAAATAAAAAATAAAAGTACAGCTATGACATTGACCATAATGCCACATGCAAGACTGATTGTGCATATTGTGCTTAGTTTCTCCAAGAGATGCATCATTCTGGCATTGGTCAACTTAGTGATGTGTCTAACTAATGCTTCAAGCTTCAAGGTCTATTCTATAGTATTGCATGCAGATTGTCATTGTCAAGATTGCAGTATGGGTAGGATAGCCAACAGGCTGCTCTGAGCCTTTTCCTCTTCCTTTTATACCTTCACTCAGAACGAGTGGCCATGTCTGGTATTGCCTTGTTGATTCATTGTATTATCATCAATTGCTCTCTGGTTAAAAGGCTTCTGGTTACCAAGGATGCCGTGCAGCCAGCCACTTAAGTACTGAGAAAGCTCCCAGGAGAAGAGGGAAGAGCAAAGAGATTTGAAGGGTGTGGAAATGATTAAGATTTAGGATCCTGACTGAGGTCATCAGATGGCTCTGTGTGGAAACACTCAGGGAGAAAATACAGGAACAACATCAGAATGGATGCTGACAGAGTCAGGAACTGTGTCATTAATTACAAAGACAACAAGACAAAGACGACAAGACACTACTGAGCAATAAGGTGATGTCAGGATGTCACATGACCAGGGAAAGGGTCATTTGGTGAGCACTAACTGACAAATGTGTTACACTAAAACCTAAAAAGAACAGCATAAATGCAGGCAGTACTTGTTGTGCAATTACTGCTCCACTGCAAGACCTCTATAAGTTTCAGCAACAGCACGCCTGGCATTAGCATATACAGTCTAGATTTCTCTGAGACTGACAAGCTGGATAGTATTCTGTGGCCATGAGAGAGGGAAAGGAAGATATGAAGTGCTTGAGAGATCACTGAATGAGATATTTCTGCTACCACCTGCTGGACATCTCTGAGAGCTCAGTTGCTTCCTGGTGATCTTATTTAAAATCTTATCAGTGAACAATTCAAGTTGGTGGTTGAAGATGTACAAACTTTTCAGCATCAGGCTGTGATTTTCTGGTTATATTCACAGGTGGAAGAAATTTGTTTGTGAAGGCTTTTGGTGTGTTAGATCATAGCAGCTCTTGATGATCACCATGAGGCAGTGAACTACTGTTGAATTGGATGAGCCCAAGGGTGAGCCCTTGTGGAACACCTTAAGATATTGATTTGGCCAAAGACTATGGATGTGTATTTGAATTCAAAAGGTATAAAACACTTACACTATTGTAATCGAGTCTGTCTGTCCATCTCTGTGTGCCTCTGGTCTCTCTCTCTCTCTCTCTCTCTCTCTCTGTGTGTGTGTGTGTGTGTGTGTGTGTGTGTGTGTGTGTGTGTGTGTGTGTGTATGTGTGTGTGTGTGTCTGTGCATATAACTTAAAAAAAAAAAAAAAACATATCTCATTTCACCTATTTTGATTATGTGAAATAGGGTCCCAGTGCAGGATTTATTTCTATTTTTTTCACTGACCAATTATAGGGGTGAAGGTCTGCAGTCGCTTGACTGTTGTAGTTGTTTATGAGACTCATCCAAAACACTCTGTGAAAACTTCAATTCTTTGAGCATGGCAGCAGTGATGTGCGCTTGGGGACTTATTAGGGACTGTGACTGGCATCCTTTACAGAACTGTTGCTGAGTCACTCAATCCCAGAGTTAAATGTTTAATCTTGTTTTAACTGTCTGTATCATGGCTTGAGGCCTTTTTTGATGGATGTAGCAGCTTAAAAGGCTGAAGATGACCTGGTGCATTTTGGTGTGTATTTAATTCAACTGAAAAATTAAACACAAGAACAGATGCACGCAAAACACACAGTCAATTTATTTCATAATAATTACACCCTTTTACTGTGTTCTGATTTTGCTCACTCTCTTTATTCATCGATCTCGTTACCATGGTTACCATAGCGACTGCAGATGTTACAATCATGACGTGTGACGATGGACAAGAGGAGGCAGCCTGCCACACCACAGCCGTCCTGTGATTCTGGCGATTCGTACAGGTGGTTTTGTCGTTCCTTCTTAACTTAAATCCTTTCTGGTTTTTTACTTTCTTTCTGTCTTTTTTCTCACATCCTATCTTTTCCTGAAGTGATGGGTAAAAAGTGCTGTGAACAATGTTTCAGTGGTGTACCACCAGGTCTTGGGGGGCCTGTGGTCCTTGTGGTCTAGCCAGACCTGCAGGGCTAGGAGCAGTAAAATGGAGGTGGAGTCATGAGAGGTGGGAGCAGGTGCGGGAGGGCAGGGAGTGTTAAGGAAGCGAAGGGTGAAGGGAAGTAAGGAAGTGAGGAAGGAAGGTAGGGAGGAAGGAAGGAAGGGCACTGGAGGGTCCTCTCACTGCTGGACTCTACGGATGGACTGGATCTGGAAGGTCTGAGCGTGGGAGCCAAACTCTCTGTAGTGCTTGTACTCTCCTCCATGGCAGTCACACTCCATGATGTATTGGTGTCCACGGTAACCAGGATACTGGTAGCACACCCAGCTGGAGGAGAGGGAAAGGTTGTTGAGTGTATAGATTGTTTTTGTATCAAAATAACAATAGCAGTGTTGTTGATCTATCTGTGAGGGAACTTCTAGCTGCTAACAGAGTACACATCCTAGTGTACTCTGTTACTCAGAGTACACTCTCATTTGAAGTACCGTTTCATTAACAAACGCAAGAGCAAAGAATTGCTCTCACTTTCACCACAGTCTGGGACCCTGATACTTACGCTCCACTCTGGACATTCATAGAGCCGACCTCGCTCATGCCCCAGCCCATGGCCTGAAGAGAGGGGTAGTCATCGCACATCTCCCACTGCTTGCCCATGAAGTTGGGGCAGTCGTGCACAACCATGCGGCACTCCTTGTGACTCTGCTCCGGGCATAAAGAGAGGACATTACATGTCAGACGTAGCCAGGATTATTAGGTAGGTATTTGTGAACATAATGCATTACATTATGCATATGAATGTACGTAATGTTCAAGGAGGAGAGATTTGACTTGGCATGAATCAAAAAAGCATCCTAAACCTTGAATGTTTTGTGGATAAAGGATTGTTCAAAGACTAATGTAATTTCCAGCAGGAGGGTCTGGGTAGTAAATCGGGTTAGCTAGCCCAGTTAGCACTGCCCAGCGCAATGCCCTTGCTCACAGGCAATTTTAGTACTATAGAAGCGAATGCTGTTTGTGTTGCTCTAGCAGATACATGTCTGACGGCAGTTAAACATGTGATGTGATACTCACAGCGGAGTAGATGGGGCGGAAGGACATCATCCTCTCGATGTGATAGGCGTTGCTGCCGCTGTAGGCCTCCCAGCAGGGGTAGTCTCCTCTCTCCAGGATGAACTGCTGGCCGCAGTAGCTGGAGTGCTCATAACCCACCCAGCTGAAGACAGAGCACAAGAGGATAGGGACAGCGATTGAGGTATGGCAGTCATAGATGATAAGATGATGAGAAGACAAAGAAGAATGGGGTTTGAGAAGAAGAGGGGGGTAAAAGTTAGCCTAGCAATCTAGACGCACCCTAGCGGCAAAGTTTGGCTTGCCAGGCTAGGTAAAAGTTGTTTAGCTATTTATTTAGTTGTACTAACTTCCATACTGACTTCCTTAAGCTGTTCAATGATACATTGATTCAATATTATATTGAACATTTACATGTAGAGGAAGAGGGTTACACGGTGGACCCTTCATGAACCAGGAAGTTTGACTTGAGTTGGATCTTTCCCTTCTCAACTTGAACACTTACGCGCCACACTCCACCTTCAGAGAACGGATGTTATCCATGCCGCACTCCATGATGTTCTGGCAACAGGAAGTGAACTCCATGCGCCTTCCCTGGAAGTGCTGCTGGTCGTACACGGTAATCTGGCAAGATAGAAATGTAAAAGTTAGATCGTTGGGTGTTGGTAGTCCTGGTTGTGTTTTATCTTGTCTTGTCTTGTTTATCTTTCTTGCATGAAAATTAAGATTTGAAACTACAGTGCAGTGAGCCATGTTCGTGTGTGTGTGTGTGTGTGTGTGTGTGTGTGTGTGTGTGTGTGTGTGTGTGTATGTGTGTGTGTGTGTGTGTGTGTGTGTGTGTGTGTGTGTGTGTGTGTGTGTTTAAAACTCACCTTCCAAGGGCCCATGGGCATGGGGTTCATGGGATTTGTCAGAGCCATTTTGTCTTATTCCTGATTACTAACAGACCTGCAAAACAGAGAGAAGTTGTTCTGTACACAAAGCTCCCTCACATGAAGACAAAGCACTGGACTTCCAGAGGGTTCTGGCTGACCAAAGGGTATTCACTCTAGCTGTCAAAAAGGACCACCGAACTAATGAAGTGCCGCTACAGCATTGTTGCTGTTATCCCTTTCGCTCCATTATCAGTCTGAACAATCAGACCCTGACACCAGAAAAAAAGCCATTTAAAGCCGCAGAAGGCTGGAACAAACACTTTCGAACCTTTTAACTAAAAAGAAAAATGGAAAAAAGGAATTCAATGACTGAATTATTTATGGACACTCAACATCTTATGCCACTTGCATCATATTGTAGAGATATCTGTAGGCCTACTCATGTATATCTATAAATCAAGTTAAGATAGAAGTAACACAAATGGTTTGCAAAAGGATCTATACTCCATCAGGTACATTAATACACAAATACAGCAACTTGATATATCGCAATTGTAGTTCTAAATGTAGTTCTACCAACAAAAAAACATTAAATTATTCTATTAATAGTTCCCTTTAAGTGGCACTAATTAAATAATTAATATATTTCAACTTATACACAATTTCGTTTTTTTTGTGTTTAAAATTACTGTATCCTCCTATTGATAATGATACATTCTCACATTAATAGATGATTTTACTAATCAAGTGAAATTGCTGGAAAATAAATATTTTAAGAAAAATATGATCCAAATGAAATCTGATTATTTAAAAAAATAAAATAATAATAATAAAAAAAAGAACTGTTCACCAATGCATCCATGGCTTACCAGACCTACCCAAATAATGAGCTGTGTGCGCTGACTGGATACCAATCGGTCTCGTGTCCCAGGCACTGTGGGGGTATTTATACAGGGGACGGGTGAATGCCCAGTGACTCATTTGACTGGGCTGCCGTCAGCACTTTGCCAGGGGCCCCTTTGTCTGCGGGCTGAGCCTGAGCTTTAGTGCCCTAACACAACCCCATACAAAGCAGGTAGCACTGTCCAGGAGCACAAAACAAGGCCCGCGGCTCCCAATAGGTAACATGGTCACAGACTCACAGTCAACATGGTGGAAATGTTTCACACAGTAAGATGCTGTGCATATGTTGCCACTCTAGAGTGTATTTTAAAATTTGAATCTGGGGTATATGATTATCTTTATATAAGCATGTCAATTTACTCGTTAAACTTAGGTATTGTGCCACATGTTGGCTTTGTGAAGTAGACTGAGATTTTGGAAATCATGAGCCACAAGGAGCCTCATCTCCATCACTGCATCACTATTAATGGTGGGCATTCACATTTCACTTTTTGGACAAGTATACTGTATCTGCTACAGCGCTTAGTGAACTTGTTACACTGTGTGTGTGTCTGTGTGCATTGACATCCCTTAACCAAAAAAAAAGAAGTTCTGAGAATGAAATGAGAAGTTATAAACCCTGAAAAGGTCAAAGGTCGCGTTTAGACTCATTTGAACATTAATTTAGACTGATGCACTGTTACGTATGTGCAGGAAAAGTGACAACGATATCTGCTTCTTTTGAGTTTCTCTGGGTTTCAGAGGTATTGCCAGAGCAGGAGACACCAGCAGAATTACACCTTAAGGGACGATGATCCATATTCTCTGAACCCCCCCACCCACCCCCAACCCCAACCCCAACCCCAACCCCAACCCTGACTAAGTAGTATTAGCAGCAGACATACTGTCCCAATGGGCATTTTCTGTGGGTATCTACTAGCAGCTCTCATGCCTTACACTGAGATCTGCTGCTGGGTGGGAGCGGTTGTCTGTGGGCATAATTATATTCGCTTTGTGTTTTCGCTCACTATACCAGCAGCAAAAACGGAATCAAGCGATCACTCCTTTTGGATTTTGGTTCACTTGCCTCTTGCTCACTTCTTGCCTCTTGGAAAGCACATTCTTTGCACAAGGGATGTTCAGCTGCATTCACATTTGACTTTTGTTGCATGTCACTGTCATTTTCCAGAACACATTCTTACCATAACTTCCCCTCATGTTACTTTGTCTGTTCTGTGTTTTAGTTTGCTCGTTGCATTTTTGTTTGTGTTTTATGTTTTATATCTCTGTTTGTATTTGTGAATGAAACTTTTTATCTCATTTGCTGCCCACCTTGACCGGCACTCTCTGGCAGAAGAGGTATTGCATCTAAATGGAACCTTCCTAAAAGGATAGATAAAATAATAAATGCATTATTGGGTTTGTATAGTGCATTTTATAATACAGCCTTGTGTTTGTAACTTCTTTGGCGATCATAACTTCAACACAATCAATCAATCAATCAATCAATCAATCTGTTTGATTTTTAAAAAGATTACACTACACATCAATGTGGGTAAATAAGCTGCACAATAGTGTAGTCTGAGGGACATTATCTGCTGTCATTTCAGATGTGGCAGCCATGAACATAACATAAATTAATAAAATAAAGAATAATAACATAAAAAGTCATAAAGTGTTCATTAATATGATTATTACATAAGAAATACTAATATTGTTTGATAATATTGAATGTTCCCATTTTTCGTAGAATAAATGCAAACTAGGAATAGTAAGACTAATGCTAAAACAGACTAGGTGCTTTAGGAGAAATGTGTGGATTTGCACACCAGTTAAAACACTGAAGGCCTGCTATACTGTCACATTCAGTAACCGTAGTTCCTAAAATGCAGACACATGTTGGAAATAGAAGACATTGAAAACAGATGATTTGTTGGTTGATGATTTTTCTGTCATCTGCTATCACAACAGGTCACCCAAAACGTCTGACTAACTACATGACTAAATGTCCAGTGATGGTAATCAAGGGAATAGTTTTGCCTGACCTCTATTAGTTGTATTATAGAATAAAGTAGTAGTGTATTTGTAAACTGATGTCCACCAGAGAAACGCATTCCTACACCAGATGAAAAATCTGCATGTGTGTTATTTTCTCAAATGCTTGGTAGTTAACACCTGTTGTGCATGAAAGAATGAATGAATGAATGTCTGCCTGGTATGTGTGTGTGTGTGTGTGTGTGTGTGTGTGTGTGTGTGTGTCTGACTCTCTCTCTCTCTCTCTCTCTCTCTCTCTGTCTCTCTCTCTGTGTGTGTGTGTGTGTGTGTGTGTGTGTGTGTGTGTCTGAGTGCAATGCTTTTCTGCTGATGAGGACAGCTATCCAACAGTGACAAAGAGTTGGGCCTAGTCAGCAGGCCAGTGCCACACACACATACACACACACACACACACACACACGCACGCACGCACGCACACACACACACACACACACACACACACACACACACACACACACACACACACACACACACACACACACACACACACACACACACACACACACACACACACACACACACACACACACACACACACACACACACACACAGCCATACATGTTCTACATTGCTGACAGGCAGGGATCATGTCATTCTCTCTTATACCTCAAACACTGTGAAGAGACTAAATCTGACCCAAAGCTATCGAGAGAGAGCCAATCATTCACTTCAGAGCCTACTTCGGTAGCCTATACTGAAAAGCCTATTGCTTGATCAATCAAATATGTACTGTATGCAAAATGCTTACCTTGGTAGAATAATAATAGCAATAAACCACTGATCAACACACCTCATGACGTGATTTATGGATTTATGATATGGTAGTTTTGTGATCGATATAATACTACTTGACACATGCAACACAGAGAAAATACTTTAAATTCAGTCAGGAGCCATTATTTTCCCAGCAGTAGCCTACTTAAAAAATATGAAATATGAGTCTGTATGAAACTTTTGTTTCGAAATTACTCTAGTGAGCAGGGCCAGCAGGGCCAACAGGGCCAACATCAAATAAAACACGATTATCACCAATTAAATAGTCTGTTTACACTAGATTTTGAGAGTGCATCAGACGGATCATAACAGCACCAAATAGAAGTATAAACCACCAAGACACACTTTGCTGAGTTGGCTTGGAGTGCTTTTGACCATATGTAGTCTTTTGTAGTGGATGCATAGGCAGAGATTGTCCTCATGTTAGGGGCTAATAGGGCACACCTAACCAAACCAAACCAAAACGTCACACCAACTCATGGTTACTGATTATAAAGTATGTCACTCACATTATTAAAGACTATATTATAGACTTATGCCCATATGTTCTCTATATCTGAGTGTTCATGAGAGACCACAGCGATTATGCTCATGTGATGTTGACTGAGCCTTTTAATTAAGAAGCTGTGTCACTGATGCATTTTGAAATAACCCTATTGCCTATTTCATGAGCCTGTATAAAAACGCATTGGGCTCCTCCAAAATTTTAAAGCGCATTCCACTTTGCCTCGTGGCACAGTGTGCCTTGGTGCACTGGTTGAGAAGTACTGCAATAAAAGATATCCTTAAAGCAATTCACTCTAGTTTTATGAAGTTCTTCATGGACATCTCGGTGCAAAATGTTAAAATGTTCCTGATTGATTCCATAGTTAGATGTTCAAGCCCATCCAGTATCTCATCAAGCTGGCAGCCAGTTACCTTTTGGCAGACATCTTGCAGACAACTGAGGGGTTATAAGGGTGTTGATAAATTGTGGTTATGTAACATACTCTTATTATTCAAGACAGACTATGTTTATTAACAATAACTGTAAGATATCATGTTTAGATTTTCATTTGCTTTGAACATAATGGACAGACACAAAATGGCAACATATTTGTATGCTGTGTCGCTGATAGGAATGTTCAGTCAAGTTCCAGCAGGTGGTCATGCACTGCACTTTAAAACAAGTGTACTCAGACCTGCTTTATACTTCTGCTCAGACAGTGACCCCTAGTGGTCTTATATGGTGCTGTTAGAGTTGCTATGATGTCATCCAAATATTTGCTTGTCTTGAGGTCAGTAGCCGGATCCAGGATAGTTTTCTTTCATAAGCCTCGACATGAATTGATATGATTATTGAAAAGAGCAGTCAAGGTTTGTTAGAAGCGTATGCATCAGTAAAAGAGACGGCAAAGAACCTATTCTTTTTGACGGGGGAAAACAATTGACCATACTCACCATTGGCCTGAAAAGTCCTAAAAGTTTCGGTTAAGTTGGAAATGTTGAACAATGATGCCAGGCCTACGTTGTTAGAAATCAGTTATTTACAGTTATTTATTTTATAGTTTGTAAACTTAAGTTACATGGCTGTCATTTTTCAGTTATCCGTATAGGCCTGGTTTGAGTTAAGCTACAATTTATTCTGAACACATGTTTTTTTATATATATAGACTAAAAAGAAAAGGTCAGTTGATAGTTTTGTTTAAAGAGTATATAGAGTAATGTACCGTAATTGAGAAAACATGAAGTCTTCTGTTATCTGCCTTAAGGTTAATGAACATTCATCACCCATAGCCTTCAATTACAAGACAACAGTTTAAGTAAACCTATGTCAACCTAAATGCTTTTCTCCAATCTACGCAACGTGGTAAGAGTTCTAAATGATATTTTGTGCATGGTTTAACGTTAACCTGTCATTCAGTCTGGAGAACTAGACGAAGGGTGCGTTTTTCTATTAATATTGTAGTTATAATATTGCCTCAGTATCATCCGATATCGAAGTGAATGTTGCCATTCCTTCGCTATATGGTCGCATGTGTATTGAACGCTGCGTAAAGGTGACTGAATGAGACTCTCAAGAACTGACTGTGCTTGCTTACTCTGCTTCGACGAACGTTTGTGGGAGGACTGTTATGCGTCTGTGCGGATGTCGAGTCTGAAGCTATAGCTCGTCTAGAATAAGGGCTTTAAATTAAGAACTAAGCGGGCGACCTGCTCAAGGGTGAGGGAGGGTGACTGTTTTGTATCTTGCTCGACCAGGAGGAGGGGGAGGAGGGAGGACGGATAATGAGCTATTCTTGTACTAACACAGGCAAGAGCCAGGACCCATCTAGCGCTAAGAAGTCCGGTGGTAATAATCCCGGCAGTTGCGGTGGTAGCGGAGAAACCAGCAGCAGCAGCAACAACAGCCACAATAATTGCGGTAGCCAGGCGAACGCGAACCCCAATTCAGCCGAGGCGATGAAAGTCAAGGTGGGCTGCAACACGACAGACGTCGGGGTACCAGCTACCACGGAGGAGGAATTGCAGGCGAATACGATAATTACACCCGAGGATGTATTGGGTTTACAGAAGATCACTCAAAGTAAGTCAGATTTATGTCAATGGACAATTCAATGTGTACAATGTCGCTTTCAGCTTCAGGGTTCATGTAGTCGCGTCACACCAATTGTTGCGACGTTGTGATGCAAAGCGCGACACATCAAATAGGTACCTGTATTTGTGTCTCAGGCTAATTGTCATCTTAATCAGACATTTCACCTGTGAGTCGGTGTGAGGTAGGCAACGCATCATTCGCAGGCATGCGTTGCTCTTTCAAGTAGCTTGAACTTAACGCATCCTAACATAGCCCGTATAAAACATCCTCATGCTGTGACACATTGTCTGCCCTTGTCACAAGCAGTACTATCTAAGATAGCCTACCTGTGCAGTGACTCTATGGAGGCAGTGGGATGCATACTTACATGCTACCACCATTACATCCTATCGCCATTCATTCATGTCAACACGGTCGTCGTTTACTTTACTGAAACGAACTCCTGTTCCAATCCATAATATGAACGTTATCACCATGCTGAACGTACTTGGCGCTGATCAGAATCCCCAAATAAGTAGCATATATGGTTGACCTTTGCATGAATTGCCATTTGTTCTGGAAAATGAATAGCTAATGCATCACACTTACGGGAATAAAATCATTGGCCACTGAGAGATAATTTCTTTGAGCCCTAGGCTGTGGAATGAACATGCCAATAGTCTATTTATGGTGATGGGGTCATTGCAGGAAATGCATGTCTGAACTAACAAGCATAGAGCCATAAGATGAGCTTAGGCGTGGAACTGATAAACTGTTCATTAACATAGCTTGAAGCAAGAATGCCTTGACACATAGTTTGTCATTGCTATTGTACAGGTTAACAGAGATGTTCACATACACATGCATACAGATTACATACAGAAGATGTTTTCCTCCTCATATAGCATGCACATTGCTAAAGGATAAGGATAAGCTGATTCCTTACTTCTCCACTCCTAAGAATGGTTAGGTAACAGGTGGCCAAATAGCCTGCATACTACTGTATTTAAAGTGTCACATAATGGCTTACACAACACCCAGCATGAAGTCACTCCTCATTCAAAAAGGTCCCCTGCACACCTCAGGAAGCTAAGACTTAATCGCTGTGTTCCTGCATGGCATGCCCTTGCAGATAAACTTCTACATGTTACAGTGACACAGAGGAGTCTAATTAAAGGCATGTATAGGCCTAATGTTCCAATGATCAATGTTCCATTAAGTATCTCATGGGTATCGCCTGGACTTCACAAACACTTTCCAGCTAGACCCAGCTGGGACCGTTTGGGTTTTGGACCCCCCCACCCCCACCCTCTCCACCCACTTAGCTGAAGATGCTGCGGATCAACGATAATGTGTCTGGCTGATTGTACACAAGATCGGAATAGTAATTTCAAGTAGCAAGATGAGGTATCTGTGATTAGGTTTCACAGGTGGCCTCGTCAGCCTGCTTGCTTCTAATCCCAAGTGCCTTGTCTACATTTTGTCCAACCACTTTCAATACGTACGCAGAAAGAGACATGCATGTGCTCACCTGCACACCAACAGACCTTTAGAGTGTCACTCACCCCTCTGGTGCTGGACACGTACACATACAAACACACATTCACAAAGCACATGGTTAAAAAGGGCCTACCTGCTAGCCTGGCAGGCGCCTACCACTTCTACGTACCTGTAGAAATATAGACAGGATGAGAGGACGCAACATTTTCAGTCGGGAAATAAGATAATTAACTCAACTTTCACTTTAAGATGTAGGCTCTGGCATGCAACAAGTGACTTAAAGTTACTTTCAGACAGGTGATTTAAACGATTAGTGATTTGTTATGACATTGACATTGCCACTTTAACAAACAGTCCCTTGAGAAATAATCAAATAATTAAATTGTACTGCTCAACTGCGTCGTTGGGTTCAGGTGACCCTGCCGTTCATGCTTGTCCCTTCACACACAGGGGCGTGTTTCTTTCTTCAATCACATCTGTCCCATACAAATGGGACTCATTATGAGCTGAAGAAAGTGCAGGATGAAGTCAAAACCCAGGTGCTTGTCATTAGAGACGTTTCCATGTATATTGATTAATATGAATATAAAATCTGAACCCGTTTACCTCAATCAAAAGCATTTTTTTGTTGTTGTTTTCTTTGTTTTTTTTTTTTTTTATTATTCAGTTTTTATTAGGGACCATGTACAATCTCAAACATAAATGTTGCCATTTGATGTATTGTGCCAGAGTTAGCCTGGGGCTAATTTGCATCTGCAGTCCCTGGCAGGACATAATAAAAGTAATATAGATGGGTGTCTACCTTTGGGGCCTGCTCCTGAGCAGTCCTGGGTGAGGAGAACACTTTCAGTTTCGCACCCTCCAACACGAGCAATGACAAAACACTGAGGCAAAAAAGGAGAAAGCAAAAATGTGATAGTTGTTTGGTTGTTACTTTCCAGACTGGTCTTGTATGATCTTATGACAAAACCACTGATTGCCTGAAGGCTGCTGAATTTACAGTGTCAGTGATGCCCAGCATAACAGTGTCTGACCACCATTCTACTGATATCCTGGACAAATGTATGCTTTTTACAAATTAAAGCAAACATAAGCTGTGAAACATAAAACATAAAGCTCCATAAAATGTACAAAATGAAAATAAATATAAAGAAAACAGCATTTCATATTCAAACTCCTTATGTGTAAATACTTTATTTCGTCCCTGTATTTATTCGTTAATTTGGATCTCCAGGGAGCTGCACACTAATTAACTCATTCTGCAGGACATGGCTTATGGCGTCAAGGCTTTCACAGCGAACCTTGATAAGTGACCTACTCCCTGTGTTTGTGAGACTTTTACCATGGTTACAGGTGCCCATGGGGGTCCCCTCCACTCAGTGCTACTCGAAAGCCAGTTTCCCAAGGGGGCCGTGAAATCTGAGAGAGGGTCCACACATAACACATATATCTAGCGCATATATATATATATATATATATATGTGTGTGTGTGTGTGTGTGTGTGTGTGTGTCATAGCCTTCTCTCCTTCTTTCACTATCACTATCTGTATCACTCTCTTCTTTCTCTTCATTCTCTTCTTTGCCATTTTTTATATATATATATATATATATGTGTGTGTGTGTGTGTGTGTGTGTGTGTGTGTCATAGCCTTCTCTCCTTCTTTCACTATCACTATCTGTATCACTCTCTTCTTTCTCTTCATTCTCTTCTTTGCCATTTTCAGGGCAGAGAGAGTATTGCAAGACAGACAGAGAGATAGATTAAGAGAAGGAAAAGGAAGACAAATAAAGATCTTTGTGCTTAGAATGAGTCAGGACGTGCCGTTTTTGTGGTGTGAGTGTGCACTTTTAGAACAGATAGTATGTGCCACATCGTCTAAAAAAATACAGTGTATCTGATATAGATGACCGAGCGAGCGGTAGAAATTTCACAACGCATTCAAATTGACCATTTAATCACTGGCTGAACGTGAAGAGGTCTATGCAGTGGTGTAGTGATACGCAGGACTATGCAGTGTACCCACTTAAAAAGCATCACCATCTCAGTATACCCACTTAATGTAAAATAGGCAAGGATAGGTATTAACATCACAGTATACCCATTACAACTACCTAGACTCCTTCACAGTCTACCCACTACAGCTATCTAGACTACACCACTATGTCTATGGCTGCAGACAGGACTGGGATGAACACACACAGTTGCCATGGCACACAGGTATATTGTTTGTAGAAGTGGTTCAGTTTGTGTGAAAAAGCGGTAATGGTTCCTCGGGGTGTTGCAACCCACCGGAGCTGTTTATCTCTCTGCTCTTGACCCAGAGGTGATGCAATGCATATGCTAGCCTAAGCCTGCATGGATTATTGCAACAAAACACAAACATGTGCT